>NC_088716.1:34519719-34844041 GCF_963576615.1 Watersipora subatra
AACCTGTATAATCAATATATACTAAAGTAACCTTTATAATCAATATATACTAAAGTAACCTTTATAATCAATATATACTAAAGTAACCTTTATAATCAATATATACTAAAGTATCCTTTATAACCAATATATACTAAAGTAACCTGTATAATCAATATATACTAAAGTAACCTGTATAATCAATATATACTAAAGTAACCTTTATAATCAATATATACTAAAGTAACCTTTATAATCAATATATACTAAAGTAACCTGTATAATCAATATATACTAAAGCAACCTGTAAAATCAATATATACTAAAGTAACCTGTATAATCAATATATACTAAAGTAACCTGTATAATCAATATATACTAAAGTAACCTTTATAATCAATATATACTAAAGTAACCTTTATAATCAATATATACTAAAGTAACCTTTATAATCAATATATACTAAAGTATCCTTTATAACCAATATATACTAAAGTATCCTTTATAATCAATATATACTAAAGTAACCTTTATAACCAATATATACTAAAGTAACCTGTATAACCAATATATACTAAAGTAACCTTTATAACCAATATATACTAAAGTAACCTTTATAATCAATATATACTAAAGTAACCTTTATAATCAATATATACTAAAGTAACCTGTATAATCAATATATACTAAAGTAACCTGTATAATCAATATATACTAAAGTAACCTTTATAATCAATATATACTAAAGTAACCTTTATAATCAATATATACTAAAGTAACCTGTATAATCAATATATACTAAAGTAACCTTTATAATCAATATATACTAAAGTAACCTGTATAATCAATATATACTAAAGTAACCTGTATAATCAATATATACTAAAGTAACCTGTATAATCAGCATATACTAAAGTATCCTTTATAATCAATATATACTAAAGTAACCTTTATAATCAATATATACTAAAGTAACCTTTATAATCAATATATACTAAAGTATCCTTTATAACCAATATATACTAAAGTATCCTTTATAATCAATATATACTAAAGTAACCTGTATAATCAATATATACTAAAGTAACCTGTATAATCAATATATACTAAAGTAACCTGTATAATCAACATATACTAAAGTATCCTTTATAATCAATATATATTAAAGTAACCTTTATAATCAATATATACTAAAGTAACCTGTATAACCAATATATACTAAAGTAACCTTTATAACCAATATATACTAAAGTAACCTTTATAATCAATATATACTAAAGTAACCTTTATAATCAATATATACTAAAGTAACCTGTATAATCAATATATACTAAAGTAACCTGTATAATCAATATATACTAAAGTAACCTTTATAACCAATATATACTAAAGTAACCTTTATAATCAATATATACTAAAGTAACCTCTATAATCAATATATACTAAAGTAATCTGTATAATCAATATATACTAAAGTAACCTGTATAATCAATATATACTAAAGTATCCTTTATAACCAATATATACTAAAGTATCCTTTATAATCAATATATACTAAAGTAACCTGTATAATCAATATATACTAAAGTAACCTGTATAATCAATATATACTAAAGTAACCTGTATAATCAACATATACTAAAGTATCCTTTATAATCAATATATATTAAAGTAACCTTTATAATCAATATATACTAAAGTAACCTGTATAACCAATATATACTAAAGTAACCTTTATAATCAATATATACTAAAGTAACCTGTATAATCAATATATACTAAAGTAACCTTTATAATCAATATATACTAAAGTAACCTGTATAATCAATATATACTAAAGTAACCTGTATAATCAATATATACTAAAGTAACCTGTATAATCAATATATACTAAAGTAACCTGTATAATCAACATATACTAAAGTATCCTTTATAATCAATATATACTAAAGTAACCTTTATAATCAATATATACTAAAGTAACCTGTATAACCAATATATACTAAAGTAACCTTTATAATCAATATATACTAAAGTATCCTTTATAACCAATATATACTAAAGTATCCTTTATAATCAATATTATACTAAAGTAACCTTTATAATCAATATATACCAAAGTAACCTGTATAACCAATATATACCAAAGTAACCTGTATAACCAATATATACCAAAGTATCCTGTATAACCAATATATACTAAAGTAACCTGTATAATCAATATATACTCAAGTAACCTTTATAATCAATATTATACTAAAGTAACCTTTATAACCAATATGTACTAAAGTAACCTGTATAACCAACATATACTAAAGTAACCTTTATAACCAATATATACTAAAGTAACCTGTATAATCAATATATACTAAAGTAACCTTTATAACCAATATATACTAAAGTAACCTTTATAATCAATATATACTAAAGTAACCTTTATAATCAATATATACTAAAGTAACCTTTATAACCAATATATACTAAAGTAACCTGTATAACCAACATATACTAAAGTAACCTTTATAATCAATATATACTAAAGTACCCTTAATAAGCAATATATACTAAAGTAACCTTTATAATCAATATATACTAAAGTAACCTTTATAACCAATATATACTCAAGTAACCTTTATAATCAATATTATACTAAAGTAACCTGTATAATCAATATATACCAAAGTAACCTGTATAACCAACATATACTAAAGTAACCTTTATAACCAACATATACTAAAGTAACCTTTATAATCAACATATACTAAAGTAACCTGTATAATCAATATATACTAAAGTAACCTGTATAATCAATATATACTAAAGTAACCTGTATAATCAATATATACTAAAGTAACCTGTATAATCAATATATACTAAAGTAACCTGTATAACCAACATATACTAAAGTAACCTTTATAATCAATATATACTCAAGTAACCTGTATAACCAACATATACTAAAGTAACCTGTATAACCAACATATACTAAAGTAACCTGTATAACCAACATATACTAAAGTAACCTTTATAATCAATATATACTAAAGTAACCTGTATAATCAATATATACTCAAGTAACCTGTATAACCAATATATACTAAAGTAACCTTTATAACCAATATATACTAAAGTATCCTTTATAACCAACATATACTAAAGTAACCTTTATAACCAATATATACTCAAGTAACCTGTATAATCAATATATACTAAAGTAACCTGTATAACCAATATATACTAAAGTAACCTGTATAATCAATATATACTCAAGTAACCTGTATAACCAATATATACTCAAGTAACCTGTATAACCAATATATACTAAAGTAACCTTCATAACCAATATATACTAAAGTAACCTGTATAACCAATATATACTAAAGTATCCTTTATAATCAATATATACTAAAGTAACCTCTATAATCAATATATACTAAAGTAATCTGTATAATCAATATATACTAAAGTAACCTGTATAATCAATATATACTAAAGTAACCTTTATAATCAATATATACTCAAGTAACCTGTATAACCAATATATACTCAAGTAACCTGTATAACCAATATATACTAAAGTAACCTGTATAACCAATATATACTAAAGTAACCTTTATAACCAACATATACTAAAGTAATCTTTATAATCAATATATTCTAAAGTAACCTGTATAATCAATATATACTAAAGTAACCTGTATAATCAATATATACTAAAGTAACCTGTATAACCAATATATACTAAAGTAACCTTTATAATCAATATATACTAAAGTAACCTTTATAAGCAATATATACTAGAGTAACCTTTATAACCAATACATACTAAAGTAACCCTTTTAATTAATATACACTAAAGTATGTTAATAATAAAACCAGCGTGAGCTGGGCAAGTGTCAAGAACTCAAGCCTGGTCGTGTAAAACAAGCACACTCAGAAACATACCTGCACAGTATCATACTTGATGTAATAGTGACTGGCTGTACGTCCAAGGTCAGTAGGAAACATGTAGCCCTGGCCTTCATCAAACCGTATCATCTGAGCTTTGTCTAGAGCCTTAGCAGCTAAGTAACAAATCTTTTCCCTGTGGTTTTCAAGCAGAGGGTCCTCCTACATGTACAATAAATGCCTCAATGTACCAAAAAAGCCAGCCAAGATCGCATAGCAAAGAGCTATTGAGACTCATTCTTAAATAATGTGGGAGACCATTGAGATCTGCCGCGGGATAACGTCGGAGACGTATGATGATTTTTCATATCTATCGATGAAAAACTGTTTAGATTTGTTAGCAAATCGTAATAATAATCCTCACTCATGGTGCTGAAGACCTGTTGCAACTTGTCTGCATGTCATGATTTCACTCGTAAATGTGACAAACCATAAAATGCGTGTGGGTGCAAGTACATTAGTATATGAAAGTATAATGGTTTTCGGCAGTCTCTAATCGTGCAAAGAAGTATCATAATGAATAATACTATGTATTACATGTTGTTTATTACGTTATATGTATTTCTTACTCAAAAAACTGCGGTAAATGCCTGGTAATATTTGTACCGCCCATATAAAAATGCTTACATACGTATATATGTATAATATGACTTATATCTATATCAAAAGCTGTTTTTTCATCCCTGTTAACTTAAGTGAGAGGTAATGCCTACTCAAGCTCGGCTCTCCTACGAGGGAACTAAGAGTTTGAGCAAGCACCACGCGCTTCAAGATCTTAGTCATTCCCAATACCTTTCCGCAAGCCACTTGCGTTGATTGTTGTCAGTATTGTATAAATTGATATAACAATATAGACAAGAGGAAAAAATACCTGAATACAAGTCACTATCAATCTGTTTCATACAACCATACACTTCAGCTTAAAAGCAGTGAGCGAGCACCACATTTTTTAGTAGAGGGTTTCCTTTAGTTAACATCTCAATATAAATAATATTTGAAAATCTATAGTGTATATAATATCTATTTGAATGACACCTTTATTTGACTGCCACTATAAAAGAAATGTTGAAAAATAGCGCGCTACCCTTTACTCTATTTGACCATTACTTTGACATTCTTTCATCTTTACATACCCATAATAGAAAGTTATTAGTAGAAGTGTCCACAAAATGGTGCTAATAATGACTAGGTTACATCATTAACTATTTATTCTTTTGTGGCTGCTGATCGTATCGAAATCCATTTTCTAACTTTTAACTCATTTTTTCTTTCAAACATTAAAAGCAGCACCATGGAAATGATTAATAACTGTATCAGACTAATATACTTCCTTGCTCCTCGTTTAATGCGGTCTTTATACTACAGCAGGTGTAACAAACAGTTAAGCAATTTTGATGGAATCAGTGCTACTATTTTGAAATTAATCAAAAAGCTCAGTTAAAAAAATTTATGTGGACGCAAATACCGACTAACTCAGCCGTGCAGAAAAGATCTGAGGTCACAAGACATTGTGGAAGGTATCAGACAACCAGAAGATGTTCATTACATCGAAAGCAATCATCAGAATGTCGCTATCTGAGCAAACAATGAAAATATTTTTGTTTCAAAAACATTAATATTTGTTTCCGCAATACAAGTTTATGGTTCATTTATGTCACTTTTTTATGAATATATATTTGTAGCTGATAGATTTGATAGATTATCGTTTGATACGTTAGATTACGTTTGATAGATTATCATTATATAATTTATAAATTGGCAGATTTTGCAATATCATGTTATTTGACAGCATCATTGCATTAAACTGATTTTACAACTGATCGACGCTCGTAACTCCTCTTCTATTATACTGGTATTATAAGGTATTGCGCAGTCAACAAGAATGTGAAATGGGTCCAAACAAAAGCAACAATCAGAACGCAACTGGCTGAGCAAACGATGTAAATATTCTTGCTTCAACAATGGTAATTTTTTCCTTCTGTATGTAATGTTGATATGATTTGTCTGTCACTTGGTGTTGCTGAGTTCAATAAACCCAACAATATCCCAAAATATGTCCACAAAAAGCAAACCATCCACCCACTGTCATCTCAAACCATCCACTCACTGCCATCTCAAACCATCTACCCACTGTCATCGTAAAAAAAAGGAACCCACCGTCATCTCAAACCATCCACCCACTGTCATCTCAAACCACCCACTCACTGTCATCTCAAACCATCCACCCACTTTCATCTCAAACCACCCACCCACTGCCATCTCAAACCATCCACCCACTGTCATCTCAAACCATCCACCCACTGTCATCTCAAACCATCTACCCACTGTCATCTCAAACCATCCACCCACTGTCATCTCAAACCATCCACCCACTGTCATCTCAAACCATCCACACACTGTCATCTCAAACCATCTACCCACTGTCATCTCAAACCATCCACCCACTGTCATCTCAAACCATCCACCCACTGGCATCTCAAACCATCCACCCACTGCCATCTCAAACCATCCACCCACTGCCATCTCAAACCATCCAAACACTGTCATCTCAAACATACCTGAAAGCATAAATAAGCAAGTTTCAGAATTTTCCTCAGATCAAGGAACTCTTGAACAAGCTGAACCTGTTTATTAAAACGATGTAATGAAAAGCGGGTATAATTATAACTTAACATGCTAGCCTATAAATAACACCAACAAGCCCAAAAGGGCCAGACATAGAAACGTTACCTATTATAACCCCCTTTTGACCTTAATGTGTCCACTAATATTGGACATAAGTTTTTAAAGCTAGTCCAACAGTGTTTCCCCACCAAATACCCTTTGGAGAAAATCTTTAATAAAAACACTGTAAAAATTAGCTATATTTGCATGCAAAATATAACATCTGCAATAAAGGGGCAAAATAACAAACTCTTGAAAGCTAACGACGACAGCTTGAACAATTGCAACTGCCATGTAAAAAATTACTGTAGATTTGGTGGAGAATGCTTTACAAAAAGCATCATATACCAGGCCAGCGTAACTTCTAATGATAAGACAGAGACATATGTAGGTTTGACAGAGGGAGATTTTATAACGAGATACAGAAATCATAAAACATATTTCAATAATGCCAGCAAAAGAAAGAGCACTGAGCTGAGTAAATATATCTCACCCCTTAGAGATAACAGCAAAACATTTTACCTAAAATGGAGATTCTAAAACAAAGACGGCTTATTCTAACATCAGCAAAAAAATGCCAACTTTGTACTAGTGAAAAATATTGCATTTTATATAAGCCGGAGTTTTTCACCCTGCACCGTTGTAACGAGAGCGTAATTTACTGGAGTGTATTTACTGGAGTGCCACCTGCAGGCACTCCAGTAAATACTTTCTCAAGAAAATATAATTTTACAGCAAATTTTCTCTCTTTTTATGCCCCAAATTAGCTAAGGACATCTGGCGTTGTGAGTTTTTTCAGTTGAGGAGTCGCTTTTTTAGTGAATGTGCGCGCCTGACAGTTGTGGTAATGAACTAAATTTTAACAACTTTTTTGTTCACACCACAGGAAACAATTTATAGTGAAGTGCTTATACTGGTCAGTTTTTACATCTTTATTTTACCTATTATTATTATATATTATATATTATTACTAGTATTTAAAACCACGGCTTTGCCATATATATTAATCAAATAAATATATATGTGCTTATACATCTATATAGGTGTATATGCAGGTATATGTGTATATACATATATATACATACGTGTTTACATAGATATGTATACACACATATGTGTACACACATACAAGTACACACATACGCATACGCCCGGGTGTGTGTACATGTACACAGTGTGTACACTGTACACATATGTACACGCACACACATCCTTGGTTATATACACGGTATAAACATGCTTGTAAATACACATATATATACATGTATATGTACAAATACATGTATATACACTTTTTTAGTGTGATTCCAAAGCTTTTATGATATGAATTGCAAGCACCCAGTATTAACTTTACCAGAAAGTATTCAGCACTGATTACACATAGTTTTAAGTGTACACCATAGTTGACTTACACCGAGTAACTTGTAGGTAATGCCGTAAACAAGTGGGTTGTATCTCATCCTAACAAACATATAGGTATAGCTCAGCCACGTCACTGCTTCCTCCAGGTTGCTAATCGTGCCGAGACATATCTAAGCATAAAAAGACACTGTCCATTGAGATCTAATCTAGGGACTTGTCTACCGCATTAGCGAGGTTGAGTATGGCAGCAAGGGTTGTCTAATCTTGACTGGTCACAAGGCTGAGCAAATGTGAGAGGGTTTATGATCGTTAAATTATGGGTTGTAAAAATTATACAAATTTCTTTTCTCAAAGTAGAACAACCTTTATTTGACGAAATACTGACAAAAACTGACTGCTATGGCCACACAGACAGGGCCGTGTATGACTGGAGCATAACTAGAGCATAATGAGAGCATAATGAGAGCATAACAAGTAGCATACAAGTAGCATACAAGTAGCATACAAGTAGCATACAAGTAGCATACAAGTAGCATACAAGTAGCATACAAGTAGCATAACAAGTAGCATACAAGTAGCATAACAAGTAGCATACAAGTAGCATACAAGTAGCATAAAAAGTAGCATACAAGTAGCATACAAGTAGCATAACAAGTAGCATAACAAGTAGCATACAAGTAGCATACAAGTAGCATACAAGTAGCATACAAGTAGCATATAAGTAGCATACAAGTAGCATAACAAGTAGCATACAAGTAGCATAACAAGTAGCATACAAGTAGCATACAAGTAGCATACAAATAGCATAACAAGTAGCATACAAGTAGCGTACAAGGTGCACAAGAAAAGCAGGTGTCATGACTAAGTAAAGAAGAACTACCTTCCTAAGATATGAAGTATTTCAACAATGATGGGCCCATGACAAACCTATCAAACTGTTTTATATCTACTTATAGCATTAAGCAAGAGCACTATTATATTTGGTTGCCTACGACAGTATACACACCGCACATATGCTCATGTCTGTCACCGTACATTCTTTTGAAGCGATAAAATGATTAGGACTATATTGTAAATAGTTTATGTATCATTTTAATTGTGTGCATTTTTTCAAGCATACACAAGCAAGTGTTGCGTGATGATGATGATGATGATGAAGTTCTTGTTATAAGAATGAAGGCAGAAGATAGAATGATGCTATGAGTTTTGTTAAGTAGATAAATATGGCTGGGAGGTTGCCTGCTACCAGTCTGAATCAAGTTATATCAATTGTTTTAGAGAACCTTGAAAGGCTAGGAGAGTCCACTGACAGATGTTGACAGGTGACAACATGTGCTCTAATACTCTGTATATGAGTCTATTGTTTAATTTAAAGTAGTTGTAGGCAAAGGAACATTGTCCACACACACCAAAGATTAGTTTGCTTTCAGTAAAGTCACCGCATTAAGAATCAAACTAACATCTTTGATAATATAAAGAGCCAGGAGTAAAACGACAGTTTATTTGACCATGAAATTCAAGGCAAGTTAGCCAGTCATTACCTCTGCGTTAAGATTGTCAATGAGGCCTGCTTGGAATTGACTCTCAATAGGGTTCTGCCTGGTCAACAGACTGAGATAATGCGAGAGTTTGTCATGGGTGGTGATGATGGTGCCATGTCCATATTCATCAAACTGAGGTCTCCCTGCCCTTCCAAAGATCTGTTGTACATCAAGGATGCCAAGGTCTACAAACGCTCCCTTCTTTGAGTCGTATATGTCTGTACCCTGAAACAAAAAACTGACTTTAATGATGGAATTACTAAAACTTTTCATTATAGCAGCTTTGAATAACCAATTACGGAGATTTTAATATTTTCTGTGTTTGTAATGGTTTACCAGTCAGCTATAAGGTTTTAAAATCTTCTTTTAATTAGGTGAATGGTTTATGAACTTTGGAGTCACCATGCTGCGGATCCATTCATATCCACAGTCAGGCTATATTCACATAGTCAGGCTATACATGTATGTTATGTTTTCACATAGTCAGGCTATACATGTATGTTATATTTTCACATAGTCAGGCTATACATGTATGCTATGTTTTTATGGATTTATTCTCACAAATATCTTCGTACTGCAAGGCTGTGACGGCTGTGAAGGCTGTGAAGCTTAGCAACATATTACAGAATTTTACCTTAACAGCCTTTTATTTATCAACTCTCTCTTGGAAAGGATGAAAGAGGTGCGTTATTTACCATTATGTTATATTTTATATAATTGTAGCTTGCTCGTATTTATCATTTTTATTAATTATTAATCATTTTTATGAATTATTAATAACTTGTGTGTAGACTTTTACTATACCCATGTTGTAATAGGTTGTTTTATTGTTTCCAGTTTTACGGTGCGAAATAAACATATATACAAAATAACCAAATGAACCCGTATAAGACTTATTTACTATCAATCCGGGAGGGTTGTTACAGTGTTCAACTTAAATCTCAGCCTGTACTAACTCTGCTAATAAGCAGCTGGTAGTACCAACTTGTCTGAGCGTGTCTTCCTAGAACAACTCCAAATTGTAGACCAAATGAAACGATAAAAAGAAGCGGAAGCGGTTAGATAGAAGGCAACCACCAACCTTAATAATAACCGCATGGGCAGGCAGATTAACTCCCCAGGCAAGGGTTGCCGTACATACAAGGCACTTGATGAATCCGTCGGAGAAGTATTTTTCTACCAGGTTTCTGTCATGCCTTAGCATACCAGCATGGTGTATAGCAAACCTGTTAATAATGATGGATACGCCTGTCATGCCTTAGCATACAAGCATGGTGTATAGCAAACTTGTTAACAATGATGGCTACACCAAATGAAACATATTAACTCTAGAGATCAGCAAAGAGAACACAGATGATTAAAATCATGATGTATACCGATTACTACAATGTGAATTGTAAATGAACACAAACATACGCACCCATCAGCAAACAATTCTTTCAGTTGCTTGTTCTTGCTTTTGTCCATGACCTTCATGGCAGCAGCAAAGTCTGGCAAATTTTCAGGAGAAAAATGCACCGTGTCTCCATGCTGCTTGGCACACTCTCTCATAGCCATAGCAGTTCGATGAGTTTCATTCCTGGCATGGACGAACACCATCACCTGCTCTCCACTTCTAACTTGTTGTTTTACTTTATCATAGCATATCTGTACAAGAAACACATCATCATTATCGACAAGATTTCTTTATAACCCTCACAAATAATGCCCTAGCATATCTTGCTTGCCATCTCTGAGAGTCCCACTTCGGGTAATTCACTAAAACAGCATCTAAAAATATCTATAAAAAATGAGCATGATATATTCTTCTTCTTTAATCAAATCGATCAAACATATTTTGAGGGCTCATCAAAATATGAATTTACTGAAATCAGTCAATCAATGCAAAGTCTCATCCAGATAATGCAATCAGTTGCACATCTGAATACGAAGTCAAATTTTCAAACTAGTTCTACTATAATAAGGGTAAATGAGAAACTTGGGCATCTACTAAAGAAAAGGTGATGATATCACCCTAAACAAAGGTGATGATATCCCCCTAGTCAAAACACCAACCTCATTCATGTCTGCCAATCTTTGTATCCGATTGAGTGCTTTCACACCAATGAAAGTCATGCCGAGGGGGACTGGACGAAAGCGACCATCAAAGAAAAACAAGCCAACATATGGGCTAACACGGAGGAAATGAGCAACATCCACATAATTGGGAAGCGTTGCAGATAAGCCTACAATCCTGATCATGCTCTGACTCGACTCGACCTGCAAAGAAACAAGCATGGATAGCCAGTAATAAGTCAGTATAAAGCTCTACAGAAAGGACTGCATCAAGTAAAATTTCATGCATTAATAAGATGCTCATGAAGGATATTAAGCAAAGCCTACCTGTCGAAGGGTCCTAGCAACGAGAGACTCGATGACGGACCCCCTTTCTTCATGCAAAAGGTGCACCTCATCTATGATCAGAAGCTTCACGAGCTGAACCAAAGCGATATCTCCTGATGATTTTCTCGTCACGACGTCCCACTTCTCTGGTGTTGTCACCAGCATCTATAGTGGAAAAAATGGATCATTGTTCCTAGAGAAACCACTATATTTAACAAGGACATGGAGTAAAACACTATCATGCGTACAATGTATCATGTACAATGTTCATGTATTTAGTATTGGCGGTCCTACTAAACATGTGTCATCAAAGGGCACAAAAAGACTCACTAGCAACGGTCTTATCATTACAGGAACCCTGCAATACATTGCCATTATACATAATTACTGTTCATTTACACTTTACATTTAGCTAATCTACCAGGGCTGTTTTCATTTCTATTATAGCACTACAAATGGCTGTTGTGCGTTAGAAATAATCATTTGCAAATGCTCAAATAAAATCAGTGAGAACACTTTCGCACTGCGTAACAGAATAGTAATTAACTAGTGCAAGACCTGACTTATTATTATACTGCTAAAAATATCACCAAGGCAACATGTGTACCAACTTTTGAAATTCAATTTTCAAGATTTAAAAATTGCACAACATATTCCGGTGAAAAAAAACTGTTGATAGTACTCTAACTGGATGAAACAAAACTCGTTGCTCCTGGGAAATAAACTAATGTCCTTATTTGTAAGTTTAGTCTAACAATACTACTCACGAAAAGGTTCGAACAACCAACCATTTATGCCCACTGCTCATCAATCAAATACTTCCACAGTAAACAGTCAGAAACACAAAACGAGTATGTTTCAAGTAAATAGAAATATCTTTATGCGAAGTAGTTACATTTATTTGGCCTGTAACCTGCTGATGAGCCCATCGATTTGGGCATGTCATTGTCTCACTTTCATGACCCATTTAGGAACCACTAAACAGTTCTTAATACAATAGTACCAATAACATTTTATGAACCACCAAAGTTTGCTGTCTCCCCAAAACTTCTAGTAACAATTCAGAATAACCTTTATTCACCTACTTGGCATCGCAGTGTAACTGAAGTTTTTTTTTATAATGGGCCATGTTGTGAAGTTATAATTACAACACGTCAATATAGTAAGAATGCCACGGTTGCAAACTTTGTTAAACGGTTATTGCGATATTTATCAAACATATATTATTAGTAATGTCATTAGCAGCTGTTTCACCAAGTACTAGAATAGTACCAGTAGTGTTTGGCTTCTTGTCTGGAGCAATGAGATAAGAGACTACATGACAGGTTAAGAAAAGCCCTACTGCTGCTTCTCTCATGACAGGTCCTACTGCTGCTTCTCTCATGACAGGTCCTACTGCTGCTTCTCTTATGACAGGTCCTACTGCTGCTTCTATCATGACAGGTCCTACTGCTCCTTCTCCAATGAGCAGGTCCTACTGCTGCTTCTCTTATGACAGGTCCTACTGCTGCTTCTCTTATGACAGGTCCTACTGCTGCTTCTCTTATGACAGGTCCTACTGCTGCTTCTCTCATGACAAGTCCTACTGCTCCTTCTCCCATGACAGGTCCTACTGCTGCTTCTCTTATGACAGGTCCTACTGCTGCTTCTCTCATGACAGGTCCTACTGCTGCTTCTCTTATGACAGGTCCTACTGCTGCTTCTCTCATGACAGGTCCTACTGCTGCTTCTCCTATGACAGGTCCTACTGCTGCTTCTCTTATAACAGGTCCTACTGCTGCTTCTCCAATGACAGGTCCTACTGCTCCTTCTCCAATGACAGGTCCTACTGCTGCTTCTCCAATGACAGGTCCTACTGGTGCTTCTCGAATGACAAGTCCTACTGCTGCTTCTCCTATGACAGGTCCTACTGCTGCTTCTCTTATAACAGGTCCTACTGCTGCTTCTCCAATGACAGGTCCTACTGCTCCTTCTCCAATGACAGGTCCTACTGCTGCTTCTCTCTTGAGCGGTCATAAATGCTCCTTCTCCAATGACAGGTCCTACTGCTGCTTCTCCAATGACAGGTCCTACTGGTGCTTCTCGAATGACAAGTCCTACTGCTGCTTCTCGAATGACTAGTCCTACTGTTGCTTCTCTTATGACAGGTCCTACTGTTGCTTTTCTCATACTAAACTTTAGTATGAGATAAGTAGTATTAAAATAATAAATGCTCCGTTGCCCCTCAAAAATTTCCAAATTTCCCCTGGAGGAATACCCCCTGGAGGAATATTCCCTGGAGGAATACTCTCTGGAGGAATACTCCCTGGAGGAATACTCCCTGGAGGAATACTCCCTGGAGGAATACTCCCTGGAGGAATACTCCCTGGTTGAGAACCACTGTTCTAGAGTATATATCAAGTGTTTTGATATTTTCAATTTGCAAAAGTTTTATTAATGCCGCCAGTTCCATGCTTGAGCCATGTTTCAGTTTGGTAACAATGTTGAACTTTCGAAAATACAAGAAATAGGGCTATTACGATAATGCAATTTTGTGTATGGGATAGTAACACTGCAAGAATTTTGCATTCCAAATTTGAGCATCCTGCAGTGAATACCAATAACTTTATGAAAGAAATCACGGATACTTATTAACTGACACTTGTATATGCATACATGTTTGTACATCTATATATACATATATACAAAAACATACATATACAAACATATACATATATACACATATATAGACCGACATGTATATACACGTTACACATATATACGTACATATATATGCATAAATGCACATGTATGCATTACTAAGAACTCAGGCTTTGTATGTACAAAGGAGGTGCTAGGGCTAGAGCATATGCTGTCCCCTGTTAGCTGTCTGACTGCTACCTGTCCTCTGTTAGCTGTCCGATTGTTAGCTGTTCCAACTGTAAGCTGTTCGACTCATACCTGTCCGACTGTTTGCTGTTCCGACTGTTAACTGTTACACTGTTAGCTATTCCGAATGTAAGATCAATTCAAGGTTTGTTACCTGTGTTTTAAGGATCTCTTGTTTGGTAAGAGACATGTCTCCTGTTAACTCCTTGACTGTCACACCCAGCGCTTGGAGGCGTCCTCCAAAGTTCCTCACCATTTCAGCAGCCAGAGCTTTCATCGGCGCTACATAGACAATCTGTCAACAAATTGAAGGTAGCAACTGACCAAACTGCGCCGTGTAGTTGAAAATATTGCTTTCACTGAAAAGTTCTTCCAAACAGAATAGTTGAAATAAACATAGCAACTGAAAGGAGAAGTGTGCGGTACTTTGATGTATTTGAGATATTCTGATCTAAGCGTTTGATGTACATTATAACTAGTAGTTGATATCATATGATGTACTAACAGTGTAACTAGTAGTTGATATCATATGATGTACTAACAGTGTAACTAGTAGTTGATATCATATGATGTACTAACAGTGTAACTAGTAGTTGATATCATATGATGTACTAACAGTGTAACTAGTAGTTGATATCATATGATGTACTAACAGTGTAACTAGTAGTTGATATCATATGATGTACTAACAGTGTAACTAGTAGTTGGTATCATCTAAAGTACTACTACTACATGTCATACAAGCACTACAATTACGTACATTGCTACTGCATGCCTCTTTACAGAACACAGAGAATTGCAATACACCCACATACATGCACAATACATGGCAAGTATTGGGCAAGTACGTAACATCTCCATTCGTCTATGGTTTTGAGATGAAATACATTCAAAATTAAGCAGAAACATACAAGCAGTAACATGTTTATGTAACTCACATCCTAGTCCTGTAAGATATGAGTGAAAGCATGCCAGTAGTTGGATATGCAACTTACATTCCATTTCTTCAAAAAGTGTAACTCAAAATGCAAAGTGATCACTAATTACCTTGAACTTATCTTTCTGAACTACTCCTTTCTCGATATGTTGCTGTATCGTGTGCAGTATGGTCAGCATGGCTATGTTAGTTTTTCCAGCACCAGTTGGAGCACATATCAGCAGGTTCTCATTTGTATGGTAGGCCGTCTCATACACCACACTTTGTATACGATTGAGTGATTTAGTGTTTTGAAATGCCATCTGAGCCACCTATATGTATGTATGATCAAATATTTCCTATAGGTATGTATGATCAAAGTGTAAATATAAATGGGTATGTAAATAACATGCAGCACATGTTTTCAGCACAGCATTTAGAGTTTCATTTTGTTAAGACGTTCAGTACTTGCGCATGTGTCATGTTCACTACGATTCATATTGCAAAGACAGTCAGATGTTATGTGGTTAAATGCACAATGCAGTGTATCCGTATCGCATGCCAACAATTATGTAGGAGTATTGCTGTATGATTACAAGAGCTTAATCAGGTCATCTCACTACATTTTGGAACTATGTTGGAATGCATGTAATTTGACATCAGTGAGTCTCTTAGAAGTCAATGCCTCACATAGTCTACAGTTTAATATCTAGAGCGAATAATTTCAATCAAGCTGTAGGAGTAGCGGTAGTAGAGGTAGGAGTAACAGTAGTAGTAGTAGTAGTAGCAGTAGTAGATGTACGAGTAACAGTAGTAGCAGTAGTAGTAGCAGTAGTGGTAGCAGTAGCAGTAGTAGTGATAATGGTAGTAGAGGTACGGAATAGCAGTAGTAAGAGTAGCAGTAGTAGCAGCAGTAGTAGTAGAGGTAGGAATAGTAGCACGCATCAATAACGCACATAGATTTCTACAGGTTTCACGAAAGCAGAGTCAAAAGCTAGCTGAGAATTTCAAGTGACAGGTAATAAATTACAAACACACCATTTTCTGTGCGTTATGTTTTTAAAAAAGCTTGTTCAAGAAAAACTGACTATTTGCCAAAGAACAAGCCCTACCAATAATATTGAGGGTGATTTTTTATCAAGCTCAACTCCGTCAGGTATAAATGGCCAAAACTTTGTCTTCTCTACGCCACTCCTACCATTACAAGGCATAATTCATCTATATATTCATAATGAATACTTCAAAAGTCACCAATATTTACTACTATTTAAATGAGAATTTTCTAGGATTTCGTTATCTTTAAGGAAATTTTCTAAATTTACTTAAAGGTTGACTTGCAACAAAAATCACATTACAGTTATTTGGTATCAAAAGGTTCACCATGTCTTCGTCTGCTGTGTGGTAGGTTCAAAATATGTGGAACCGTGATTTCAAGCTCTTAAAAGCTCAAAAATGAACAGTTAATCGCAGACATCACGAAAACGCCGTAGGTTGGATTCCTTCTCAAAACGGCTCAAATGTCACGTATTTGAACACGATGAACATTTGTTTACACTTTCATGCAACCTCATTCGCCGAAATATTTTCACAAATAAACTTCATGCATTCAATAAAACCATGTCTATTGTCCATACGCATATATTCTATTATCATTGTAATGCTGTCACTTTATGCAGTGATATCTCAAAACCTAGCCTAAAAATTAGTTTATTTTTTTAACCTTAGCTCAAGGGGGTGCATATCATCCTCTGATAAACACGAGGAGCCTGTTGGTCACCTGTGATGGTCTAAAAATGCCGCAGAAGTTGTTAGCGCCATTTGGCGGAAAATATGGGTCACATGATTGGATTATGACTAGATGATTAGACCAAGCTGAAATGAAACTGTAAAGTAGCAAGCATCTATATTTGATAGGGGCTTTCCGGTAGAACCCGAACTGTTTGTCATAAACTAGTGCTATGAGGAATGTTACATTGAGCCTTTTATTGACCTCTCATTTCAGGTGACAGTCATTAAAGTAAAGGGATTCCAACCTACAGCCGTATTTTACCTGTTCGTATTCGAGCTTTTAAGAGCTTGGAATCATATACCCACATATTTTGCACCTACAACACAACAGTGTAAGACATGGTGAACCTTTTGATACCAAATAACTGTAATGTGAATTTTGTTGCAAGTCAACCTTTAAAGATAACAAAAACAGGCTATGTATAAGAATCCATTTTGATGAAGGTTTCTAACGATGCAGTATGCGCGATCACCAATATGATGATGCAGTGTACACGATCACCAATATGATGATGCAGTATACACGATCACCAATATGATGATGCATTGTGCAGGATCATCAATATGATGATGTAGTATGCAGGCTCACCAATATGATGCAGCGTGCACGATCATCAATATGATGATGCAGTATGCGCGCTCACTAATAGGATGATGCAGTATGCACGCTCACAATACGATGATGCAGTGTGCACACTTACCAATACGATGATGCAGTATGCATGATCACCAATATGATGATGCAGTGTGCACGCTCACAATACGATGATGCAGTGTGCACACTTACCAATACGATGATGCAGTATGCGCGATCACCAATATGATGATGCAGTGTACACGATCACCAGTATGATGATGCATTGTGCAGGATCATCAATATGATGATGTAGTATGCAGGCTCACCAATATGATGCAGTGTGCACGATCATCAATATGATGATGCAGTGTGTGCTCACTAATAGGATGATGCAGTGTGCACGCTCACAATACAATGATGCAGTGTGCACACTTACCAATACGATGATGCAGTATGCATGATCACCAATATGATGATGCAGTGTACACACTCGCCAATACGATGATGCAATATGCAGGCTCACCAATATGATGCAGTGTGCACACTTACCAATATGATGATGCAGTATGCAGGCTCACCAATATGATGCAGTGTGCACACTTACCAATTCAATGATGCAGTATGCATGATCACCAATATGATGATGCAGTGTGCACACTTACCAATACGATGATGCAGTATGCATGATCACCAATATGATGATGCAGTGTACACGCTCGGCAATATGATGATGCTTGTCAATTCAAAAAATCCACATACTAACTTGCTCTTCTTCAGAAAGTTTCACCAAGAGGCAAGTTTTATCTGCTCTTTAAAATATTCTATCTGCCTAAAATACTTTCTGGAAAGTTACCTGGTCCATAGATGATATCATAACTCTATCCTTGCCTACATCAGGCGGTGCTCCTTTTGATGGTGGAATGGTTACCTCCTCCATCATTTTGTTTCCAGTCTTTGTGAACCCTTCAGGAAGACCAAGCTGGAAAAAAAAGCTGATAACAACCATAACATGAAAATGATCAAACTAGACTCACCAACATCCACATATATTTTATATCAACAAAATTCAAACTGTATAAATTGGAGGAACTCGTGTCCATTCTCTGATGTTGCTTTAATATGTGTTACTTCTTAGTGCATGCACAACAAATGCTTGAAAGTACTTGTGAAAAACTCTCTTATACATGTAAAATGGGTCAATAGTTCAGTTGCTGAACTATTAAACTACAATGTGACTAAAGTGAAACCATAATAGATTAGTTGAATAATGAGTAGACTACAATGTGACTAAAGAGAAACCATAATAGTTCAGTTGAATTATGAGTAGACTACAAAGCAACTGATACAGAACTACGAAGGAAAGCGGTTTATGTTGTAGATGCTATAAAAACACCTTTTATGGAGTAGACAGGTCAGAGACTCAGTTACTCCTGTTTTGAATAATAGTAAGAACAAAAGTGTTATTAATAATAAGAAAGCAAATATGATTACTATTTTTAGAAAGAACCAAGTTACTATTAAAAATCATGAGTAGAAAAAAGAGACTTTCTTCTTAAACATATGACGTAAATAAGCAAACATAGGATATAACCACACCACCAATACCCATTGTCCCAGACAACTCACGCAGCTTTGAGAATAAAGACCTTACAACATTGACAAAGACTAAAAGTAGGCCTAACCTTGCTCCCGCCAATAAACGCAGAAGACTGTTTGGCTTGAGCCATGGAGTCATAGACATTAGGATAGACAACGGTATGTTCTGCTCGAGTTCTTTGGGCTGACAATATGGGACGGCTCATCGCGGTCAGTAATTGTTCCTCTCTGCAGAAGATCAGTAGAAACAGCTAGAAACGCTTGTTTAAACACCTGAAACCTTCGGTTTAAAACTTAGTACAAGTGAATGCAAAGGCAACACTTTTTGACCTCTGAAAAAAATTCATCAAACTTTCCAAGTCTGAAAAAGTCATAAAAGTCTGAAGAACAGAGGTGAGACGCTCTCAACAACTATATAACATTTCATACAAAATTTGACTGTCACCAAAGTGTGCATCAAACCACAATTATAATTGAAAAAATATAACAACTACTAGAACTAGGATGTACTGATTCATCAATAGCAATGCAACTACTACTAGTACTAAGTTGTACTGGTAGATCAATAGTAATATAACTACTACTAGTACGAGGCTGTACTGATTCATCAATAGTAATATAACTACTACTAGTACTAGGGTGTACTGATTCATCAATAGTGATATAACTACTACTAGTACTAGGTTGTACTGATTCATCAATAGTAATATAACTACTACTAGTACTAGGTTGTACTGATTCATCAATAGTAATATAACTACTACTAGTACTAGGATGTACTGATTCATCAATAGTAATATAACTACTATTGGTACTATGGGGTACTGCTTCAGCAACAGTAATTATTGAACAATACTAATACAATAATATAACAATAATAGTACAATAATAATAGGGTTAGTAACAATAGAGTTATTAGCAACAGAGTTATTAGCAATAGATTATGCAGCAATAAAGTATGCAACTATAGAGTTAGCAACAATAGAGTTAGTAACAATAGAGTTAGGAATAATAGAGTTAGCAAAAACAGAGTTGGTAACATTAGTTAGTAACAATAGAGTTTGTCCCAATAGAGTAATAGTTCATGAAATACATAAATGGTTGGTTATGATGCCCGGTATTTTCTGGTAAAACCACAGTTCATGATAGTACTTGAAAATGTAAACGAGTTGCAAAAAGCTACATTTCTTGCACCTTTCACATTTGTTACTCTTTTACATAAAGGAAACCAAAAAGGCGATTAAAAAATCAATATCAAAAAGTTCACTGGAGTGCCAGAAAATCTGCACAGACATATAAAATTGAATAGTTACTTTGAATATTGTAAGCCTCGGTTCTGTTAGTTATATGCACTGCTAGAGATTAAAAATGACTCCAGGTGATATTAGATCAACTAGTTATTACCTTAATCTTCTTTGAATCGATCGGAATTTGTAATGAAAATCTTTTGTGGAACAGATTAAACATAGAATAGTGACAAACCTTATGGCCTTGAGGTGATCTGTGTCAAGGACAAGGCTAGATTGGTTTTCAGTTGCTGAATTCGATGACTTGTCCAGACGCCTGTTCAACTTCTTCTCTTCCTTATTTATCTTTTTAATAAGACCTCTCTCACTCTCTGACTGAATACCATAACAGAGCATCATCTGCAATTTTCTTTGAAAAAAATACTTTTATTCATCAAATTCAATAAGTGATTCGGCCAATCGCAAGGCCTAATGTTTGACCTAACTGGATCATAACAAACGAATAATGAGCATTTGTTAGTCTCCTGTGACCTTGTGTCATTACCAAAAAGATTAAATGAAACCATCTTATTGATCGCCTTATTAGTTGGTTAAAAAAGGAGGGTTTATATGAGGCTATTCAATGATTTACAGAAATTAATTTGACCTGATAATGAACTATGATGATTTGTTCAACCAGCAACATTGTTAAGTCGTAGCTATTCAATCTAACATCTTACAATAAGAATACTGTCAAGTTGTGAATAATAACACAACACGCTGTTGCGTTATTACTAACTGCTGTATTCAAATTAATAAATGAACTCTTCAGGTACAGTTGTTGCAGTATTACTTGAGAGCCAATAAGCAATTCACGTTGACAGCAACTGAAATGTGCACGCTTTATGATTTCTTGCTGATATTCACTTATTCCACAAATGAGAAAAATATTTTGACTAATTTTAATGTCCAGACAGTGTTAAATAAGTGCAAACAACTGACATATGCTAACCTGTGCGTGTGGGATGGCCTCGTACTCTAAATCATTTTCACAAAGATGGCCAGCCAACTTTCCAGCGCTTGATTAAATAAAATGGTACTGAGCCAAATATGTTCCAGGCAACTATTTTCTTAGATCAATATGGAACTCATAGCTTTGAGATCTTTTTATACAGTTACAACAAGTAGAATATTGTAAAACCTTTATGCGAATGCCATGTTGCTCTATTTCAAAACTCGTACTTTAGAGTGGCGCTCTAACAGAGTTGGCGTTCAAATAAAGGGCGGCGTTGTATTCTTTAAACACCTCGCCAGAATGTTGAGAAGACAATTTTAACCCTTTTCATTGGCGATTCTTATATCACCCATAATTTGTACTTTCCTTTAGGCGAAGCAGCATTAACCCTTTTGGATTCAAGAAAATTGCTAACTTACCTCCAACTTGTCATGGATCTCTAAATGAACGCGAACGGGTAAGCTGATACACCTCTCTGCCAGTTGACATCTATCTATTGCTTGCAATTAGCCTTTGAAGATATTATAGCCTACGTTGCAATTTCTTGTGTGATTTTATGCTATTTATTTTATTCTAATGTTGAAGGCATATTTTCATTTTATAACTATAGTTAACAAGGTCGCATAAGAGCTCATTGCATTCATTGCGTGTGCACTCATTTCTTGCAACTTTTATGTGATGCATTTTAAAATGCACGAACTGTATACACTCCTCGGGCGAATAAAGAAAACCGTGTGTAATCAAAATATCTAGCCTCAACATTTTAGTCTCACAATACGTAGTACTAGATTTCATTCTAAATGCAAAAACCTTTTTCACATACATCGGGGGATCAAGACCGTGTTAAAAAAACAACTACTATTAATAGCCTGATACAATTACTAATTATTTCTATGGTGTTGCATTCAAAGTTTTAACAAAAAAATCATTAAGACTTGGAATGGGATATATGTTATCGATGTACTGAGTCATTATTAGTACAATTTTGTGGACACAGTCCTACTTACCACTCGCTATCATAGGTTCGTGAAGATCAAGAATGTCAAATAGTGGTGGTCAAATAGAAGTGCCATTCAAGCACAGGTTTAATGGGAGTTGGCTTTTACCATCTTTTAGCAATAGCCAAAAGCTTGCTATTTACGTACCTGAATTATTATCTGTGCCCCATAATTCGGTTTCTTCTCAATCTGATCTCGGGAATGAAGAGATCCAGTGGAGGCAATACTTGCTGGGGTCTGCAGCATTGAGTCGACAATATCGCGTCTCTTAGTTAGCAGCTCTTGTATGAGCTCAAAGTGTTCGAATCCGAGGAGGTCAAAAAGCTGCAGTCAAACATTTGTTTGAAAATTAAGAAGGTTAGCAAATACAAAGCTCGAGTATAAATCTGTATCCACTTGGCTGAATTATGAGAGGAGAAGAGCCAATGTGAATATACTCATGTCACTCATGCTATACTCATGTCTTTCTAGCAAAACATATCAGTCTAAGTATACATCTATTATATTTATCTTCTATATATATATGAAGACCTCAACGGAAGAACGATCAATGTCACAATTGCTCAACATTAAGATATAGCCATTTTAAAGTTTACAAACTTTTTTTAGAAAGAATTACAACTTATATCATAGAAACTTTTTAGCTATTGGTTAATAAGGATGTTACCTGAAATGTGATCAATAAAGAAGCGGTAGACATAATTTGGGGTGGCACAACATGGCTTAAGTTAACACCACTACACGGACATTGATCAATTTACTTTGGAAATCATTGACAACTTTCTACGCATTATGTTTTATTAGGTGATACTGCTACAATATTATAATATTCTTATTTTAAACGCTATATTGCAGTAAAATAAGGGGTTTTAACTATCCGAATTTCAACCAAACAAAGATGAACAGGTCACAATTCTACAACAACAACTTTTTTACTGTGTCCTAGAAAAACTGCAATATTTTGTTTTGCATTGCACTACACGTTTTTGCACATTTTTTTTTGCTTCTTGGTACTATTCGGATATTTCCCTTCACTGCCTCTGTCAATTGTAACAAGTCATTAACCTTTTCACTGCCATCCATGTACAAATTTAGTTATCGTCCTACTGCCAGCCATTTTGCCAATAGTTGTGGATTTTGCTTCATTATATGTATACAAATTTTTTCAACTTGAACCTATATCTACAACATTTTATTATACATTTTATTTTTCTACACTTATTAACAATTAGTGCTATAAAAAAATCTATGTATCTACACTTTGTGCATTGTTAAAGCTATGTGAAGCTACAATCGCTACGAAGCTAAAGCGATACTCAACAATGTTATTTATTCCTACACAACTATTAATTTCACCACCATTGAAGTCAGTGCTGCTACTTGAATTGTCTGTGTAATCACGAAAATCTGAATCTGAATTAACAATAATGTCATCAACATACATAATTATCTGTTTTCTAACACGGGCGGCACTTACAAAAACTTACACAAAATTGTTCGCTTTCAGGTTAGAAGTTCTCAAACAAAAATTTGAAAATGCTTCATTATTTTAGGGTAATTTTATAGAGAAAGCTGACATATTTAGCATAAGTAATTCTCTGTTTTCTAACTTGAGAGGTACTTAAGAAAGCCATGATAACACTAAATAGTTCGAACGTTCGAAAGAAAAAACGATCGTTATAAGTTGGGAATTCCCAAACATGTATGCATTACTATTGGCTGAAAGTAATCACATGACTGGAAAAAGATTGTTGTTGCTAAGTAGCCGTTGGACATTGATCGTTTTTGCAAAGAGCTAGTTTATTTTAAGCAGGAATATCTCTGAACCTTGAACATTTTTACTGAAACTTTGTCACAGAGACTAAACTTTGTGGCCAGAACTACTAAGAGAACATAAATCTAGAATTTTGAAAAAATTTGACATTGATCGTTCTTCCGTTGAGGTCTTCATATGAATCTCAGTTTGTCGTCTGTCGTCATTTGTCTGTCCAGCTGTAATGATAAAGCTTGGTACTGGATTGGAACTCGCAACATTCTAATCGTAGGTCTGCTAACGAGCATGTAACCACAAGGCTACGCCGTTCTCATCACATCCATTGCTCTCACTGTATACTGTATATCTTTTTCGCCATTGCACATGCCAAATTATTGCTTATTACAGGGCGCCCTCGAGTTATGATGTCCCTGTTACACCAACTTTGGCAGTCAGTGTACTGATTACAATGAAAATGTCTATATGCTATTTGCCGAAATCCCTCTCCCAATGCATGAAAGAGATAACCGATGCTTGCTATCTCAGTTCCGAGTTATTCATTAAAACTATACCAGTAATAAAAACGAACTCGAAAACAAATAAGTGGTAAAATTTTAACCTATGACAAAGTTGAAGTATAGTGCATTCCAAAACTCAGCTTTAAGTATGTGTTTAGTAAGCTAAATTCATTTAAGTTAAATTCAACATTTGTGTTTAACATCTGTTTCGAAGGTAAAAACTCCCCCCGGTAAGTAGTGCAGGTAGTACATCGTAATGTTACACTTGTTTCTAAATCATAACCGCTAAATACATTGAAGTTACTGTAAGTAAATATAGTTAGCAAGGTTAATATATTGTTTTCTTACCAATTTTTAATATGTACTGTATGTATATACAATTTGGATGATTTTTACCCGGAGGTGTTTGCATTAGCTAATCACTACAGGTTTCTATACCACTTTATAGGATGTTGTCGCCTTATGATGCCAACACTGAACCAAATATAAATCATATAATTGTATACAAATAATTTTTATTATAATCGTGGCAAAACACTTTATCTAGCCATTACTTACTAATGATTTCACATTTACATTTAAACACCTTGAACACGGTTTTATTTTTCCTCCAAAATTATTTCAAGAAAATGCTTCTTTCATGATGTTTAAAAGGTACAGTTGTTTTTTTCTCTTACTTCATTTGAACTGCTCAAAAACACTTTTTATAATATGAAGTTTAAAATTTAGAATGGTAAATGTTGTATATGTTAAATAAAAATAATTTTTTTGTCCAAAGACTTTTTTATTACTCAGGCACTCAGTAGTGTGTGTATATATATATATATATATATATATATATGTATGTATATATATATATATATATATATATATATATATATATGTATACATATATATACATATATATACATATATATACATATACATATATATTTGAAAAATTATTGCGAAAAAAGCAAACTTTTAGTATTTGCGTTACAAATTTGTTTCGTGCGAAGCACTCATCAGACGCGATTGTACTAAAATGAAAAGCATTACCGATTGTTCCAAAATATCAGAAATGGGCTCGCTGTGGTAATCATGTAATTCAGTGCTAAGTGTAACCGAGAAGATAACTCCTAGCATGTCTGCAATTAGAAGTCAATTCATTGCTTTTATTTAATGTGCCTAAGTGTGGTTTGCATATTATGAAGTATTTTTCAAGTAAACATAATTTGCATCGTTTTGTTTTGTTTGTACATGGTTGTGCTTGAGCTAATATTTTCCATGTTATGTTGTATGTTGAGTTGCTTTCTTTCAACTTCCAAATGTGCTTGCTCAATTCTGTGTGGTGTTGTTTGTTTTTGTGGTTAAACGTGGCTTTATGGTTACTGTATCTAGTTTTAAATTCGGTTGAGCAAAGTCCTATGTAGGTCGCTACGTGGTTGTTTGTATTATTGCTTACTGTTGCTTGATATATCACATTTTTGGCTCTGCATTTTCCTTCCAAAGGGCAGTTGTTCTTTTGTCTGCAGTTGCAACTTTTTTCGTTGTCTTCTCTTTGTAGTGTACTGGTTTTATTAAGGGTTTTGTTGCTCCCATCAATGATTGTTTTCATGTTTGGCATTACTGAGTAGCTCAGTTTTGAGGTTTGTCTATTAAATATTGCTTGGAGTGGGTGTTTTTTTGGGAAGCATGTTGTAACTATGCTGAAGAATTTTCGTCCGATATTGGTTGCAACATTAGCGCTGAATGGTGGGTTGTACCATGTGATTTTTCTTTGTCTGTTACGTTTTTTAGGTTTTTTCATGTTGGTTTCATATTGTAGTTTGCTGTTGTATCCACTCTTGTGGAGTGCTTCTTGGTATGGTTGCACTGTGCTGTTAAATTGTTGTTCATCTGATGAAAGTGCGTTTAGTCGTTTGTTTATGTTGTCTGGTAAGTTTTTCAATATGGAAGGTGGGTGGTTGCTTTGTTTGTGCACATATAGTATTGCGTTGCCTGGTTTTTGGAAAGGCTTGAAGCTTGGGCGTTTTGTTTGCCGGTCTTAATTTTGATTAAAAAAGGCTTGTCGGGTTTTAATGGCGATTTTACGCAAAATAAATCTGTCTAGTTATGTATTATCCGATCAGATGGGTAAGTTTTGAGATATTGTCTACATTTTTCAAAGATTTGGTAACATATTTAAATAGGTTTATATGTGTTTTGCATCGTTATTATACTTAGACGACTCCACACAAAAATGGTTAAATTTTTTGATGAGATTTCGGTACGAGGGCTTGGGTACGGCGTTGATGAATAATGTTCGGGAGTTGTGTGCACATATGCATTTATCATAAGGCTCCCAAACACTCGCTTGGCTCGTGTTTGGCCGTGGGATAAATATATATACATATATATATATGTATATACATATACATATGTATATATATACATATATATATACAAATACTAGGTGAATGTTCTAGAACATTGAATATAAACCTAAACTGACCTCATTTTGGATGAAGTCATCTCCATTGACAGAACTGAGTATATCAAATATTTTCGCGCAAAGTTCTCCTATCGAGAGGCCACTGGATGATGGAATTCTACTTTCCAATTGAGACCTCAGCCAACCAGCAGCCATCTTTGAAGGCTTAGCTAAAACATGGTAGGTAATAGATACGATATATTGAACAGAAGTTATTTCTTCATACAATGTAGATGCCAAACTAAAAATAGTTCAACAAGATTCAATTAGCAACCTTCCAAAATTATGACTGTTGGCATTAAACTCTTGCATGAGAGATAAGTAAACTTTGAGATATATTTGAACGACACTAATTGTAGCTAGCTAGGTTGTAAGGACTCCTCATGAAAAGTGTCAATAATAATCTTACGTTGTGGCACCTGCTGCCGTGGTTGGTATGAGATGTCGATATTCTTCTCTAGAGGAAGACGTTTAGGTGGCAACTGGACTTGACTGAAATCCACATACTCTGGTAAATTTACTTTAAATTTCTCACCGAAGCCCAAAGAGCGAATTCTAAGCTTTGAAGTGAATCTCTCAAGTTGGCTCTCATCGAGTTGCGAAACCACTCTTCATAGAAACAATAATAGAGTGACAGTCGATATGGATAGGATAGCATGTTAGGATATAAAGATGTGCTGTCAAATGAAAGCTGTTATTCAGCAAAAACAAATTTGAAAGTACTTCAATTTTTCAAAATAATCCCTAAGACAGTTTGCAGCCTTGTAAAAATTCAATTTAAAAAACCAAATTTATAAAAAAAGAATCAGCAGTAATAATGGTAATTAAATGCTGTGTTATAGCAAATAAAAAAGTTTGTATCTACCATGTTTTGTTGGTAAATTACAATAGATATTCGACAAAACTAGTAGGACTGCGCATAACAGTTTTAAATAGATGATTTTGCTAAATGAAATTATTTGTGTTACGTTTTTAATGAAATTGTAACGGTTTTGTGATCATTAGATAGCTAAGCTGAATACAGAATGAATAGATATAGTTGGAGCAATTTTATCCCAACTAGGAGCACACTTGCTGACAACTACTGAAATTTGAGAATTTCAGCTAAGTTCTTATCTTCAAATTAAGTTTGCGTTTCATTTGACATATTGGTGACTATAAATACATCAAACTGGCAGTATTAAATCTTTTATTTTGTTCTTATTGCCTTATGGTATATTATAAATTGTGCCATTTTTAGATAGATTCAAAATCAAGATGGCACAACTCTTATTAAAAATATAACTATTGATTAGTTGTGAAACGAAAGGAGCCGTCATAACAAAGAGAAAAGTGACTAAACCATATTAGTCTACTTCACAATCTGTAACGCGTAGGTACGACTGTAACACGTAGGTACGACTGTAACGCATAGGTACGACTGTAACGCGTAGGTACGACTGTAACGCATAGGTACGACTGTAACGCATAGGTGTGACTGTAACACGTAAGTACGATTGCAATGCACAGGTACGACTGTAATGCGTAGGTACGACTGTAACGCGTAGGTACGACTGTAACGCATAGGTACGACTGTAACGCGTAAGTACGATTGTAACGCACAGGTACGACTGTAACGCGTAAGTACGATTGCAATGCACAGGTACGACTGTAATGCGTAGGTACGACTGTAACGCGTAGGTACGACTGTAACGTGTAGGTACGACTGTAACGCGTAGGTACGACTGTAACGCGTAGGTACGACTGTAACGCGTAGGTACGACTGTAACGCGTAGGTACGACTGTAACGCATAGGTACGACTGTAACGCCTATGTACGATTGCAATGCACAGGTACAACTGTAATGCGTAGGTACGACTGTAACGCGAAGGTACGACTGTAACGCGTAGGTACGACTGTAATGTGTAGGTACAACTGTAACATGTAGGTACGACTGTAACGCGTAGGTATGACTGTAACGCGTAGGTATGACTGTAAAGCGTAGGTACGACTGTAACGCGTAGGTACGACTGTAATGCGTAGGTACGACTGTAACACGTAGGTACGACTGTAACGCGTAGGTATGACTGTAACGCGTAGGTATGACTGTAAAGCATAGGTACGACTGTAACGCGTAGGTACGACTGTAATGCGTAGGTACGACTGTAACGCGTAAGTACGACTGTAATGAGTAGGTACAACTGTAATGTACTGAGTTCAAGTCTAAGAAGATCAAAAACGCCGCATACTTTTGTACTAGGTCACAAACGAGTTGGGCATCAGCTTTTGAATGATGCCCCAACTTCTTTTGCAGCTCCAATGTATCTGAGGCTGACACCTCGGTCTTGAGCATAAAGAATTGGAAGAGGAAAGCTGCGCTGCTCTGCAGTAGATCTGAACTGACTTCATCACCAACTGTAAACAAATCATTCCGATGTAAGTTATTAATAAGACCATTCATCAGGCCTTCGACACCCAAGTTTATACAGTAATTATAACACTTCACCAATCAAGTTTATCTAGATACTCACCTAGCAATTTGGTCGCCTTTAAAATCTCTCGCAATGCTCGGCTTATGTCTGCAGGTTTCTCAAAAGATTGCGCTATTTTAGAGATTTCATTCCATTGTGGGTTGTTAGAGTTCAAAAGTGCTTCGGCGTGAATCCTTTTCTTTTTAGCAAGAATGAACTTATACTCAGATGGGGAGGGCGTTTCATATCGAATGGAGAGATCTGCAAACGTCCTTAGCGCTGTCGTCAATCTAGGATGCTCCTGGGTAGCCATAAGTGTAATTAATCTAAAGCAAACAGGAGTGAAAACAGATGCAAATAGCAGCTGAAGTAACATACCATGGAACATAAAATAATATAATATCATAGTATATAGAGTAATATAATACCATAGTATATAGAGTAATATAATACCATAGTATATAGAGTAATATAATACCATAGTATATAGAGTAATATAATACCCTAACGTATAGAGTAATATGATTTCATAACATATAGAGTAATATGATATATCATAGTATATAGAGTATTATAATACCATAGCATATAGAGTAGTATAATATCATAGTGCTATGATGATGATGACTCTATATGCTCATATAAAGTGATATAATATCATAGCATATATAGTAATATATACCGTAGTATATATATAGAGTAATATAATACCATAGCATATAGAGTAATATAATACCATAGCATATAGAGTAGTATACTGTTATGATACCTAGAGTGATATAATACTGTAGTACATAGAAAACACTGAATCAATCTATCATCTAATGCCCTAAATGCAAAAGTTGTCATAAGAGATGCAGCTGCAATATTATATATGCATGTAACATTTAACAACTGAATGAAAGCCACACTAAATGCGATGTTATAAATCGGGCTAAATGTTATGGCATGCAGAATGGCACATACTATGCCATAAATATGTGTAGTATCCACTGCGTCAAAGATCCATGACCAACTATGTCGACAGGAAACTATGTTCCCTATTTTTACCTGTTGGAAGCTACTGCCTTACAACCTCTTTCGACCATGGTTACTACCTTGTCAAGTAGTCACACTAAAATGGTCTTGCAACTACTTACATGTAGAACTACATAAAGAGCATGTCTCCGCTTACTTAAACTGCTCTCCGGCAGCTTGACAAGAAGAATAGAGTTTCAGGCCCAGTTCTCACAAGACTGACACAAGAGATAAGCTTGGCATGATCCCAGCCATTCCGCAAGTCTTTGTGGCCTTGGAGATTAAGCACCACACCAAGTCCCAGAAAAATGAACGAAGTGTGCAGAACTTCACAAGAGAACTAATCGATGTGAGCTCAAGTTTCAAGCTTACTTCTTACTTCAAATGACCTTTTAATATTGATAAAACAGTGAAACGACCTGCAGACATCCACTAGTTCGCTGTCCACATATATAAACAAGAATACACAAGTGCATTAGTAACCGCTAAAATAAGGATGCTAGTTGTGACTAACCAGGACAGAAAGTTGCTAACTCAGAAATCTTTTCCTGACTTCTTTTTGTGTTCTAGACATTAATTTGCTCAAATTTCAAAAAAAGACTGCAAGCAAACTATATAAAAAATCGCAATGAACAATAAGTGATTTCCAATGGTATGGAAATTGATTTCGAAACGAAAAAGAAAGCATAGAGTTGTGGCGCGTATGACATAATCTTAAAAGTTATTGAGGTGTCATGGATGAGAAATTACCATGTAAATGACAATCCTGAGAATAGATGGAACAGCTAGATGGCTAATCAATTTGTTGGCTATTACATTGCGTGTTCCTGCTAAATTTAACACAATCTGTCAATTGCAGGAGATTTAACTTTGAATAATTCACAGACCTGGTAAAGTCTCAAGTTGTATCAAGAGCATCTCTGAAACATTGCAGTGCTTTAGTTACAGCATATTACAGAAATAGTTCCTCAATTACATTTTTTAACTCTTTAAATGTCTAACACAACTTTCACAACACTCGTGATTTTATTATCCTTTCCCACAGGTGATGTTAGTCATGTTTGGGTGAGCCCACTTAAATCCAGAAAGTTATTCCAGTCATGTTATGAAGTATTATTTCTGCTGAGTACTAATCCAGTAATCATGAACCTTTACCTTGGTGTAAAATAGGAGATGCATTCATCTCCTATTGAGTTCGTAGAGTTTCAATCGGAGTTCTTCAATAAAGCTTTCACTAAACTCAGTCAAAGCTAAATTTACAATGGTAACATTTTTCATTAACCTTAGCAAACGAGTATCATGAAATTGGAGATGTGTTTTTCTTTATATAAACTACGGTTGTCTGTAAAAAAAATTCCATTTTTTGCAGTCAACTAAACAAAACAATTTAAAACTTGAATAAAAAAGTCAAGGTTGAAATGTGACAGAGATGCAAAGTATAGGATGTCAAAATGTCAGAACAAGTGATTTATGGAAAGGCAATTGCAGACGTTGGCGGACAAAACTGTCTTGAAGAGGGTCGGTACAGCTAGCAGCTATTGACCACGCATTCATTTGAGTGAGGTCAAGCAAAACAGAAAATATACGTTTCCACTGTATAACAATACTAATGCCCACAAGTGCGCTACACATGACATGGCTAACGACTTATAAAGTCGTTTTATGGTGGTGATATGAAAAATTAAGAAAATTCTTAAGTGATTGTTCCCAATAAGCTATCCATGCTTTTTTGCAGCTCATTACAGATCTGCCAGCATCTGATGATTGAGAGCCCCATTCCCTTTCCTTCAATTGAAGAGCAAGTGAAATTAGTAGCCTGTTACAGATGCTTGGTGTTGACCAGTGGTTCCCAACTGGTGGTCCATGGACTCCTGGAGGTCCACAGAAAGTTATTGAGAGTCCTTGGGCAACATTGCCATTTTCACACCCAATGCTGATACTGCTGCCTTGGTTTACAATTCGCATCAATGACTGGTTACATATTTCATGTGTATGGAGATGTCAATAGTGATTGACCTATCTTGTACATTCACAAGTACTTCTATGCTACCTAATCTCGACAATTTTTACTGTAATAAGAGCCGTGTTCATCCAAAACTATGCTTAGAGCATTAGGAAAAAGATTGCCTCTCACGGGAATCCAACTACCATGTTTTATTTTCCAGCAAAGTTCACTACCAACTGCACCACTCGAATAATTCGTTGAATTAAAAAATAATTGTACACATAGTTATTATGCCTGGCAATCTCTCACAGTGCACAGAATGCCTGAGTACTAGTTTGTCATAATGTGAACTTATATTCCTCTACTGTTTTGATCAGGAAGTATACTCGCATCTATAATTAACTTGATGTCAAGTTCTAACTCTATTTTTACATACTCAATGTTGTTGTTGGAACATGACTAATGCGTTTTACTAATCACCAAAATGATATGACAAACCCTTAAAGGTAAGAAGCTAAACATCTGATAGCGTTTGAGCAGAGTTTTCAATGCTAAAAAGAATGTTGCTATACATTTTGAACATTGCCACCGAACAAATACTCTGAAAATATAATGTGTCAAACTATGAGCAATTCGATGAATTGCAGTGGTGCAAGCAATGTAATTCGCATTGAGAGGAGTCAGGTGGATAAAATAACCTGGCACTAATGCAATGACAAACGAGTAATACATGGAGGTGCGATTTTAGAAATGTTTTTAGCAATATTGAATCCAAATTATGTAATTGTAATTGCTTTGCTTTACCGACACGAACATGCATGATTTTACGAATAAATATGGAGTGAAATTAGATTGATTGGAGTAAGCTTAGTGAAAGAAGCAAATAATATTAGGGGCAATATATCTGTGTTTAGTCTACAATGATGAAGGAAAATCTGTCAATTGAGTTGTGAATGGATGTAAAACTACGCAAACCAGTGTCCATTTTAACTCATTCAATCTCTTCTTGTTGTTTTAAACAGTGGTATAAGACAGTTTACAGTACAGGTATACAGTTGTCTTATACAGATGTATCCTGGGGCCCTTGCTTTCTTTGCGCACTTTTTACGTGTACCAATAATAAAAGAGGAAATGCAATAGCGCTGACATTAAACTCTCACAGATATTTGAATTGTTGGGAGGATATTCTATAGCTTTTTTCACATTATTGGCTGCAGTTAGTTTCCGCACTACCGTAAGACTCTACAACTTTTACAACATGTTCAACAAGGGCAGAAAAAAAAGAAAATATGATGATTCATGCTTGGACTACGGATTCACCTGTTTGACAGTGAGTGATGAGGAAGATATGCCTAAATGTGTTACATGTCACAATGTTATGACAAGTGATTTGATGAAGCCTGCAAAAATCAGGTTACACCTGAATTCACAAAACCTTGCTATCCTTAGGACAGATGGAACTTTCTTTAAACGTTGTTAAGTGCCTCTAAAAATGAGACTATTGTCCAATGGAGCTTCTCATGCAACTCAGGGCAAGATTGCTAAGGCTCCATACACAATTGCCCTACAAAATTGCGCAGCAAAAAGCCTCATACTCTTGTAGAACAGCTACTGAAACCGTGCGCTCAACAAATGGTTGAACTTGTACTCGACAAAGTAGCCGAAAGAAAAATATCTGCAAAGCCACTGTCATATAACACAATTTGAAGAAGAATCACTGAAATGAGTACTGACATGAAGAAACAGGTGATTGCTGAAATTCAAGCAGCAACTTTCGGGTTGTTTTCAATCTAACTTGATGAGTCAACAGATGTGGAATCATGTGCGCAGTTGATGGCTTGTGGTAGATACACAACTCATTTGAAGAAACGTTTGCAGAAAAGCAACTCCTTTTGATGAATCCACAATGGATTCATCAGAGGAGTTGCTTTTTTGCAAATCACAATAAGAGCTTTTGATATCTTTGAGAAAGTTTCATAGTTCCTTGAAGCTGAAAGGCTGTATTGGGACAAGCTTTGTGGCTGCTGCAAATGGTACACCGGCGATGCTAGACTTAGCATGTGGATTCCAAACATGAGTGCAGCAAATGGTTCCAAAGATGAAAGGTGCATTGTATGATACTTAGACAGGCTCCGGCATTCAAGACACTTTCTGAATCATTGTCAGCAGTCCTCAATCATGTAATTCCAATAGTGAACTACATGCACAGTAGCGCCTTCAACTTCTGACTGTTTAAGAAACTGTATGAAAATATGGAAGCGGCTCACCAAGTACTGCTATATTCCACAAACATCTGGTGGTTTTCAAAAGGAAAACAACAGCAAGGGCATTTAACTATGAGATGAAATCCATTCCTGTGTGAAGAATAATTAAACTGAGTTTGAGACATGGCTGAAAGATGAAGTTGGCTTCCAAGGTTGGCATCTTTTATCAGCTTAATAGACTCAATCGCCAGATGCACGGGAAGCATACAAACATTGTGAAATTCACTGATGTATTAAAGGGCTTTATCTGCAAGCCTCAGCTTTGGAGAAAGAAGGATGACAATGATAATTACGATATTTTTAAGTCGCTCTCATCAGTTTTCGAGTCACAGGACAGAGAACCTATTACTGTTCCTGAAACAGTGCAATATTAAATGTCACTAGAAATTTCTGGAAGCAGAATTTGCAAACTATTTCCATGAGGTGGGTAGTGCAGAAACCCTTTTCCATGTTCTGTTGAGAGTGCACCTGATGTGTTTCAGGAGCTGATATATTTGCAGAATGATTCTTTTGTCAAAGATGCCTTTGAAGATAAGCCAATTGTGGAATTCTGGTCTACCATAGTGAATTCATTTCCAACGATAGCTGAATATGCCTTTTATGATCTCCTTCCCATTGTGTCAATATACTTAACTATTTTAGGCTATAATTTAAGACTATCTATTTATACTCAGACTAGAAATCAACTATAAAAATAATATTTTGCGATTACATTTTGTGTAACAAAGTTGTTTATATGAAATACAACAACTTTATTTCAAGCTACTTTTATTATGTGTAATAACTTATTAGATTGCTCATTTACAATACAGTAGATGCTTCTATAACGTAAATAATCCGTTCCAGGAACATTTACGTTGTAGGGAATTTATGTTATAAGAACAGTAAAATACATGTAAATTCCCTAATCTGTTCCAAGATCTTTCCAAACTCACCTTTTTGGCCATGCAAAAATTAAGAACTACTTAACCCTTTCAATTTGTGGGCTGGACAGTAGCTGCAGAATTATTGGTTTGTAACAACAACTTTTCTGTTTTTTATGATCAATCTCCCTGGTTTTATAGACTGTGATTGCGGTAAATTGACAACATGTTAATAGGGACTGCACATTTTTGACATTCATTTACAACAATTTGCTTACTTTTCTAAACAGCAAAGTCTATTCTGCAAAGTAAAGCTAATAACAAATATTTTGTACGTTTACAATAAAGCAAAACAACAAAATGGTTTTACTATAAAAAGTAGTTCGACCTGTTCGTCGTCTATCGCTACCTCGGGGTCCGGGTTAGGATTAAAATAATTTTCGATGATACTCCAACTCATGACATTAAGACTGGTAGACCGATGGTGTAACACCTGCACCATTCGATCGCCTTCGTAATTATGAACATTTGCGCAGCTATCCTATTCACCTCTTTGGTGACACATTTAATGATCGTAATTTACGATTAATTTCGTTTAATTTACGTAGAACTAAAATGTCGCGAAAGTTATTGTATGTATAACAGATATTGCGCTAAATGCACGGAGTTTTTCTTCCGCAAGCGCGGCGAAACTCGCTAACATTCAAATTGATTTTAAAAACTCACCCGTCTTGACACTTTACGTTGTATGGAATTTCTTACAAAGTAGGAAGCAAAAACTTCACATAATTTTTTACGCTATCTAGAATTTACGTTATAGGAGGTATATGCTATAGGAGCATCTGCTTTATCACTAATATTAGTAGAGCAGGAACATAAACTTATCTTTGTCTTTTCCTTCAAAGGGTGGGCTACTCAAACAAAGATGTTTCATAGTCAGAAATTTATGCTGAATTCAATTATAATGTTTCTACACCTATGTGTTTGCACATCTTCGAGCTAGAGGGCACTTTTGAAATGGGAGGGGCAACTCCAAGTTTGCTTGGAAAACCTTACATATCAGACAAAGAAAACTATTTTATAATATCGAAAATTAATAAATGATTTTATTTGAGATTTGGTGAGTCAACTCTCAGTATTTTTAATCCCTGCCAAGGATGCAGCAAGACTGCTTGTTTCACTGTCTTGAACAGTCTGTGAATGAAACCCTAGTCAGAGTGACTAAACTTCAATGTGCGACAGCCAAACATTATTCAAGCAGATGGTTGATATTGGAAGAGAAGAGCATTCTATGTGAAATTGCTCAAAAAGTGCTAAGCATTGAGAACTTTGATGAGAGTTCAAACTTGTTGTCATTATTCCTGATATAAAAAGTATTGTAACAAACTTGTTATGGAAAGAGCTGAGAAAAGACATGAGAAGAAACAGAAAGAATGTGATACATCAGAAGAGGTGAAACTAGATATTTATAACTTTACAAATTCATGATGATTATTCCATGATGATGGTACTTTGGTGGGAGAAAAAGAAGACCTTTTTATTTTTGTCTGCACTTTTTGGGAGCAGCAAAACTAACACTTTGCAGTATACATGACGTGTTATAGCCTACAATTTGGACATAAATGTATAGATAAATTACACGTATGATCCTTCCTTGGTTTTTTGCATATGACCACACAAACTATGCTAGATATGACATGCTGTATTATGCAGAGATGACTAATCTGAAAGTATAGCATAGCAAAGTGTATGAAGCTCTTATGAAGAAGGGGTATTTTACTTATCAATCACGACATCACTGTCCATTAAGCTCTATCGCTTGTGATCAATCTATTGAGCAAACAGTTAGAATAGACTCAAGTCTCACGGAGGAATCATAGGGTTTACCAGGAAGTCATTGGCCTCTGAGCGCTGGACTCTGTCTCACCCGGAACAAAGATCTGTACATACAGACATGAAGAAGATGCTAGTGCTTGGTGATTCGGATACAGCAACTTATGCGATGCGGGAAATCATGAAATACTCATAACAGCAAGAATCCGTTTGCGTTTCAAACCACCAAGCTAGTACATATTACCAGTGGTGCGAAAGCCTCCATTGAAGTGAAGCAGAATCTTGAAATAGCAAATGTGATAGAAGAGAAAGAGCTTTCAGAATTTTTACATAAGATGTTAAGCACCCAAAAAATAATTTCAAGGCATCCATCAAATCAAACAAGCTCAAAACCTTCCCCACCTTACCATCAGCTAAGAAGAAATCAAAAGAAAAAGTCCTAGAGTGATCGCACAGACTGTTTGAGAATTCGTTAGTGGTCAGCCAACAGTGTAACATGGATTTGAGAAAAGTGTTATTATTTTCTTTTGTCAACATCAGCTGGTCTCTGGCTAACTCTGATGGCTCTATATTGAAGACTGCTAAATCGGCTCTGATGGCTGCTGTTGAGAAATATGCTGATGATCAACCACCAACCTATGTTAACCAGGATCAGCTATCAGTCTTTGACGCCGTTGTGGTTGTTGCTATGGGCGAAATTCAGACCCTGAAAGCTCCTCCAACTTTTGGCATGGTTGCAAGCCGGCTTTTGCACCGGATAGTTAGCGTTGGAAGCGTGTATCACACATGTAGTGTGGATTTTTGTGTGTGACACATACCTTGATATCAGCATTAATGGAGGTGAGAGAAGTCGTAGAAGTGTGAAAAGAAGGCAGAAGGTTGCTGTGTTTAGTCCGAACTAGTTAGTGCCAAAATGGTTTGAACCTTTAGCAGATGGCTCAAACAAGACTGCCCTAGTGAAATCTTTGAAGGATACATAGAGCAAGTCAACTGTGAAACAGAAACTAGATCTTGTAACAGCTTTTTCTCAAGAATGCCACATGATCAGCTATGACCTTGATGAATTAATCCTGTAAGCCAAATAGATAGTTCGACATCAGACCACGAAGAGGCAGATACACAAATGTTACCACATATCGCAAAGATAATGGAAGACAAACCCAGCTCAAAATTTCTAGTCAAGTGCCAGGACACAGATGTTTTTCTAAACTGTCTATCTCTGGCGGATGAGCTACCATCACAGAAGTTCATTTACTGATGTAGTTAGGAGCAGTTGAGATATGTAAACATAGGCTGTCTGTCTACCGTTCTCACACCCGAACCGATGCAAAGCACTGCTCGGGCTCCATGCTCTAAGTGGATAGGACAGTGTAAGCGCATTCTGTTCAAAAGAAAAGATAACTTTCGTCAAGCTGCTAAAGAGCAATCCTGAATTCTGTAACACAATACAATCATTAGGAACAGATTTTGAAGTTGATGGTGCAATAAGAGAATCTATTGAGACATTCATATGCAGATTATATGGTGAAGAGACAAATTCCATCAATGAAGCACTGTATAAGATCTTCTGCTGACCGTCTCGCACATCACAATCAAACTTAACACCCACACTAGAGGAGGTAAACCTCCATATATCTAGGGCTGCTATCAGGCCGCAATATGGAGAAGAGTCATACAAATCATCATTAATGCCCCATCCCCCAGCAACATGGATGGTTTATGGAAGGTAGAGAGCTTAAAGCTAGATGGACGACACAACAACCAGCACCTCCTGATGTGTTCATAACATGTTTTGTCGATGCAAAACTGGGTGCCAGTCTCGTCGCTGTCAGTGCAACAATACAGATCTTAAATGTAAAAACATGTGCAGATGCAGCTGCTGTAGCAACAGAAATAAAGAGGATGGAGATGGAAGTAGTGATGCAGAGGACTTGGATGACTGTGAATTAGAAGGTTAGTATTTGATTGGTACTGTAACCATAGGTGTGCTTCATGTTTGATTAGAATATGTATGTGTCATACCGTCTGAAAGACTGACTTATTGCGATTTCACTTGCATAATAAGGTATACGGCTCAACATAATAAGCATTAATGATGAATATATGTATACTAAAATATTATATATACATGTACATGGTTTGAGTCTTTAAAAATACTTTTCATTTTGTTTTGCAGATCTGTAATGATATCGGAGTTGCGGAATAACAAGGACAAACTTTAAAGCTGCCACAATATCAACCAACCAAACTGAGAACAAATAATATTATATAATACAAATATAATATTATTCTAATATTTGAAGAATAAATATTTTAGTGTGATCAGAATTGATTCCAACTTAGGTTACTGCTAAATATTTAGTATTTATATTCCATTTTCAGTATCACATTGTTGGTAGAAGCACATATAACATTACAGACATTTATTTAATTAAAATAATATATTAATTATATTGCTCAAAAATGAACAATCTGAGAGGTGTAGAAACCAGATATTTGAAATCAGCTCAAAATTCTGATCTAGATGCCACTCTTATTACATAACCCACCTTCAAAAGGAACAAATCACTTTTTTTGACAGCTTTTTGATGCCCTCCTGCTCTACTATATATATCATGCGCTCACAAACATGATGGGGTTCATGACTTGTCAGTCCCTAAGTCAGGAGGTTGTGATTCCAGAGTGGCTGGGAACCACTGGTGTAGACTATTCAATTTTTAAGGGTGGAGCCATTAAATAGGGCACCAATTGTGAATATGTCAGTGGTAAAAATGAGGAGATGATTCTGTGAGGTTTTCCTGCCCTGTCCCTTCTACGTGGTCGAGATATGATGGGTGTGGAGATACAGTGTGGTCACCTCTGATTATTTTCCAATGTGCTCTGTTGGTTAGTACAGTTTGTTAGTGCAGCAAATCAGTCAAGCACGGCTTATGATTTGTCATGCAACTTTAGCAAAGTTCTCAGTCAGACAATGGTCTTTTGCCTCTGGCTATCAAACTGGTCCTTTTTTCATATAGCAAACCATAGTCAAGCCAAACCGTAGCTGAGAGTAGACCAAACCAAAAAAGCAACCTGGCAAAGTGCGGTTAAGGAAAACGGCTATTCAGATACCAAGGGAGTCACAATCCTCACTACAGTCATACAGATATATAGAAGAGTGTTTTGTTTGCAAACTAATGTTATTCTTACTATTGCAAAATCCTATGACAACCTACAAAAAAAATTATTTGCATTCGCTCATCGATTAATTAATCAATATAGAATATCACTGAATGTCTTTAGCAATAATTGTGTAAGTACAACCTATAAGACACCAGGCTTAAAGATTATTCAGCCGGTCCACTAAGTATATACTGCATAATGATGCCATAACTATATTTCTTTAGTTGTCATTGTGCAAAAGTGGAAGGTTGTGCAATAAAGGTTATCAAATACCAGGGCTAACAGGTTCAAAGTTCCTCATTTTGAGCCGGACGTCTGAAATCCTGAAGTTGTATTTGCATTATTATGTTTTTTACTGCAAAAAAGATTGAACGTTAAAAAATGATATATATTTTTCCAACCTATACACCAGCAGCTAATATTACTGTCGTTCCTGTTAAGATATCATGCGAAGTTGAAATTTTTTCTTTTTTCCATTTTGTTGTACACAGCGATCATCCATATGGTGAAATATAAAATAGCCCTGTTGCAGCCAAAAGTCTCAGTAAGTGGCTATCATTTTAAACGCCCATCTTGCGTCAAGTTTAGAACTATTTTAGCGTGCCAAAGTTCATCGCTGTCTCACAAGTCGACAAGGCAACTCCCATCTATCATTTCCAATGGATTAGCGGGCAGCAACTATGGCCAACTATGCTAGTATTTCCTCCAATTTCTTTCAACTCACGTAATTCGGAATTTTGTAAGCTATTTTGTACAAAGTACTAATAACTAAGGTAAATAAAGATTTAGTCATAAAACTAATGATCGAAACCACTGAATTATACTACCTTTAAAATGGCCAAGGGCATTTAACAGTGTAACAATTTGAGCTCCATCTTGAACCATGCTACAAAGTCATGCCCTTATATAGTAACCTAGCAACATTGTACAACATTTAATGTCAATGAGCTTGTGGGTGTTTTCATCTATCCGAAATCTCAATCAACTTATATATCAAAGACAAGATAAAGATTTACACATTCATTCAACCTATACGTCAAAGTCAAGCTAGCTAAAGATCTACAGATTCATAGGCTACCTATAAGTTTTTGTTGTAGATGGCTATTTTCATGATTTCAACAATAGGCAGACAGCTCTATATGAGCTCTATATAATTTGCATTTCTAATCAACAAATGTTTCTACTAGATTTAAGGGTATCCTTGGCATCGCTCGCCTTACCAGCCCAATGAACTTTAGCTTTAAAACCCATTGACTATCTAATAAGAGATCACAATAGTTGTTTATATCGCCACGAGCAGAAAAGTGGTCAAAACATGTACGCATTTGACTAAATTTTGCAATGAGTTTCAAACAAAGGTTTGCCACGTTGTTGATGAATAATTTTCGTAAGTTGTGTGCAGATGCATTTATCATAAAAACTCTCAAACATTCGCTCCGCTCGTTTGGTCGTGGGATAATTAATCAAATTTATCCGAAGGTTTCTGTAATAAATGTAGACCGTTTGAGGCGTAGACCGATTTACAGGTACGAAATTGTGGTACACAGTTTATAAGACTATGTTTTTTTGTCCAATTACCGAAAGTTTCATTAAATTATTTAAAACGTTAGCCGAAGTTCTTTGCAACTTATGTACAAGCTAGGGCCGAACTACAATGCCCCTTTATGACGAGAACATTTTTTATTTTGCCCCAGTTTGCAGAAAACTTTCAGACATGTGAACGCTCATACTTGCTTTCTGTTAAAGATCGCTATCAAAACCATTCTACATTCAACACAACCAACTTTCAAACTGTGTATAGTACACAGTAGCTTGCCATTTTACTTCTACTTTTGCATTTCAGAGTTATAATAAACATATTTCCTTATTGCTGTTGTTAAATTACATACATTACAGTAGGTTAGGCCTACAGCTTTAATTAATATTTATTTTATTGTGTTAAAACATAGGTTTGAGATAGTGGTAGATTAGGTGTGATTTTTTGTGTGATTAGGTGTTATTTGTTGCTGTAAAACCTAGGTTTGAGATAGTAGTAGATTAGATGTGATTTTTTGTGTGATTAGGTGTGATTTATTGTTGTAAAACATACTTTTTGACAACTACTTTTTCAACAACCAGCACTGCCATTTCTTTTTTCCATCATCACTTATTGCCTTATTAGGTCGTGGTCAGGGGAATGTCAGGGGAATTTCTCGTCTCGTTGCATCTACAGCTGCACAATGTGCAGTAGGTGATTCTCACTTGCGACAATACTACTTACCGCACATTAAGAAATACCAGCAGTTGTACTATAAATCATGTATGCTGCAGTAGTAAAAGTACACAATGCATATACACTGCATAATCGTGGTATGCTCACTACTGCACTGCTAATGCAACCACATATATATCCAGACAATGAATTATTGCAACACATTTTACATCTTGTCATCTATAAGGACTTATCATTGTACCGTTATAGTTTGTTTTGTAATGGTCACAACTATACCTATTATATATGTGTCATTTGACTTCACAGTACAAGATTATATTACTAGAATATAAATACAAATATATTTTATTGTATGTATAAATTGTAAATTAAAACATCTCATACATGTGGGCGCGACATCCAGGCCCTAAGGTAGTCACGAAAGCAAAAAAACTTTGAGACTTCATTTGCTGATTTCTGTGGACATAAACACGGTAAAAATAGCTCAGAAAAATTGAGATAAATTCAATTAAAATTACAGCCAAACAATAAAACATATGCATATTATATTTCATTTAAGGCTGCTGTACTGAAAATCACCAAAACCGAGTAACTCGATAGTGTGTATCATTTTTATTCAGAATTTGCAAGCAGTTTAAATATGCCATTGAAGCTCTCTATATTTTAACTCTGTTGTTTTCATTTAACAAAAACCTAACACATGTTTATAGTTCGTGCCAAAAATAAATATAGGGAAAGTGTTAAGGGTAGTTGAGCATTGGTTTTTGCTCAAATAAGGGGAAAATGTAAACCTTGAGATGACTATGCATCAGACATGACACGCATGACATTATAGATCAGGGAGCAGATCGATGGCAGACGAGCGCTATAGATTGTGGAGTGGAAGTAGCTCACTTAGAAGGTACACGTTACTTTTATGACATATCACATGAAGTTGAGCTATAAAAGTGTGAAAACCCTGTATCTAAAACAGGAACTTCAGCACAAATTACACATTAATATGACATATCACATTACACATTAATTCTCAACTTATAGATAGAAATCTGTTAATAAAGATATTAAGCATCTTTCACAATTATTATTGACAGCACAGCATACAATCTCTCTTTCACAACTATTATTGACAGCACTGCATACAATCTCTCTTTCACAATTATTATTGACAGGACAGCATACAATCTCTCTTTCACAATTATTATTGACAGGACAGCATACAATCTCTCTTTCACAATTATTATTGACAGCACTGCATACAATCTCTCTTTCACAATTATTATTGACAGGACAGCATACAATCTCTCTTTCACAATTATTATTGACAGGACAGCATACAATCTCTCTTTCACAATTATTATTGACAGCACTGCATACAATCTCTCTTTCACAATTATTATTGACAGCACTGCATACAATCTCTCTTTCACAATTATTATTGACAGCACAGCATACAATCTCTCTTTCACAATTATTATTGACAGCACAGCATACAATCTCTCTTTCACAATTATTATTGACAGGACAGCATACAATCTCTCTTTCACAATTATTATTGACAGGACAGCATACAATCTCTCTTTCACAATTATTATTGACAGCACTGCATACAATCTCTCTTTCACAATTATTATTGACAGGACAGCATACAATCTCTCTTTCACAATTATTATTGACAGGACAGCATACAATCTCTCTTTCACAATTATTATTGACAGCACTGCATACAATCTCTCTTTCACAATTATTATTGACAGCACTGCATACAATCTCTCTTTCACAATTATTATTGACAGGACAGCATACAATCTCTCTTTCACAATTATTATTGACAGGACAGCATACAATCTCTCTTTCACAATTATTATTGACAGGACAGCATACAATCTCTCTTTCACAATTATTATTGACAGCACTGCATACAATCTCTCCTTCACAATTATTATTGACAGCACTGCATACAATCTCTCTTTCACAATTATTATTGACAGCACTGCATACAATCTCTCTTTCACAATTATTATTGACAGCACTGCATACAATCTCTCTTTCACAATTATTATTGACAGCACTGCATACAATCTCTCTTTCACAATTATTATTGACAGCACTGCATACAATCTCTCTTTCACAATTATTATTGACAGCACAGCATACAATCTCTCTTTCACAATTATTATTGACAGGACAGCATACAATCTCTCTTTCACAATTATTATTGACAGCACTGCATACAATCTCTCTTTCACAATTATCATTGACAGGACAGCATACAATATGATGTTATCTTTCACAATTATTATTGACAGCACTGCATACAATCTCTCTTTCACAATTATTATTGACAGCACTGCATACAATCTCTCTTTCACAATTATTATTGACAGCACTGCATACAATCTCTCTTTCACAATTATTATTGACAGCACAGCATACAATCTCTCTTTCACAATTATTATTGACAGGACAGCATACAATCTCTCTTTCACAATTATTATTGACAGCACTGCATACAATCTCTCTTTCACAATTATTATTGACAGGACAGCATACAATATGATGTTATCTTTCACAATTATTATTGACAGCACAGCATACAATATGATGTTATCTTTCACAATTATTATTGACAGCACTGCATACAATCTCTCTTTCACAATTATTATTGACAGCACTGCATACAATCTCTCTTTCACAATTATTATTGACAGGACAGTATACAATCTCTCTTTCACAATTATTATTGACAGCACTGCATACAATCTCTCTTTCACAATTATTATTGACAGCACTGCATACAATCTCTCTTTCACAATTATTATTGACAGCACTGCATACAATCTCTCCTTCACAATTATTATTGACAGCACTGCATACAATCTCTCTTTCACAATTATTATTGACAGGACAGCATACAATCTCTCTTTCACAATTATTATTGACAGCACTGCATACAATCTCTCTTTCACAATTATCATTGACAGGACAGCATACAATCTCTCTTTCACAATTATTATTGACAGGACAGCATACAATATGATGTTATCTTTCACAATTATTATTGACAGCACAGCATACAATATGATGTTATCTTTCACAATTATTATTGACAGCACTGCATACAATCTCTCTTTCACAATTATTATTGACAGCACTGCATACAATCTCTCTTTCACAATTATTATTGACAGCACTGCATACAATCTCTCTTTCACAATTATTATTGACAGCACAGCATACAATCTCTCTTTCACAATTATTATTGACAGCACAGCATACAATCTCTCTTTCACAATTATTATTGACAGCACAGCATACAATCTCTCTTTCACAATTATTATTGACAGCACTGCATACAATCTCTCTTTCACAATTATTATTGACAGCACTGCATACAATCTCTCTTTCACAATTATTATTGACAGCACAGCATACAATCTCTCTTTCACAATTATTATTGACAGCACAGCATACAATCTCTCTTTCACAATTATTATTGACAGCACAGCATACAATCTCTCTTTCACAATTATTATTGACAGCACTGCATACAATCTCTCTTTCACAATTATTATTGACAGCACAGCATACAATCCCTCTTTCACAATTATTATTGACAGCACAGCATACAATCTCTCTTTCACAATTATTATTGACAGGACAGCATACAATCTCTCTTTCACAATTATTATTGACAGCACAGCATACAATATGATGTTATCTTTCACAATTATTATTGACAGCACTGCATACAATCTCTCTTTCACAATTATTATTGACAGCACTGCATACAATCTCTCTTTCACAATTATTATTGACAGCACAGCATACAATCTCTCTTTCACAATTATTATTGACAGCACAGCATACAATCTCTCTTTCACAATTATTATTGACAGCACAGCATACAATATGATGTTATCTTTCACAATTATTATTGACAGCACTGCATACAATCTCTCTTTCACAATTATTATTGACAGCACAGCATACAATCTCTCTTTCACAATTATTATTGACAGCACAGCATACAATCTCTCTTTCACAATTATTATTGACAGCACAGCATACAATATGATGTTATCTTTCACAATTATTATTGACAGCACTGCATACAATCTCTCTTTCACAATTATTATTGACAGCACTGCATACAATCTCTCTTTCACAATTATTATTGACAGCACTGCATACAATCTCTCTTTCACAATTATTATTGACAGCACAGCATACAATCTCTCTTTCACAATTATTATTGACAGCACAGCATACAATCTCTCTTTCACAATTATTATTGACAGCACTGCATACAATCTCTCTTTCACAATTATTATTGACAGCACAGCATACAATCTCTCTTTCACAATTATTATTGACAGCACAGCATACAATCTCTCTTTCACAATTATTATTGACAGCACAGCATACAATATGATGTTATCTTTCACAATTATTATTGACAGCACTGCATACAATCTCTCTTTCACAATTATTATTGACAGCACTGCATACAATCTCTCTTTCACAATTATTATTGACAGCACAGCATACAATCTCTCTTTCACAATTATTATTGACAGCACAGCATACAATCTCTCTTTCACAATTATTATTGACAGCACAGCATACAATCTCTCTTTCACAATTATTATTGACAGCACAGCATACAATCTCTCTTTCACAATTATTATTGACAGGACAGCATACAATCTCTCTTTCACAATTATTATTGACAGCACAGCATACAATCTCTCTTTCACAATTATTATTGACAGCACAGCATACAGTGCGTCTCTCTTTCACAATTATTATTGACAGCACAGCATACAATCTCTCTTTCACAATTATTATTGACAGCACAGCATACAATCTCTCTTTCACAATTATTATTGACAGCACAGCATACAATCTCTCTTTCACAATTATTATTGACAGCACAGCATACAATCTCTCTTTCACAATTATTATTGACAGCACAGCATACAATCTCTCTTTCACAATTATTATTGACAGGACAGCATACAATCTCTCTTTCACAATTATTATTGACAGCACTGCATACAATCTCTCTTTCACAATTATTATTGACAGCACTGCATACAATCTCTCTTTCACAATTATTATTGACAGCACTGCATACAATCTCTCTTTCACAATTATTATTGACAGCACAGCATACAATCTCTCTTTCACAATTATTATTGACAGCACTGCATACAATCTCTCTTTCACAATTATTATTGACAGGACAGCATACAATCTCTCTTTCACAATTATTATTGACAGCACTGCATACAATCTCTCTTTCACAATTATTATTGACAGCACTGCATACAATCTCTCTTTCACAATTATTATTGACAGCACAGCATACAATATGATGTTATCTTTCACAATTATTATTGACAGCACTGCATACAATCTCTCTTTCACAATTATTATTGACAGCACTGCATACAGTGCGTCTCTCTTTCACAATTATTATTGACAGCACAGCATACAATCTCTCTTTCACAATTATTATTGACAGGACAGCATACAATCTCTCTTTCACAATTATTATTGACAGCACTGCATACAATCTCTCTTTCACAATTATTATTGACAGGACAGCATACAATCTCTCTTTCACAATTATTATTGACAGCACAGCATACAATATGATGTTATCTTTCACAATTATTATTGACAGCACAGCATACAATATGATGTTATCTTTCACAATTATTATTGACAGCACTGCATACAATCTCTCTTTCACAATTATTATTGACAGGACAGCATACAATCTCTCTTTCACAATTATTATTGACAGCACAGCATACAATATGATGTTATCTTTCACAATTATTATTGACAGCACAGCGTACAGTGCGTCTCTCTTTCACAATTATTATTGACAGCACAGCATACAATATGATGTTATCTTTCACAATTATTATTGACAGCACAGCATACAATCTCTCTTTCACAATTATTATTGACAGCACAGCATACAATCTCTCTTTCACAATTATTATTGACAGCACAGCGTACAATATGATGATATCATTTTGTGTATTGCTGGTCAAATTCCTTGTCATCAATTATGCATCTTGAGCCAGGACCTGATGACTTTAACAACAGTGACATTGATGATAGTATGTCTAGATAAATATAATTATTATTAGCAATAACCATACAATAAATATGACCAAAATAATTTATCACTTCTTTAATAAATCATCATTACAACAATATGTGGTTTTCATATACTAAATACACATTAATATATGTGGGATTCACTTATCAGTTATACTGTATATAAAAGAAAATACAAATTTGATGTCTAAAGGTACAAAATTTCTAAATCGGTTCAAATTATGGAATTATTGTCTAGCATCGATTGAGATGAACATTTATGTAGTCGTGCAATCAGGTGGTACCAAAAACCTCTGAGAAATCAACAGAGAGCAGAACTGAAACAGAAATAAATGCAACATGTACCATTTACGTTTGTTATACTGTATGTTCATGGCGGTAATGTAATGCACATGTAGTTGTCTCGTCTCATATGTTTGAGAATCTGGTGTTGGTTTATAGAAAGATAACCATGATTAAATTCAATTTTTTTAGTGTGGGGTAAGTATGAAATTTATTTAGCCGGGAGCAAGCAGCAAGGAGATATACTTGTGTCATCAAATGGGTACAGCTATGTCATCAATAAAGCTTACAAAAAAATGGATGGTAGAAAGACAGTTTATTGGATTTGTGGCAAATGAAAAGAATGCAGAGCCAACGTAACCCAGAGTGACAGTTTTGAATCTGCATACAAGGCATCCGGCTTACACACGTGTCTGTCAAAGGAATACCTCCAAGAGCGAACCAAACAAAAGCAAAGTAAGAGAAGTAATGTTGGAAGCACGCAATCTCATTAATAATCCTCAAAACTTATTTAACGTAACGTTCGACTGAAACTTTTCATACTAAAGATTAGCCTATAAAAATGCTGCACATGACTCTGACTGATATTACAGATTAAAGAAGAAGCAAAACTGAAACCTTTCTCAGGTGCTACCTCGATAAGAGACAATAACTTAAAAGAATTTATTACAAAATGTACAAGCAGCAGCGGTCTTTTAAAACAAAATTAAATTTAGATGGTCAATAAAATAAAAGAGAGATGCCGACTAAAACATCCGAAGTCAAAAGATTTTGAGGTGAGTCAGCCTAGAATTTTATCATATATAATTTCAATTGAGAATTAAGTTAATTAAAAAATGGATTATAATCTTATTGGGCTATTACAGCTGCTTGAAAAAGTTTGAAAACCTTGGCAGTTGTCTGATTTTTTTTAAATTCATTTGAACTGCACACAAAAAATGCTTTTCTCATGATACGAAGATTAAAATTTCGAATGATTCTTTTTGTCTATATTAAATAAAAATAAACTCTCTGTCAAAAAACTTTTATATGGGCCAGTCACAGTGTCACACATATGTGCCAGGCACAGTGTCACACATATGAGTCAGGCACAGTGTCACACATATGTGCCAGGCACAGTGTCACACATAGGGGCCAGGCACAGTGTCACACATATGGGTCAGGCACAGTGTCACACATATGTGCCAGGCACAGTGTCACACACATGGGCCAGGCACAGTGTCACACATATGTGCCAGGCACAGTGTCACACATATGTGCCAGTCACAGTGTCACACATATGGGCCAGTCACAGTGTCACACATATGGGCCAGGCACAGTGTCACACATAGGGGCCAGGCACAGTGTCACACATATGAGTCAGGCACAGTGTCACACACATGGACCAGGCACAGTGTCACACATATGGGCCAGGCACAGTGACACATATGGGCCAAGCACAGTGGGACGCGGGACAATAAGTCATCTTCTCTCTAACTTTGCTCATTCTGAAATGATTTTTGCTTTTATTTTATTATCAATATTAAAGTAGATTTTTTAGGCCAGGTGTTTTTTTAGCAATTGCAATTTTTCCTTACCATTCAGGCGAGCAACGATTAATTTGGCCTGCACGTCACAATTTTAGTGCATGTAGTTGCAGCCTGTTCTTCCTAAGCTATCTGAGGTAAAAAACTTTATTTATAATTCGATTTTTGGCTTCTATGCCTTAGCCAAACTCCTTCCTTTCACTTGAAGATAGAACCTTCAACTGCGTGGAAAGGCATTTTGAGCAGCTGATAACAATTAATGCCTTCATAAGACAGAGATGCTTCAGGAAACAAGTGCCACTTTTATACGTATTAATACCAAAAAGAAGAAAAGTGGATTATGTTCAGGTAAAAATCTTTATAGAATACATTGCAAGAGCCAATTTTCACCCAACACTCTCTCCTTAAACGCCATCTCATTGTGACATCTCTCCCATAATTTCTTTTCAAGTATTGAAAGATATTAAAGAACGACTAGCACCTGGTTTGGATGCCAAATATGTAATGGCTGACTATGAGTTGGGTAAGAAAATATTTTTAACTTTAGTATCAGGAATGAACATTTAATTGCACAGGCGTTCATATTGAAATAGGTTATCGCCACATTGAAATAGTAAAATAGGTTTGCTATGTTCACTAAACTAAATTTGTCTCTAAGTAAAGAGATTATATGCCGTACTTCAAAATATTATGGACACAATTTCAAATATTAAAGAAATTTTTAAATTTTGTAAAACATTAAGCTGTCTCAGTATCGCTGTTGCGTAACTGGATGCATCTGTGATTAGTACTATGGTTTGGGTTTAGTCATATTAGACAATGGTTATTTTCGATACAAATAGATAGAATAATATGTTTCTCTGTTTTAGCCCTGTGGAAAGCAGTCCGTGAAGTATTTGGGCGTTAGAGATGAATTGGTGCCACTTTCACTTTTGCCAATCTATCCACCGGAATATCAATGAGCTATCGTAATAAGAATGGTAAAGTGAGAGAATTGGTCACAATGTTGTATGCCATAGCGCTTGTACCAGCCAACAGCGTAAAGGAGGTGTTTAATTATATATGTATTAGAGCAGAAAGAGACATAGAGAAACAGGACTATAGAATGTTTAGCTTACCGGACTACTTTGAAAGATTTTGGTTAAGTGACAATAATCAAGGGTTGAGCCCAAAATACTAGTCTTTATGGTTTAGAGATTAGAACCAACAACGACCTAGAAGGATGGCACAGAAAACTAAATTGGCTGTTACCACATTCACACCCTAGTATGTATTTACTTTTGTCCATCCTACATGGTGAAGCAGAAAGTATAAACTGTGTCGTACAAATGTTACAGAATGAACAGCAACAAAGAAAACAGACACAAAGCATAAAATATAGAAATAAAGAATTACAAAATTTATGGAACAAATTGCAGAACAAAGCATATACACTTTCATAGTTTATCAAGGCAGCCGAAAATCAAACACCAACATTTGATAGATTTTGAGTGTGCTACTTTTACTGTATTTTGTTTTATTTTTCAACATAGAATTTGATGATGTATAATGGCATTATACCGATAGTTGTTATATTTAGCTATTTGTCATAGTATTAAAGCTGTTCTTAATATTATGAATTATGCCATAAATTAATCTTAACAGGTCATTCGTTACTGAATAAACTATTGAAGAAATGAATATTATTGATTTTTATATATTTTTGAACGCTCTTACTACGACTTCAATCTAAAAATTTGAGAATTGTATCTCAACAATTATATAAACAAATATTTCAGAGGCTGTTTAGCTACCAAAAATCTAAAAGCGCTACTTTGTAAAATTGCAATAATCATCTTTTGTAGAAATAGTTACAATGAATCAATGCGCATCTATGAATATTAATTATGCAATTACAAGCATACATGCACAATGTGCATGCGGTATGCAGAAATTAATGAACAAACAATATTAAAGGAAAACAAAGGACCAGGCAGCACCAGAGACGTGGAAGTTGATAACAAAAGAAAGTCTGCCGAGAGAAACAGCGAGTCCTATAATAGCAGCACAAGAGCAAGGATTGAGAAGAGCACGAGTGATGCGAAGTGCTACCTGTGTAAGATGAAAAACAAAACAGTCAGTCATATTGTAAGCGAATGCTCAGAGATTGCACAAATAGAATACAAACATCGACGTAATAAAGTGGCAGCAGCGGTTCGCTTGAGTATCTGTAAGAAGCATAACTTTCCGCACACAGAGAAATGGTGTGACCACAGGGTAGAGCCAGTGTCTGAGAATGACAGAGTGAAGATGTTGCGGGACTTCAACACTCGGTCTGATAGTACCATATCTAGTACTAATCAACAAACAAACAGCAGAGTATCAGATTATTTATAAAGCAGTTGAAGGAGATGCCAGGGTAGAGAAAGAAGATGCCAGGGTAGAGAAAGAAGATGAAAAGAAGGAGAAGTGTAAACTTTGAGCTTTGAAGACTGTAGAATATACAACTGAAAGTGGTACCTGTAGTGAATGGAGATATTGAGGCAACAGCTAACCAGCTTATACGTTATATCTCACTGAGATCGGCGCTGAACTCTTTTACATAACAATTCAGAGAACAGCGCTACTAGAAACTGCCAAGATTTAAAGGAAGACATTTCAGTAGAAGAAATTATTAAAGTGACCTTCGCGCTTCAAGCTAAGGCCTGGGCTCATTTACTAACCAACCACTTGCTCTTAAAGCCAGTTTTTAGAATGATAATTATAACATTTACCATAATAATAGCTATAGTCATACATCTGTCTGAAGCAAGATAGAGAGGTTAAGAAGAAAAAAACAATACATTGCATGGGAATTGAACTCGTGTAATTGACTCAACAGCCAAGCAAATTAACAACTGCTGCACTCAATCAACTTGCACATTGACTCAGCAGCCAGGCACACTAACAACTACTCCACTCAACCAACTTGCACTTTGACTCAACAGCCAGGCACACTAACAACTGCTCCACTCAACCAACTTGCACTTTGACTCAACAGCCAGGCACACTGACAACTGCTCCACTCAACCAACTTGCACTTTGACTCAGCAGCCAGGCACACTAACAACTGCTCCACTCAACCAACTTGCACTTTGACTCAGCAGCCAGGCACACTAACAACTGCTCCACTCAACCAACTTGCACTTTGACTCGGCAGCCAGGCACACTAACAACTGCTCCACTCAACCAACTTGCACTTTGACTCAGCAGCCAGGCACACTAACAACTGCTCCACTCAACCAACTTGTACTTTGACTCAGCAGCCAGGCACACTAACAACTGCTCCACTCAACCAACTTGCACTGTGACTCAGCAGCTAGGCACACTAACAACTGCTCCACTCAACCAACTTGCACTTTGACTCAGCAGCCAGGCACACTAACAACTGCTCCACTCAACCAACTTGCACTTTGACTCAACAGCCAGGCACACTAACAACTACTCCACTCAACCAACTTGCACTTTGACTCAACAGCCAGGCACACTGACAACTGCTCCACTCAACCAACTTGCACTTTGACTCAGCAGCCAGGCACACTAACAACTGCTCCACTCAACCAACTTGCACTTTGACTCAGCAGCCAGGCACACTGACAACTGCTCCACTCAACCAACTTGCACTTTGACTCAACAGCCAGGCACACTGACAACTGCTCCACTCAACCAACTTGCACTTTGACTCAACAGCCAGGCACACTGACAACTGCTCCACTCAACCAACTTGCACTTTGACTCAACAGCCAGGCACACTGACAACTGCTCCACTCAACCAACTTGCACTTTGACTCAGCAGCCAGGCACACTGACAACTGCTCCACTCAACCAACTTGCACTCTGACTCAGCAGCCAGGCACACTAACAACTGCTCCACTCAATCAACATGCACTTTGACTCAGCAGCCAGGCACACTAACAACTGCTCCACTCAACCAACTTGCACTTTGACTCAGCAGCCAGGCACACTGACAACTGCTCCACTCAACCAACTTGCACTTTGACTCAACAGCCAGGCACACTAACAACTGCTCCACTCAACCAACTTGCACTTTGACTCAGCAGCCAGGCACACTAACAACTGCTCCACTCAACCAACTTGCACTTTGACTCAGCAGCCAGGCACACTAACAACTGCTTCACTCAACCAACTTGCACTTTGACTCAGCAGCCAGGCACGGTAACAACTGCCCCACTCAACCAACTTGCAGCTATGTGCTACAACTTGTTTAATTGCTCATACGAGGCTGCCAGGGTACTAGCTGCTTTGTCAAGTTGGGAAAAAAGATTGCATGATAGGGGAATCAAACCTACAACATTCAAGCTGACTCCCTAGCGTGTCACCACCTTCACCAACCACTCACCTTCAGCAGGCTCAAAGTTTTGTGCATTCACTTACTCTCTATGCTTTACTGACAAACTTGACAGTCTTCCATGACACAACAGACTGCCAGTCTAGGATAGACTCGTGTATATATATTCAGTTCGAAAAATATGGCTTGTTTTGGTAATACTCTCCCCATGGCACACTACATCTCCATGACATGATAAAGACTGACAATTAATTGTAAAAATAGCAGATTCACCACTTTTATAACAATATTGTTTACCGCAGTTGAAAGGCAAAATGGTTTGCTATTCTTTGGCAATTATCTGTGTTGCTCACAAAATAATACTTTATGCATAAATAGTGAATAAATGTGCTGTCGGTCCACATACATGCAAGTTTTAACAAAAATTGTTGTAATAGTTAGTGCCCAAAAAGAGGAAAAACAGAGGAAAAACTCTTTTTGCAAAAAAATGTTACTTTGATGCATTTGATGAGATATGATTTTTAGAATCTAGCCAGTTCATAAATTCTCGTCATCAGTAACTGCTAGAAAGGAATCGCAAGGATGAGGACAGCGGAGAGGATTAGCTTTTCCCACTGATCTACAACAATCTCAGCAATCTAGTAGTATGGATGGGAAGCAGAAATGATACAAAAACAAGTACTCGCATCAAATTTTTAAAGTACACAAAAATTTAGCGGTTCACACTCTCATACATTTAAGTGGAACTTTTTCTGATTCGTATTTGATAGTACTCTAATGTTGTCTGTCTATTCTCCAAGGCCTGTATTCCCTGGTTGCAAGCTGGGGCTGCAAATGCAAGGCGACTAGTTATGGACACTTGGTGGTGGTCCAAGCCCCTCCCAACGGGAATAGAGGCAGCGCTCGGAGCTCTGGACCTTTTAAGCATCAACAACCCTCAAAGTATACATAAATGTAATCAATTGTAAGCATCAAAATCTACATAAATATATTGTTTATGGTTCATGGTAGGCAAAACTTTTTATTTATTTAACAAATGATATAAAACTCATGACACTACCAACAGATTTTCTACTAACGTAAAAGACATTAAAAGAACAAAAGCTATTACTTCTTTATTGCAATAGCTCTTGTTCTGTCAATGTGTCCATGGCAGAAAACTTTCGCAACTGATTCTGTGTCTATTTCAACATCTTTATATATGCGTAATATCAGAAGATTATTTAGATGAGCCTGCCTCATAATGCTGCTCATCGATGTTTTGATTTGTTTCAACGCAGAGAAGGATTTCTCACTCACCGCATTAGTGGCAGGCAAAACCAATACCAACCAAAACCAACCAACCAACCAAAGAGGTGGGTTTGTGCAACTAGTAATTAGCAGTTGGAATTTCCAACTTAGAAATTCCAAGTGAATGAGCTTGGACTGCAATTCTTAGTACTTGGCCGCCGAAAATCACTAAAAAGTTGATGCGACTCAGCCGCCCAGTCGCCCCAGGGAATATGGGCCTGTATTCTCCGCTAATGAAAAGGCTGATTTGATGAACTGCCTAACAAGCATCCAGGCACCTTGTTTGCAGTGATTACATTTATTTTATGCAGGATAAGACAACTTGTTAGAACCCAATGATGATGGCTATTCAACGCTGTCATGCTTTTTAACAAGCCTTTTTAAAAACACATGGTTTTCCTTGTACTCCCCTACACTTTACTATAACACATTCCTTCAATTCCCACAATGTCAGCGATTATAATCTGGTCTAAACAGTAATTAAACATTCACCTCCTGGATGCATGAACTGAAACCCAGCGAGGCATACATACTTCGCAACGTGAAACTGCACATGTACTGCAACTGCGCATCAGTATGAAGTTGATACTGCAGATCACCTGACAGTGCTGACTTTCCATGTATATGTACTGCACTGTACAAAACTGTATCATATCATGTTTAGCAAAATTATGAACTTTCAGTCTAACTTCCATATCAATTCATTCTAGGAAGCCAGGCATTATCACCACTTTGATCATTGAAATTGGAATCTTTGCACATGTATTTTCTGTTCATCAAAAGTTTATATTACAACCATAATATATTTTCATTCATACCATATACAAGATGCTGATTGTGATCAGTTTGTTCTTTTATTCATTCTAAAGTTTGAACAGCTTTCACATCTTGTTATTGTGTTGTAGCTGCACCAAAGTCATCTCAATACTTGATTCCATGATAGGTTTTCGCAAAAACATGCTGCACACTTGTGTACAGTAGAATGAAAAATTTTCTACTGTAATCAACCTAGTATAATGTGCCCTAGCAACACTCCAGCTGCATTCAGCACCGCACAAAGTGCAGTAGACACTGTACTAAACTTCTTAAAGAGCATTTAAAGTGATTGTATTGCATGTATATGTTATATGTTACATGCATATATTAATGTATATCGTGTGTGAGCGCGCGCGCGGGTGTGCAGTAGCAGTACATTTTTGCCTGAATATCTAAATAAAAGCATTAGCATTGCAGTAGTAATCATGGCACAGCCATTCAGTATAAGGTATAAATGTGTTTTGTTATTATACTACTGAGTGGTATACACATGCACACACTCAGTAGTATAATAACAAAACACATTTATACCTTATACTGAATGGCTCTGCCATGATTACTACTGCAATGCTAATGCATTTTACTTAAATATTCAGATAAAAATGTACTGCAAATGCAAGGCATTCTACATCTGGGCAACAGGGAATGTTTATCAATAAGCAATTATAACTTTTTTGTTGCACTCACAACTCTAGTTGTATCATTTGCATATTTAATGCATTTGTTTCAGTTTTAGGCCAATAATAAATAAAGTCTATAGTAGTGATCACATGATGGTACGTCGGACAAAGCCCATTCTGTAGCACTGATAGTATGACCACCTACTTCCATGTTTTGTTCTACATATAAGATATGTGTGGAAACTGAACAACTTTTCAATTACCAAATAGTTGCAAGAGACTATTGGTTGCTTTGCCAATATAGCTGAAGGCAAACAGCAGAACTCGCTTTGTCAAATATGACCTTGATCAAAGTTTTACGATATATTTCTGTTAAACTTCACCAGCTGTGGTATTATATTTGCTGTGTAAACAAACTGGTTTTTTGGTTTTGGCAGATTTTGGAAAATGAGATTTTTTATTAGTTTCAGCAACTTTACTAAAATGGGCCAAACGTAAGATAAGTCACAAATGCTTGAAACTAATGCATGACTTTACTTTTCTCACAGTAGTGACTTCTTGCTTTTCTCTCAGTAGTGACTTCTTACTTTTCTCCCAGTAATGACTTCTTACTTTTCTCACAGTAGTGACTTCTTACTTTTCTCACAGTAGTGACTTCTTACTTTTCTCACAGTAGGGACTTCTTACTTTTCTCACAGTAGTGACTTCTTACTTTTCTCACAGTAGTGACTTCTTACTTTTCTCACAGTAGTGACTTCTTACTTTTACACAAAACTCAGTAGCTAGCTGTCTTTAAAGAGAATTGTGTTAAAAATGTTTGTCATTTATTCTCTGATTCTGAGTAATGTCACACTTACCCAGAGTCAAATCTGCAACAAATCTTGAAAAAAAACCAAACAATATACATGTATTCATTTAGGCAGTAGCCTACTACCTCACTAAAATTTATCTGACCATTTCATCTAACTTACTTATTCAGATAATGGTAATGAAAGCTTTATTGTGTTTGATATCATTTTTTATTGATGAATAATGACATAGATCAAGGTTTATGTCACACCGAGGTGATGAAAGCTTTTGCTACACATTGGTGTCGGCTCTCCTTCATAATTATGTGTCACTTTAAGAACACTGATCCGTCGTTTTGGTTCCAATCGTTTTTCTACAAGATTTATGCAGGAGTTTTGATGAAAATTCCCTTTGCTTAAGTCTGTTGATAGATAATACGAAGGAATATATTGTCATTGCATAATAACGTATGCAATATATAATATCATATCGTATGCAATGTCTGTTGAACTACAGTATGACAATGGGCTGTGATGCAACTCTCAATAAAACAACTGTTTAGATGATTTGCATAGTCAGCAACTTATTGCATGAATGTTCTTTGAAGTTTGAACATACTTTTGGTGCTTGCATCTTTTATGAAAAGAGCAGAATTCTCACCCCAGTAAACTGAGCGGTGTGCAACTGGTGGCACCATCTTCAAACAACAACTCACCCAATATAATCTGTAACAGTTGGTGTAGCATCTGCAATGTAGTACCTTAGTCATTAATCATTCCAGCAATGACTACGGCTAAAAAGTAAAATAAGCATTCTGTTTAGATGTCAGTTAATTTAAATGCTCGCTACAACAACATTAATTCTGGCAAAACTGGTTTACAACTAGCTCCAAATACTAGACATGATTAGGAAAAATAATTTGTATCAATAAAAGCAATCAATTTAGAATGTCAGATAGGTCAATAATGTTTGAGTGTAAGCAATGTTCTATGGTAGCTTGTCGCTGATGCTTAACACGGGCAGCAGTGTAATTCTGAACAGTTGTCATGCTATTGAGAGTAAATAAATTGCTTACTCTGGGCAAACTAAAATTCTGGGCGAACTGCAACATTCACATTACATATATTTGGTATCAAAAGATTCACCATGTCCTACTTTGCTGTGTTGTAGAGGCAAAATATGTGGAAATGTGATAACAAGCTCTTAAAAGCTAAAAAACGAACAGTTAATCGCAGCTATCACGAAAACGCCGTAGATTGGAAACACTTTCCAAAACGGCTCAAACGGGACGTAGTTGAACAGGAGGCGCTTCTGTTTACACTTTCATGCAACCTCATTTGTCAAAATATTTTTACAAATATACTTTACACATTCAATGAAACCATGTCTATTCGTCCTTATCTATTTCATCATCGCTGTAATGCTGTCACTTTGAGCGCTGATATCTCAAAACCTACTGTGAAAAATCGTTCAATTTTTTAGCTAAAACGTTTTTACATACATCATAGTACCGTGTTAAACAAGCAACAACTTTTAGACTGATATTACTATTTTTATAATGTTGCAATCAAAACTTTGAAAAATTTTTTTCTTTAAATCCTAAAGGTTTGGAGTTAGAAAACGGACTTTGAGACGAACAGAAACAGATAAAGAACTAATTGTTGTCAATGCAATCGAGTTATTTTTACTACAGTTTTGTGGATACCTTTTTACTGATCACTTGCTATTATGGGTTCATAAAGATCGGGAATATGAAAAAGTATCGGTCAAATAGATATAGTGTCTAAATAGAAGTGGCGTTCAATTAAAGGGTGGCAATCCATTTTACAACCCTTCTCCCATAATGGCAATCAAATAGAGGCGACGTTCAGATTAAAGTGGCTTTCGAGTACAGGTTTTCCAGTATAGTTCTACGTTAGTGTAGAAGTTAGGATATTATTCAAGTCACGCGCCATTTATAATGCAATTGTTGAGTATTGCACAAATAAAAATTGTTGAACATTTCATAATTACCTTGGGTTCTATATGTTATTACAAACTATTTTAAGCGAATAACCTCTATTCCCACGACCAAGCACTCGCTTCGCTTGTGTTTGGGAGCTTTATGATAAATGCATATGTGCACATAACTCCCAAAAATTATCCGTCAACAGCCGTAACCAAACTCTTGTACCAAAATCTTATCAAGAGAATTACCCATTTTTGTGTAGAGTCGTTTAAGTATAATAATGATACAAAACACATATAAACCTATTTAAAAATGTTACCAAGTCTTTGAAAAGTGTAGACAATATCCTAAAACTTACCCATCTGATTGGATAATACATAACTAGACAGATTAATTTGGCCTAGAATTGCCATTAAAATCTGACAAGCCTTTTTTAATGACAAGCCACTTGAGAACCATTAAGTCGTGCGCATTTCACGAGAAAAACGTGCACATTTCACCAGTCTATAGCATTGTCCAATTGCCGAAGGTTTCTGTAATTAACGTAGAAGTACTAAAACAATCGTTTCTTTTTTGCCGATTTTATTATTCGATTTAATCATTCGATTTTATAAGATTATAAGATTTAATTATAAGAATAATCATTCGAATCTACAAGATCAACGTATATAGGGACCGATGGTGTGCAAAATGTTAGTGTTATTATTTTTATAAAGATTTTGTTGATGATATTACGGCTGTGCCCAATATCGCGGTCCTGCCAAGCCGCTTTTAATATTTGCAAAATTAAGTAAGTGGCTTACATTTTCTTATAGATATACAGCCATTTCTATAACAACCAGCTAAAATATGTTTAGATTTATAAATTCAGCATAATTTTTTGGATATAAATTCAGAAATCTAAATATCACAACTTTTTGATATTGGTTGCTATGACATTTTGAAATGTAAACAAAATTGTTTACATTTCATTGGTTTTCGTTTCTCAAACTTTAACACCAGTTTTCTCAGAAAGTCTATGTTTTCGCACTAATGGCAAACATGCATTCAGTTTATTGACCATAAAATCTGCTGTAATTAAGCTGGAATCAAATTTTTTTTCAACAAATTATTTGAGAATTTTCTCCTTCTGCTAATGTAGATAACTCTAAATCTCACACACCCGACTTAACCATGGTTTCTGTGATCATGACCCGTTTTTTCATTTTGCTCCAGTTTGAAAAAAACTTCCAGACACACATGAATGCCAATGTTTGCTTTCTATTACAGATCGCTGTCGAAACCATTCTGCATTCAACACAACCAACTTTCAAACTGTGTATATTACACAGAAGCTTGCCATTTTACTTCTAATATTGCACTTCTCCTATTGCAGGGGAGGGATGCAAACATATAATCATCTCCTTTCGTTATTGCTGTTTGCTGTACATAATAACACCCAGTACATTACAGCTACCATTGCAACTACCATTGCACTGCAGTGCCATTTGACTGCTAATATTGCATTTCTCAACCATCAGCACCCTTTCTTTTTTCCAATATCACTTTGGTCGTGGGCTGCATGACAGTGGAATTTCTAGTAGTATTGCAATCTAGTAAATGCGTATATGATGAATTGTATTGTTTAATTTTGTGCTTGCAAAACATGCATGGTTTGTAATATGCAGTATGGAAAAATAGTATGATACAAGTTTTTGATGCCCAACAAGTTTGGCCAAAAAGCTATTGTGGCCTATTGTCCCACATTAGCCAGTGAGTAACACTAACCTCAATCAAACCTTGCCGAGTAAGTACTTTAATCGTATCAGGTGCCCAGCGTCTTATTATATGCCTGGAAGGTGAACTGAAGCACAAATACCTTTTTGCCGCAGTGGGCGTTCTTAATATTCTTAAATATAGATTTTTAGTTACAGCCCTTGAGACAAACTCAAGATTTTGTTTCAAAATTGCTTTCAAGAGCTTTTCATCAAAAGCTTCCAGGATGACGTTCTCTTGAACTTTATAACTTGAGGAAAATGTTGTTTTCAGAATGAGCCAGTGCAAACAGTCAGCAGGGAGGCTCAGTTGATGCCTAAACTATGGCACTGCAAAAGCTCAAAACAAGGTTGTTATGCAATCTACAAGGAAACTAGTAGCCGCCTCAAGGCTGACTCAACAAACCAGCTGCTTCACTGTATTTGCAAGAGTAATAAAACTAGCCCTTTTCCATAGAGCCCTCTAGATGTACTGATAGTTTTCACCCTATGCAATATCTGGTCTAACGACCGACCGGTCTCCCACATGTTTCGATCAAGGATAAGCAAGCTTTTAATGGAGCCTTCCTAAAGAGGCGAAATGAAAATGGTTCAACTCAGTTTGCATAACAAGCAATAACTACATTAGGTGCAGGTGAGTGTGCTTCTAGTGTCGTTTACTGGCGTTTTTATCATTATCTATTTTTGGCCTGAGCTCTTCACATCTTGTAACAAATTTTATAAATTTGAGTTGACTATTGTTTACAAAGTTTGACGCTCAAATTCTCAAATAATAAGTAGCTAGTTGGAGGGAATAGCAATTAATCAGTTATACTATACAATTTGACATTATATATATTTTAACACTCAGCAAAAGGAAGTAAGCCCATAGGAATGCGTCTAGTGTAAATATCAAATAGTTCATAGAAGACTTGAACATCCGAGCAATCTGGAAAGGCCTTCTTCAACTCTAGTAGTATCTTTACTCTTTTCGGTAACGAATCATCGAGGTTTGGGTTGGTTGAACCTTACTTTATCGTCTTCTGACCACTTTCATTTAGATCCTGCAAAAATAATTCCAACTCGATCAGAAATAGAACTTTTCTGTTTAGCAATAACATTTGGCATACATGTAGGAACAAAGGATGACCTGTACCGTCCACTTTCTGCTGAATATATTCAAGCAGCTTTTTATTTTTGGACAGAGCGTTTGACCTTGATGGCCTTGGTTTATTCAATCCAACTTCTAAAGCTCTGGAAAATCAAATCTTTGCTTGTATTGTTTAAAAATGTTGCTATGTTGAGCTTTTTAGTTGAAAGCAACAATGGTCTGGGCAAACGTTATAAGACCGAATTAACGTTCATTTTTTGTGCTGCATTAGGCCTTGGAAATAGATAATGCGTGAAATAGGTAATGTGGTAACGCATTACCTATCCTTTGGGGATAGATAATGCGTGAGCAAAATTTCATGGCTTCAGCGATTCCAAATTGTTTTTTCTAACAGGTAAACAGATTGAAAAACAGATAAATAAAAGGTTTTCTTCACCTTAAACTAATTTTAATATACACTCTACTAAATATTGTTGAGAATCGTGTTGACTAACTAACCTTGAGATATGCTTTTAATCGTGCTTCAGATACTACATTCTGTACTGCTGGCTGTTCGTTTCATGTCTGTTTTTTCAACTGCTAAAGTACTGTCTTGGATTTCATATATTTTTCTTCTGAAAATTAATATCCTCTTGGATTATGTACATGCTGTCAGTAACATTTTGCGTTCTTCAAATTTTAAATCAGCAATTTTTTCTAACACATTGGTCAATGTAGAAAATAGTTCCTAGTCAATTTTATTGCACTACAAATTGTTCATTTACTTTGCTTTACTAAGGAAAACGACTCGCAACAGCCATTTTAACCAGCCAATTCAATACTTCTGGTAGTCTATCTTAACGAGACTGTTGGAACAAATGTTTGTCAACTTGAAAAATGTGTGATAGGACCAATATTTCATCCATAAAAATGTGGCTTGTAAAACTAATCAAACATAATACTTCAAAACCTAAATTATATGTGAAAATTTATTCGATAGTGAGTAATTATTTAGAAAAAATGTTTAGTGTCACATAATCTTACTACCTATAGCTAATCTTTACTTTATTTTAAATTCCAGCCTATTCATTTTTAGTTCAAAATCCTGAAGTTGTGAAAAACTTTCAAGTCATTATCTGTACATCGAAACAAATGATATAAATAAAAATAGCAAATTGGTAACATACCTTGCGGATAGGGCTCGCTCTACTGGATTCAGCCATTTCACCATCTCTTCGCAGTCTGATGATCTCCTAGCGGTCTAATGATCTCCTCGCAGTCTGATGATCTCCTCGCAGTCTGATGATCTCCTAGCAGTCTGATGATCTCCTAGCAGTCTGATGATCTCCTCGCAGTCCGATGATCTCCTCGCAGTCCGATGATCTCCTAGCAGTCCGATGATCTCCTAGCAGTCTGATGATCTCCTCGCAGTCTGATGATCTCCTCGCAGTCTGATGATCTCCTAGCAGTCTGATGATCTCCTCGCAGTCCGATGATCTCCTCGCAGTCCGATGATCTCCTCGCAGTCTGATGATCTCCTAGCAGTCCGATGATCTCCTCGCAGTCCGATGATCTCCTCGCAGTCCGATGATCTCCTCGCAGTCCGATGATCTCCTCGCAGTCCGATGATCTCCTAGCAGTCCGATGATCTCCTAGCAGTCCGATGATCTCCTAGCAGTCTGATGATCTCCTAGCAGTCTGATGATCTCCTAGCAGTCTGATGATCTCCTCGCAGTCCGATGATCTCCTCGCAGTCCGATGATCTCCTCGCAGTCCGATGATCTCCTCGCAGTCCGATGATCTCCTAGCAGTCTGATGATCTCCTAGCAGTCCGATGATCTCCTCGCAGTCTGATGATCTCCTAGCAGTCCGATGATCTCCTAGCAGTCCGATGATCTCCTCGCAGTCCGATGATCTCCTAGCAGTCTGATGATCTCCTCGCAGTCCGATGATCTCCTCGCAGTCCGATGATCTCCTAGCAGTCCGATGCCGGCTTTTTCATCTCACTGATGAAGTCTGCTACTTGAATCTCAGCAACTTCCATAGGCTGGCGTTTGTTGAACAGAATTAGGTATGCCAAAGTTACGCTGGCTAATAGTTGCTTGTCTAGTAGAGCATACATAGCTAATTGGTTTTTCAAATAATGCAACAATTTCTGTAAATCGCCACTCCGGCAAAAGGCAATTCTGTAGAGGCTTTTAGAGCCAAATTTTTTGTCGTTTGCCTGCTACAGAACTTACGCTATTATTCGACATGCCATTTAATAAAAAGATGAAATTTTCACCTTATTGTTGTCGTGTGTCGCCAGTCTTTAACGAATTAGCTATTGCCAGCAAGTTCATTCGCTTAATATAGCAGCTTCCAACTGTCAGCCATAACTGAGGATTTTGGACTGAAAGTTCTCTGCTTGTATCTACCAGTTTCTTGAAATTCCGTGGTAGCAGGAGCTCATCAAAACGTTCAAGTCCTGATGTTAGAGCTCTAGCTAAAGTTCAAATTTTGGTTCTCATGTGGTTGACATCACTACGTACAGGCCATCTCACCTCCTGATCTCCCAGTCTCATTATTTGTCCCTTGGGAAATTCATGAATAAGTTGGTCGTTTCTAATTACCTTCAGCAACCCTAAAATGCACGATAACTCGAATAATAATTTTTACTGACAATTTTAGGCAGCTGTCTGATTTCTTGAATGTCACAAACTGATAATTGTTATTATTTTTGCTGAGAAGTATTTTATATTTTTGGCGCTCTTTTTTCATAAAAGTCAGCATACTCTCAATTTTATTATGAAAAAGTCAGAAGCCTATCAATAGTTTTTGCATGTCAAATAAATATTTAAACTGTGTAAGAAACTCTAGGAGAATTGAGCATGTAAAGAGATTTTAAAAGCTACCAGAAAGCAGAGAGAATATTCAAAGCTGTGTCGCAAACAATTTACTTTCAGAGATTTGGACCTGCAACCGCCGAGTTAACTGACCAAACATTGAGGCAGATAGAGTTTACATACCTGGGTTAGCTTTTGTCTCATATAGCCCACTGAGGAGTTGCTTCAAGTCTTCGTCCATCAGTGCTGCTTTAGGCAGCATGGCTGCACGTACAATCTGCTCGCAGCGACAGAGCTTACTGCATCATTCTTCGCATGAAAGGCGCAAGTCTTCAGGTGGAATTTTAAGAATTGCGACACATAAAAACCAAAACAATGGCTGCAAAGCATTGCTTGATGAGCTTATTCTTCGCATCAGCCACCATACTTAGATTAGTTCCCTTCCCCATTGTTCAGCACCTAAAACCAAAATCATTATTTACTGCATGTGTTCATATGGTCAATTGAAACGACAAGGTGTTACTAGACATGCATTTTAGGCCCTGCAATGCTTTGGCAGAACCTCAATACTATGACGGATATAAACAACTATAAAAGCAATGTCAGTTTATATTTATGTTTGTGTGGTATAACCGATACAACTGGTAAATAATATGCTCAAAGGATTTGCTACCTCAAAGCCAACTGTCAATTCATTAGCAATATTTGGCCATAACAGATGTGTGTAGCATAGTTACAGTAATATTTGACTTTATGCGTAAATATATTGGTACTGTGCTTAAAATTGCCAAGGTTTTGTAATTTGGCAAACGCATGCTGCCGTTTAATCCCTGACAGCTCTAGAGCTTTTTTGACAGCCATTGCTTTTCGTGTATCCTGCTGTTATATCTGCTTACACGCGACTTCACCGGTCTTTCACAGTAATAGCGATAGTCCAGCCTTGTGTAGTTTTTAGTGCCGCTCTCTTTTTCTGTGTAAATTTGCAGGATTACTAAATAAAGAATACACAAGGCCAATGCTCAAAAAAGGGCTACAAAATTAGCGCTCTGTATTGTATTTGATTAGCATTGATATAACAAATCCTAGCTCCAATTTAAATTAACTAGTTGCCTAGTATTTTTCAAAGTTTGTTTAAGCAAAGAACTCATCAGATTTCGAATCTTTCTTTTTAGTTAGTCACATGATAGCGGACTGTGCATGGTCCTTTGATTGCTACCATTTTGTTTGAGTTTAGTTGACCAGGATAAGTTTAATACAGCTTCTCACCAAAAATGACACTTTCAAAGTCTTGTGAATTTCAAATATTTTTACCAAACACTAATAAACAAGTATCCAAATCAAAAAAAATTTTGAGTTATTTTATTGCAAAAATTTTTTTGCTGTCAGTGTGTACTATGTGCTTTGATAAAGATGCTTAAAGATTGACTTGCAACAATTTGAATTGTTATTGATATAATCAAGTCATTACTAGCATGTTTTTGAGGAAACTTTTTTACTTATCACGTGCTATTATGGGTTCAAAAAAGATTAAGAATGTCTGACAGTATCGGTCAAATAGGAGTGACGTTCAAACAGAAGTGAAGGGTGACAGTCTACTTTTTAACCCGTCTCCATAGTGGCTCTCAAATAAAGGTTTTATGGTAGCTAAGTGATACGAAACAATGAAGCTAATTGCGAGACGAGGTTGAGACTAGACTGATGTACCAAACACATGTGGATTATTCCCAAGCACAAAGGCTAAAAACTGTTGGTCTGCAGCTCATTATACAACAACCTCAGAATGCTATTTCCCGTGTAGGCAAAGAAAGAATCTCGCTTAGGACCAAATAAGTTGCTATAGTTAGTTTTTAAGGACAAATTGGAGTAACATTAAACTACAATTGGGTAAGCATAAGAATAAGCATTTGATCAGGTAAAATTACTGTCTGTTAGCTCAATCTTGCTCTAGCAGTAAATAGTTCTTGTTTAGAAATATAATACTAGCTGTGCTACCCCGCGTTGCGGGGTAGCACAACAACGTTCTGGACAACAATACAGACTCAAAGTCATGGCTTACCGTCATTGGAAGCCTAACCTTATTAACTAGCTTAGTGGAGTTTTACATTGGCAATATGCCAGGCTACTAGCTTGAAAGGTACAGTTGTTTGACAAAGTTTTAAAACCTTTACAGTTGTATTTATTTTTCTCTTAATTTATTTCAACTACACGACACACTTCTCTTCTGATATGTACTTTGAAAGTTATAATGGCAAATGTTGTTATATGTTAAATACAAATCAATTTTCTGTCCAAAGACTCTTCTATTACACGGGCGGGTGGCACAGCTAGTCTGTATATATATTTCTCAAAAGTATGTGTGTACGCATTCCGGCTATAGATCTTAAAATCTTGGAATAAAGATTCCGTACCGAAGAAGATTCGATCTCCAACCCTGTTATTTGTCAGACCGACGCGCTATCCACTAGACCACAGAAATTGAATTGCTACCTTGCCAATATAAGTCAGTATACGATAGCAAATACCAAACAGATTTGCGTACGACGCGGGTCACAGCATAATGTCACGAGAAACTGTTGCTCACATTATTAAACGTGCTGGCTAATAGCGAGCAGCACTCAATATTTCACATTGTTTATAAGACAACAGTTTTCTCATGATATGCAGTTTGAAAGTTAGAAGGATACCCCGTTGGGAAATGGGTATTCTCCGGCAGAGCTATTGTTTGGAAGGTCCTTGAACTCGATGGGAATTATGCCAGAAGAATTGACTTACATAAAGTTGTAGATAAAAATAGATAGTCAAGGAAAAACAAAGAACATGGTATAACTGACGATATGTGATGAAGAATAGAAAGGAATTGACAGTCAACCAACCAGTAGTTATAAATAACTCAGATGGTCACCAGATTCCTGGCACAGTAGTAGCTACTGGTGGCCGTGAAATAGTAGCAAGCAGTGAAAGTGATAGGTTGTTCAGAAGAACCGAGCTCAAGTGCGGGGCAGGAGAAATATCAGTGCAGAGTCGAGAGAAATGCAGGCTTCTTTAGGTGATAAGGGTGCAGAATCAAGAGGAGTGCAGGCTTCTCGAGGTGACAAAGGCGCAGCATTGGAAAGAATGCAAGCATCTCCGAGAGTGTTTTAAAACCAGGGTACAAAAAATCGGTCACCGAAAATAATAACCAGAGAAGAAGAAGAATCAATACCTGAGACAGAGAGCCAGGTTAGAAACGGAAGACAAGAAATGAACACTAGGAGTTCGATAGCTAGACAGAGAAGAAAATCACCTCGGAGGATCCCTACACAGCTTTCAGTACCTAAACCAATATACGTTACAAGGATGGGGAAACAATCAAAATCCCCTACGAAATTTGATTTGTAATATCTCAATATGTATTGTAGTTCTATTGAGTTGCTGTTGTAGGATTAAAGATAATGATCTATAGTACAAGTGAATCATAATTATTGCTGTATTGTAGTATGAACACGTTTCCACTGAAAAATTCAATTGTGAGAGAGTTGCATGACTCCTCGTTTACTACAATATCGGTGTCTGGGTTGACATGAATTGCGGCCTTGAGATTGATAGCGTCTGATCTCAACAGGTTTATTAACTCTATAATATATATATACATATTGGACCTGCGAGGTTTAGCGGCTTAAATCAATCTAGGTCTCACAGGCGCTGTAGCCTCAATAGGACAGATAATACCAATCCTAACGATATTATTAGACCATACAGTCAAAGGTTACAGGATAATAACATCAATCTGACTTTATGCACTACCTACCCAATACATCTCACAATATATAATGACCAGTTGTCATCTATGAGTGGGATTAGCAATAATAATGCTGAATAGCGAAAGAGAAACCAGAAGGATTCGGAGTATGGTAGTAGTAGAAAATAAGCATATTGAGGATTATCCCACTACCAAACACGAGGGAAGCGGTTGTTTGGTAGTGGGAGGTTGGAAGCGGTTGTTTGGAAGCTTTATGATAAATGCATATGTGCACACAACTCTCAAAAAATTATCCGTCAACGGCCGTTACCAAACCCTTGTACCGAAATCCAATCAAAAAATTTAACCATTTTTGTGTAGTCGTTTAAGTATAAAAATGATACAAAACACATATAAACCTATTTAAATATGTTACCAAGTCTTTGAAAAGTTGACGCAATATCCTAAAACTAACCCATCTGATCGGATTATACATAAATAGACAGATTTATCTGGCCTAAAATCGCTATTAAAACTTGACAAGCCTTTTTTAATCAAAATTAAGACCGGCCAACGAAACGCCGATAAGGCCTTTGTAGAACCAGAGAGTAGAACCATTAGGTCGTGCGCATTTCACGAGAAAAACGTGCACATTTCACCAGTCTATGGCATTGATCAACTGCCGAAGGTTTCTGTAATTAACCTAAAAGTACTGAAAAGTAATCGTTTCTTTTTTGCCAATTCTACTGGACTCTGACATTTTGGAGACATATAATGAGTACTTTGGTATTCCTACTGATGTCCAAAGCAGTGAAAGTAAAGGAAATGACGATATTTTTCTAACGATTCTTATAAGATTATTACAATATTCAATTGTAAGAATAATTATTCGATTTTATACAATTATTATAAGATTTACATTGTAATTATAAAAATAATCATTCGAATTTACAAGATCGAAGTATATAGTGACCAATGGAGTGCAATATGTTACTGTTGTTATTTTTCTAAGGATTTGTTGATGGTACTACTGCTGTGCCCAATTTTGCGGTACTGCCAAGCCGTTTTTAATATCTGCACAGTTAAGTAATAGGCCTACATTTTCTTATAGATATACATCCATTTCTATGACAACCAGCTAAAATCTGTTTAGATTTTTAAATTCAGCATAATTTTTTAGATATAAATACAGAAATCTAGATCAATATTACAACTTCTTGATATTGGTTGCTATGACCAATGATACACAGCCCCCACAGCCTGTGTATATTACACAGCAGCTTGCCATTTTACTTCTATTGCATTTCTCCTATTGCAGGGAAGAGATATAAACATATAATCTTTTCCTTTAATCATTGCTGTTTGTTGTATATAATAACACCCAGTACATTACAGCTACCATTGCAGTTATCCTATTGCACTGATTGGACTCCTATTGGGCTAATCCAAGAATAGATATACATCTATTCTTGGATTAGCCCAAATGCCAGCTTGCGCAGAAAGCCCATGGATTAACACCCAGCCCTTGCTATATAAGCAAATGTGCTCCAGTGTTAAGCAGGAGGGGTAAAGATATGCAACAAGAGAAGAGAGAACAAAGAGCACAGAGCATGTGATACAGACTACAAACGACGGATTGCGAATTACGTTCCTAATCTTCATTAAGAACAGCGTAGTAATATTAACCTACCTTTGTATATATATCTAAACATTCTTACATTTAAAAGTGTAACTCTTTTGATCATTTATTTGTAACTCATTTTAGCATTACGCTTGATTGTAGTGAATTGTATCTAATTGTTCTATCTTTTCATGTTTATAGAGCTTGTGTAAATAAAGAGCCATTATTCACTAGACAACAATGCTTGCTTGTTGTCTAGTAAATTGTTGCAATTCTTGCTTGCAACAATTACAGTTGCGCATGAGAGCTATTACCCATTCGATATAAGAAAACTTGTACGCAGAACCCACTTGCAAGTGGCTAGTCAGCGCTGACTTCCACAACAGCAGCCATCACGAAAACGCCGTAGATTAGAACCCATTTCTGAAACGGCTCAAATGTTGAGCTGTCAAATTCAACAAAACCATGTTTATTGTCCTCGCGCTTCTATTTCATCATCATAGTAATGCTGTCATTTTGAGCGCTGATATCTCAAAACCTACCGTAAAACTCATTTAATTTTTCAACCTTAGCTCAAAAGAGTGCATATCATCCTCTGATGAACAAGATGAGCCTGTCGGTCACCTGCAGAAAGTGTTTGCGCGATTTGGCAGAAAGTATGGGTCACATGATCAGATTACGACTAGATGATTAGACCAGGTTGAAATGTTACTGTGAAGGAGTGAGAATTTAAATTTGATACGAACTTTCCGGTAGAACCTAAAGTGTTTGTCATAGACTAGTGCTAAGAGACGTTTTATATCGAGCCTTTCATCGGCCTTTAATTTCACGTGATAACATCACGGGTCAAAACAATATCTAAACTGTTAGCGTGCGTCAGCCAAATAAAGAGATTACAAACTACAACGTTTTTGTGATGGCTGCCATTAAAGATGTGGTTGCGTCAAAAAAGTCGATTTAATGAAATTAAAAGCAATAAAAGGCTAAAACATCAGCTACAATTTGATGCCATGCTTCATCGACTACTGGCATTCTTCTCTTAGATGGAGGTGAGGCTGGAAGATCAGTCCTGTGAATAAATGTTTATAGACTATCAATATATATTGTAAAAAAGAATCCTTTCCAATCATACGAAACACGTAAACCGTACTCACTGTTTAGCATCGGTCTGGATTGAAATCGACCGATACTTAGGCCGGTGAAGACAGTTCCGTAGCTGCACCCCTTTGTCAACCTTAGAGGATTTCGCAGGTCCAAAGGACTCAGCAGGCTGAGGATTACGAACTGGTATTTTAGATTGTGAATGAGGAAAAAGGGTTGCTGTCCTGCAATGTACAGACAAGAATTTTTTTCCGTAAAACACAAGTTGTTTTATATTTCCAAATTGGAAGCTCATAACTTGTGAAATTCAAGGATTCCTAGTACTATGCTTTATCACATCTTACACCACTTACGCATCAGAGAGTAAGCCTCGCACCACTGCTCTCCGCTCTCTTGTAGACAAAAGGGTAGTTGGCTTTTGCTTCCTCGGGGTAGCAACAGAATCAGCTTTAATGTGAATGTTTCGTGTGGGAGTTATATCCGAGTGCTTCTTTAACACGAGCCGGATACTTTCTTCTTGCTGGTACCTGTACTGGTGGTAGTTGCTGAAACATTCCTCACTAAAATACCGGAAGCAAATTCTAGATGCGCTGTTATATTGAAAATTTGCTACATGCTTCTTCAAAGATGCTGTTCATTTGGCTTGCTGTACATCTGTTGATGTCCTTCCCCAAGGCCAAGCAAGTAGATGTTTGGTCTCTTCACAATTAGCTGCGGCACAGGAGAGAACACCACGTCGACCTGAAGACATTTCACTGCTACAACAAAACATTAAACTGGTTACGCAGACTATTTTTAACAAATAGAGAAAAATATTAAATTATTCAAGTGCGTAACCTATTGTGAATTTGAAGAAAATGTTTAGTATCCATAATATGGTCGAGATTAGTTTTATAGCATAGCCAGCATATAATGTTCGTATAAATACGTGGTGTGTCTATCTTATCTTAAAACGAAAAAGTTTAAAGATACGTAAAAGTGAACGAAGTTGAATAACTACTGCATAACTACATTGAAATGGCATAATTGAAATGGCACATTGACTAGTAAACCAGTTGAATGAACCAACGATATACAGCCCCGATGGGGGACTGTATATCATTGAATGAACTAACACAGCGTGCTGCAACTATGAACTAAAGTAGTAGGACTAATGTTGTTTTAATTTATAGAGGAACAAATGTAAATACTAATTGTATTTATAAAGAGTTCTCATGATCTATTGTTAATTTGAGCTAGATAAACCAAGTAATAACAAATCAAGATCTATAACCAATTGCGGTGTTTGTGAAATGAAAAAAATTCGGCACCTCAGCATTTGGTGAAATGAATAACGCGTCAATCAAAGGCTTAAACAGATGTCGGGTGGTGCTTGGGTAACCTCTGGTTAGTGCAGATAAAGAAATGAGGCTATTTAATGTTAATATAGTCTGTAGTTCAGCCAAGTTTTTGGGTATGGGCCGTTCTTCTACCACACGAATTGTTTCCGGATCTCTTGCCATCCCTTCGACACTGACCATGTGCCGACTATGTGACTCAGGAACTGTACCTCAGAACGGAACAGCTCGCATTTCTACGGTTTGAGTTCTAGTCCAACTTTTACGCAGACGATCCAGCACACCTCTTTGAGCCGACTCATGCGAGTTTCAAAATTGGGTGCCACCACCACTACATCGCTTAAATACAGCAACAAAGTCTTTCAGTAGAAACCTTCAAAAATCTGTTCCATCAACTGTTGGAATGCGGTTGAAGCCGAGGTGAGTCCGATGGGTAGGACTTCCCGTTGCCATAGTCCTCTGCGTGTTGCAAAAACAGATTTTTCCTTTGCATCCTTGTGTAGCGGCACCTGTCAGTATTTACTGGTTAGGTCTAATGTACTAAAATATTGGTTACCCAACAGTGCGTCTGAGCTCTCGTCGATCTGGGGAATCGAATAGGTGTCCTGGCGCTGAGGAACTTTTTTTCACCAAGACCATGGGAGAATCCCATGCACCGCTCGCAGGCTCAATCAGTTCTTTTGCTAACAGATCTTGATCTTGTCATTTAGTTGTGGCTTCTTGTTGGGAGTCCAATCTTTATGGTGCTTTTCGCACAGAACGTGCTGCCGCTGTGATGGGAATGGAATGCTTTACTAAGGTGTATGTCCCACATCGTCATTGGTGTAGCTGAACACTTGGATGTACTCAGTTAGCAACCAAGCTAACTGCTGTTGTAGCTTCTCATCTTGCCTACCACGACAGCCATCCCAATACAGTTCCCGTAGATACTCTGGAATCTTTACAGATCTGTTCTTTCTCAGAACCGTCGCGACTGATTCTTGAGGAGGCTCTGCCTCAAGAGCTTTTATCTCACCTTCTTCTATCCTCATGTAGTTCCCTACCGTTTTGCCAGCAGTGATTCGCAATAGCTGATCTGATAGGTTCACACGCCTAATCACAATCCTGCCACCCCATCGGGTTGATCGAGGCTGGTAGCCAAGAGTACTTCCTTCCTGCCTTCCATTATCCCTACTGGGTAGTAATTTCTAGTCGGGATCCAGTATCGCAACGTCATTTTGACATGAGCCGATATTTCAACGTTTCAGACAAGTTGAACATTACTCAATCGCAGTCACGCATAACGGTTTGCGCAGCGGTCTGTCCAATTTATCACAGTACCAATTACCGCCTGGAAAAACAGTTGAAACAGAAATACTTGTAGGTTTAAACCAGGATTGGTTTATTAGCCAAAGTTTTTAAACAACTCGAGAACACTGATGTACATTTTCTATTTCATAGTTTGATTGTAACTTGTTTTTCATACTTATATGCAACTTTCAGTATTTGTGCCCAGGCCTTAAACTGTGGAGATGGTAGGTTTACTTTGGTGTCCTAAATTTTGGCGATACTTTTCTTGTGGCAGCGCTACTTCTCTTTTGACAGCATTACTTCTCTTGTGACAGCGTTACTCCTCTTGTGACAGCGATACTTCTCTTGTGGCAGCATTACTTCTCTTGTACAGTGATACTTTTTTGTGGGAGTGTTACTTACTGTTGAGAAAACCGCTGTGTCCCTTTACTGATCCATAAGAACCATACCACTTTGAGTACAAGGCAAATACATATTTTGCAAATATATAATTTGTATCATATTTTGCACAAACAACAAAACTGCATGCAAGAGGCTGCCAGATGATTTCTCTTTTCATCGCTTAAGCTCGTCTTTATATAGCTCTTGCGAGGTGATAAGCCCCGCCCTTCATTCACAGGGGCCAACCCAATGGGCGACTTGGTAGCTCGACTGAAGGTTGGGGCTCAGTCCTGGTAACATCTAGCTGTCATCCTCTTGGCCCTGGGCCCAGCGATCTTTTCCCACAATACACAATGAATCATATTCAAACGTGAGCTAGGCCTATAAGGTCTAGGTATAATTACACTGAGACCATCCCAGAGTCACTGGGTAGTTAATGATATTGTACTCTTTATACACTTATCTAAACATTTTTATAGTCGTTTTATTTTTAAAATTTACTTGACCTGCACGAAACATTTTTCTCATGATATGAAGTTTAAAAGTTGTTTGTGAAAGTAAGTTTGAAAGCCTTTACAATTGTTTTTAAGTAGAATGACGAATGTTGTTTTCTGTTAAATACTAATCAATTTTGTGTGCAGACTTTTTTTACTATGCAGGCAACGCCGGGTAGCACAGCTAGGCTTGAGGCCGTGGCGTTACTTGAGGATGCGTGGGAAACCTTTTTCGCCCCGAGCACAGCGAGAGTCTCCAGGCGCGGCTTTCCGGATGAATGAGTTGGCGAGTGCGAGGCGAGTGATTGCAAAGCGATTGAGTGCAAGGCGATTGATAGCGAGACGATTGGTTGCGAGTGCAAGGTGATTGATTGCAAGGCGAGTGGGAGGTGATTGCAAGGCGAGTGGGAAGTTATTGCAAGGCGAGTGGGAGGTGATTGCAAGGCAAGTGCGAGACGATTGATCGTGAGGAGAGTGCAAGGCGATTGATTGCGAGGCGCGCCGGCCGATTGATTGCGAGGCGGGTGCGGGCCGATTGATTGCAAGGCGATGGATTGCGAGTGCGAACCGATTGACTGCGAGGTGAGTGCAAAAGCGCCATTGTCAACTGCTCCTCTGGTAAAGACTGGTCAGCCGAGGCGGGGGCTCAGCAGCAGAAGTGCGTGATCGTCAACTGCAAATATAGACGGGTATGAACGGGTGCATGAATCTAGACACATGAATCTAGAATTTTTACTAGATTTTACACGCATTTAGCTGTAAGACACATTACAAATTTCCATTGTTCTCCCCAACATTGACATGTATATGTGCACACATACTCTGATCAGGACAACAATTTCAGTAGACTGCATATTTGGAGTTGTTTTGCAGTATGAAAGAAAACTCTCAATAAACCTTATGCTGTGTGTGAATCTGCTCCTGTAGGCGGGTAATGCAGCTAGTTATAATATAGTTTAGTAAAATATAAATAGAAAACTTTAAACCAAACACAAAGAGAACACAAAGAAACAAACGGAACACAAAAAAAACAAACGGAACAATGATCTACTAAGCGAACAGGGTGTTAGCTTCTTATGTACAGGTTAGACTGTATATTAGGTAGTTCTGCTGAAGCGTAACTGGGAAACCTTTGTCTAGCGTAGTAATAAACTAATATACTAAAACTTTCAATTGAACAGTTTATAGAACAAGTTATAGCATATCATATATGCTATCTACTATATAAACGGCAATCGTTGTCTGTGTATTTGTGTACGTGTCCGCCTTATAGAGTACAGTACTTTTCGGACTATTAGCCGCTACTAGGTATCTAGGGCGCATTAACGGGAATCTCCGGTTAGTACACGCCTCTATACATAACCTATTCATCATTTTTACACAAAAATCACGTCATCTCTGGTTAGCGGGCCTCTTTACGGTGCCCAACGACACTGGTGCGTTTGAAACAGCAAAGTTGCTGCCGCATTAAAAAGCACCTTCCTGAGTTCTGCGGCCTATACAAAGGTGCTTATACAGCTATACAAATGTACTAATCATTAAATAAAATAAATTAATGAATAGTAATTTACATGCGATTAATATTTATTGCCAACGTGTCCCGAGAAGGTCACGCGAACGTTGGTTTCTTGCGGTCACTGGAAAAAACGCAGTTCTCACCTACTAAATGTCTTCATAGAAAAGGTAAGTACTTCTTATTCAATGTTGTATTGTCTATGAATTGCCACATTTCCACTACATAACCCTTTCACTTGCGTCCATGTACAAATTTAGCTATCGGCCTACTGCCAGCAATTTTGCCGATATTGCTTTTAAAATATGTATACAATATTTTTTCAATTTCAAACTCCATCTAGAACATTTGTTTTGGTTATATATTTCATTTTTCCAACATGTTAACAAGCACTGCTATACAAAAAATTTGTTGTATCTATACTTTGTGCATTGATAAAGCGATGTGAAGCTACAAAGCAAAACGATCCTCTACAATGTTCCTTATTTTTACAAAACCATTACTTTCATCGCCATCAGAGTCAGTGCTGCTATTATTGCTATTTTAATTATCTGTGTAATCACAAAAATCTGAATCAGCTATAGTGTCATCAACATAAGTAGTTATTTGTTTTCTAATTCGGACGCCTTTGATGAACTTACACAAAAATGTTCGTTTTTACGTTGGAAATCCCCTGAGATTAAAATATTAAACATTAGGCTAATTTTCTAGAGAAATCTTAGAACAACACTGTCACTACCATAAAAGTTCTAAAGATCGTTGGTTATGTTATCAACGAATACTAAAATTCAGTTACTAGCAATTGCTAGGAAAATCGCAAAAATGTGTCTACGGCAGTCGACCATAGAAAACGCATAAATGAGTCTACTTCGGTGAAGGGGTTAAAAACATTGGATTTGCCACTGTTTGTGATAGTAAACATGTTCATTTCCTTCTGAGTTACTTTTCCTTTTTTCCAGCTACGAGTACTACAGAACTACAGCTACTACAGAACTTGCATGAGTACTGCTACTGCGTTTTACCTACTAAATTTCTACATCGAAAAGGTTAGTACGTTTTATTCAATGTTGTATTGCCTATAAATTGCCACACCTCAACTACTTAATAACGTTGGATTTGCCACTGTTTGTGATAGTTGAACAAGTTCATTTCCTTCAGTAGCTGAGTTACTAATTTTTTTTCCAGGTACGAGTAGGCCTACTGTAACTTACTACTACAGAACTTGCATGAGTACTCCGAGGGTTGCAATTGGCGATGGTGAAAAGAAAGCGAGCAGCCGGTATCGACTTACTGTCACCCTGCTTTAGCCATGACCAGCTGTACGTCGCCTGCTAAAAAGTAGGCACAAGCCGAAAACTGTTTGTTCATACACCCGACAGAAAAACGAAAGATGTTGTCTATCCGCAAGTGTTGCGTTGAACTAACATTGTGTTATTGTTATGTCATGCTATGTTCTTCATGTTCTGCTATACCACATGCAGCATTTTCTAACATATTTTTAAGTATATATATATTTTCATGCATTCATTATCCTTATTGTATCTCATAAAAAGGCTATCATGTTGGCGTTGTTTTATTATTGTAAGGTGCTAATGCTGTATCTGCTTTGACATCAGACTGTCTGTGCTGTTATACATATAAATTTTATCGACACAACCTCATTACTGTTTGTATATACCAAGTCAAAACACAGGCTATAGACGTAAAACTGGTGAGCTATGATTAGTGCTTTAAGCATGTAGTCTCCATTCAATAAATGCTGGCGATAGCAAAATATTTTGTGTAATTTTTTAGAAGATGCAAAACTTTCAATACTGCCAGTTTGAAGAACTTCAGTTTGCCTAGCAGTGTCAATTTCATTATCAGTTCTCTGTACACAAATAGGGCAATGCCGATTTGAGTGGTTTGAGACTGATGCATTGTAGACTAGCTGTAAAACGTATTGCAGATTTCCATTGTTCTTCCAACATTATTGACATATATGACTGCATATGTGTATGCATAGTGTGATCGGGGCAAAAAATTTCAGTAGACTGCATATTTGGAGTTGTTTTACAGTATAAAAGACAACTCTCAATAAATCTCTTGCTGTACATGAATCTGTTCTTGTGGACGGGTAATGCAGCTAGCGGTTTGGGGCCGTGGCGTCACTCGGGGATGCGAGAGAGACCTTTTTCGCCCCGAGTGCAGCGAGAGCATCCAGGCGCGGCTTTCCGGTTGAATGAGTTGGTGAGTGCGAGGCGATTGATTGCGAAGCGATTGAGTGTTAGGAGATTGATTGCGAGGTGATTGATTGCAAGGCGATTGGTTGCGAGTGCGAGGCGACTGGTTGCGAGTGCGAGGCGATCGATTGCAAGGCGAGTGCGAGGCAATTGATTGCGAGGCGGGTGCGGGCCGATTGATTGCGAGTGCGAAGCGATTGATTGCGAGTGCGAAGCGATTGATTGCGAGGCGAGTGCAAAAGTGCGATTGTCAACTGCGAGGCGAGTAAAGACTGGTCAGCCAAGGCAGGGGCTTGGCGGCAGAAGTGCGCGATCGTCAACTGCAAATATAGACGGGTATGGATGGACGCATGAATCTAGACACATGAATCTAGAATATTTACTAGATTTTACACGCATCTAGCTGTAAAACACATTGCAGATTTCCATTATTCTCTCCAACATTATTGACATGTAATATGTGTATGCATATTCAGGGCAACAATTTCAGTAGACTATTTACATAGGCTAATAATACATCAGGGCAACAATTTCAGTAGACTGCATATTTGGAGTTGCTATACAGTATGAAAGACAACTCTCAATAAACCTTATGCTGCGCATGAATCTGTTCCTGTTGGCGGGTAATGCAGCTAGTATCATATATGATATAGCATATCTAGTCGTTGATGGGTAGTTTTGCTAAGTCATGAAGCTCATATCATTTTAAACTTTTATTGTAGTTTTGTAAAATGGGCTGTTGTTGTTTTTACAGAGCATGAAGTTATACAGGATTTTTAACCAGGTCCACCAACAGTCGGTATGCTGCTGTCGATCTGCTCTGATGATCCAATGCAGTGGTTATTCAGCAAACAGGCGAACAAAACCAAGAATTGTTTATCCACGAGAACGTGTGTAAGTGTTATATTGTATCATCCTCCCTTTAATCATCAAACATCTTTACTGTTGTTTTCATGTAGACATTATCTCCACCTCGTCAACTATCTTTATTTCCTTATTCTTGTCGTCAGCCATAGGTTGGCTCAAGCTTTAAGATCTTAGCCTCTCTATACTGTCTATTTGTCGCAGCAGTTTGTACTGTACATAGGCTATATTACACATACATGTATATCACATCAATGTTGTCTTGTTTGGTCTCTCTCACTAAGTTTGCTGCTTGAAGAATGCTCAATTTATTTTGATGTCTTTTCTTTATCGATTGTGTTTTGCTAGAGTTTCAGGTGCTTGATGTTGATCTTTCGGTCTATCAATAATTCTTGATGAATAAATGATTTACATTGCTTATTAGACTTTGGCAACAAAATATTTCATCCTATCTACTCGTAGCTCAGAAAAGAAGCTAAGTCGGAGATTTGTGGATTATCTGTTGGTGACCGTAAAAGGAGGTGATGGAGGGAATGGAATGATTGGCTTCTCCTCACTTCCTTGTAAAGAGTGGGCAGGTATAACAGTCTACGACTGAGTAATACTGTGAATAGGAGAGTCGAGCACTTGGACAAGCTGTGTATTCCTCACTAGTTATTTAATCTGATGATAAATAAATGAATTGAGAGTTTCATCTCAAATTTTTATTTGAATCAGACAGTAAATTTAGATATGTATAGTTTGTGTTTGAGTATAACTATTCAGGATTGGATATGAGAGAGTTGCTAAGGTGCTGAGCATCTGTAAGAGAAAAAATGACTCAATATGGTTGTATTGGTGGTTGATTTCTGGCCCAATGTGAGAGCTAGATGTTTTTTCTTACAATGTTCTGTCGTATCTCAGTCTGACTCGCATGTTTTATCAACCGTGTGCCACTATTTTGTTTTGAGGTTCTTTTGGAATTTCTCGCAGGCCCTGATGGAGGTGATGGAGGAAACGGTGGTCATGTCATCATAACCGCGTGTCACAATGTCAACTCTTTCTCACATGTAGCGAGTGTACTTGTTGGAAAACACGGCACCAAAGGGAGGGCTAAATGTCAACATGGCCGTAATGCTGAGCACACCAATGTACGGGTAAGTTGTTCACAGACATCTTACACTAAGTTCGTACATCTTAGTTTGAGCTGAGTATTGAAGGTCAGCGCAGCTACTAATGACAGCAACAAGAGAAAACATTTAATACAGCAGTTTTATATTTTAATAAATGGATCAAAGTGATCTCAAAGTTATACTCTCAAGACAAATAGTTGCATCATCAATTGCAAGTTGTTATTTTAAATTCATAAGAAGGTCCTGCTGTTTGCCAGTTAATATTATTATTTACATAGACAATATTTAACGCTCACACTTGTAATAGGTTTCTACGGAGTTTTATATGGTGGCATTTAGCTACTTCCTGTTGTTTTCATGACCAGCTCTCTTCATAGGAAATATCTCTACATGTAAAGCTGACGATTCTTTCAAATTAGATAATTGGTAAAACGAGAATTACAGACCAAGATGTCTGCACCCTCTGGAACTAAGCCAGAGGTTACAAGTATGGAGGGCTAAGAAAAGTATAAAAAGTATGGAATGTTCAGAGTTGTAGTAAATAAGTGTACGCAAGCGTAGCCAGAGATAAGATAACTTCCCTTGGTGGAACGGGTAATAGTTATAATAAGTGTACATAAGTGTAGCCAGAGATAAGATAACTTCCCTTAGTGAAACTGGTGCTAGTTATAATAAATATACGCAAGTGTAGCCAGAGATAAGATAACTTCCCTTGGTGAAACGGGTGATAATTATAATAAGTGTACGCAAGTTAAGCCAGAGATAAGATAACTTTCCTTGGTGAAACGGGTGATAGTTATAACAAGTGTACATAAGTGTAGTCAGAGATAAAATAACTTTCCTTGGTGAAACTGGTGATAGTTACCAGTATAATAAGTGTACGCAAGCGTAGCCAGGGATAAGATAACTTCCTTTGGTGAAACGGGTGATAGTTATTTGGAAGGATTTATGATAATATTCCTAACAGTGAGCCAGTTTTAGAACTGCAAAAGTGCAGATATTATTCTTTTTTACATTTTCCCTCTTTTGTATTCTCCAGTGCAAGTAGGAGATGCAGAGCTAAGCTTTATGATTATAATAATAATAAAGAGGGCTTGATGGAAAATAAATAAATGTGTTAAACTTGTTTAAACAGCAAAAAGCTTTCATTTTTTCACGAGGTGACATTGTCTTTGTTTCTTTTCTAGATACCACTTAGAAGGCATTATTCAAAGTGGTCGTGTGTAACTTACCAGCACTCCTCGTGTAGTTAAAGAGTTGTAACATGGTAACTTACCAGCACTCCTAGTGTAGTTAAAGAGTTGTAACATGGTAACTTACCAGCACTCCTCGTGGAGTTAGAGAGTCGTAACACGGTAACTTACCAGCACTCCTCGTGGAGTTAAAGAGTTGTAACATGGTAACTTACCAGCACTCCTCGTGGAGTTAGAGAGTCGTAACACGGTAACTTACCAGCACTCCTTGTGTAGTTAAAGAGTTGTAACATGGTAACTTACCAGCACTCCTCGTGTAGTTAGAGAGAGATATGCTTGCTCTATTGAGTGTGGCTGGAAGATTTTTGTATTGCTGGATTTTTACTAGGTCACTTCTATAGTAGCTAAAGACTAGATGAATTCTGCTAATAACTATCTATGAGTGATGACGATTCCTTGAAAGCATTTATTAATAGCTGCAATGCTGATTCCGTGTCATCTTTAGGTACCTGTTGGGACACTAGTGAAGAATGCTGACACTAAACAGCTGTTGGCAGATCTATCCCAGGAAGGCAAATCATACATCTTAGGTCGAGGTGGAGCGGGCGGGCATGGTAACCATTTCTATTTATCCAATGAAATGAGGGCTCCAGCAATAGCTGAGGAGGGCGGGAAGGGAGAACACAGACAAGTGATTTTGGAATTGAAGGTCTCAGCACATGTCGGTCAGTTTGACAACAGTTGATTAGTTTTCATCTCTGTACTGGAAGTATTATTTGTAAGCGAACATGCGATGGATAGAAATAAACCTGGTGTTTAATATGATATGAAGGTCATCTCTAATAGGTTATAAACCTCGTGTCTAATAGGTTATGAACCTCGTGTCTAATAGGTTTTGAACCTTGTCTCTAATCACGGGTTTTCCGCCGTAGACTCTGTCCCCGACGCTTTGGGTCGTCCTGCTCACTTGATCTTCTCTGCTACGTGGCGCTTATCCTGCTAGCATCTAGGTGCCCACCACAATATTCTACATATCTATTCCGCTGGCATCTAGGTGCCCACCATAGTCTTTTATATAAATATCTCAAAGTCCATCATTCGCTGTGTCCAGCTATTATAATAGCTATTAAAATTTCAGAAAGAAATATCTGCTTGGAGCTGGATGTGATCTCGGAACCTCTCAATCGCCAGGCAATAATGTTATCAATTAGGCTACGCAAGAGGCAATGTACTCATTAGGCGATATGAGTTGCTATGTCGGTTAAAATATGCATAACACTTGCGTTACGCAACATCACTAAAGCTTGCTCTCACGGCTCTTATTACCCTAGGACACTTATGTATTCGCCTCATTAAACTTTCGCGTTTTCACGGAGTCATCCTCTCACGAAAATTTCATGAGCGAAACTAAACTATCATGACAAACGAGCGAAAACGCGGAATTAAATAGCTTTGTTCATTGATAGTCCAAGAAACAAATGGCAGCAAGCGATCAAATTGTATTATCGATCTCGTCCACACAATTATACCTGCAGTTCACAATTACAAACTAGTTCCAAATTGAAAAAAATTTTCTTATCGGTGAACCGAACCTGAGGAATCTAATTATGTTTGTTCCACTGCATTTATTTTCACATCACTATATCTTCGCACTCATCAGCGAAATTCAGTTGCAGCGAATTTCTACTCTGTACACTACTCACGAAACTAAATATTAGCGAAATATAAGTGTCCTAGGGTAGTTAGTTTAGCATTACGAATAGTAGCATAGTAGCGTACACAAATTAGTCATTGGCAATGTGCCAGGCTAATGGCAAGTGGCAGGTAATTGCATTACCTGCCAGTTTATATAAGCTGTTTTTAATACCTGTGCAATGCCAGGCATTCTGCTAGTATTGTACATATCTATCCTGAGCAGTTAGTTCGTCTTATATACGTACTAGGATCTTCTGATGTTTTAATTTTAAACATTCCTTCTGCACGGACTTTGGCGAGAGAGATTCATATATAAATTTTAATTCTCTGTCTCTCTAATACCATTTAAGTCCTTTCAGCATGTACATTGTACATAGGAATTGTACTCCATTGCTAGCTCTTTTTATAGGGCTTGTAGGATTTCCCAACGCAGGTAAATCTACACTTCTCACTGCACTGTCACGAGCCACACCCGCCATTGCTGACTATCCTTTCACCACTCTCAACCCTCACATCGGGATGGTGCAATATCGAGACAATATACAGGTTTGAGTGCTGTTATCTCACCATCTTTCTGTGTTTACCAGTTGTTTATCGATTATTAGTATATACTGTTTGTTCGAAGGATATGTGACAGCGGAAAACTCTCCATTTCATATAGCTTGTCCACAGAATATAAGGTTTTTGCATGATGACACTTTAGCTGTAATGATTAGTTAGAGTTAAAATGACAAGCTTTAAGTTGGTTTGGAAGCTTTACACTCCTTCTATTAATATAGTTTGTGATCTTTATTCCTAAAGCTGTTCCTCTTACAGCTGCTTCATCACTGATCTTTTGTCTTCTCATAACTATAGATAAATTGCCTAGCCTGTAAATTTCCACCAAAAAAAGCGGAAATAAGGCAATAAGATATTTGATCGTATACCCTTTCATCTCTTGCCATTCCTTTTGTCTAACCTGTGGCTTGTTTCCAGGTATAGTTCATGTTTCTTGTTTGGTTTGTGTTGGAAATAATATCATGTCCATCCTCACCAGTAGCTGTTATGCAACAAATAATAGCTTTCATTTGTACTTAAAGATGTGGTTGCGTCAAATTTGAGTTGATCTTAAAAGAAAGCATTTTTTTTCTCTATCAGTTGATGTGTTGTTTGTTGTGTTAGGTGATCTCATTGCCAAGATATTTGAAGATTAAAATCGAAAAAATCGGATCGTGGTGAAAACGCTCAGGCCAAAATAACATGCCCAGATTTGCCCAAAATGATGTCACGCGTGATTTATCTGTCAATATATCTCGTATTCACATCGGCTATTTGCGATAAAAGTCTAGTCTTACACGGCTCTATTGGCATATTTTTTATTTTGTATTTGCTCATGTTGGTTAGAATATAATTTTTAACCCCGCTACAGATACATTATTATGAATGTTTCAAAGGCCTCAAATAACGAAAATTGAAAATTTGTCTTACTCACTTTCTCCAAATGCCGTGTAAACATTTGAGTACCGACTACCAATTCTACCGGTCTACGGTAATTCTGTCAAGCAAACTATGTAGAATAAGGTCTTTGTATCAGCACAGTTCTGCCGCTACCCACACTAACGATGTACAGCCTCCCAAAAGTCCCGCCTACATGTTCGTTGCCTATCCTTGGGGCGGGGCTGTATATCATTGCCCACACCGAAAACTAGTTTCTTACTACCGTAAGTAAAATAAGCAAAATGCGTCTTTGAAAAGAATATACATAGGGATAGAGTTTTAAGAATGAGAAGTCTGCTGCAAACTGGATTTGAACTCACATTCTCCAGTTCTACGGACATCCATTTACCGTATCCAATTCACTACAATATTCTGCAAATCATGTCTTGCTTTATCTTCAACGATATTATTTTATTATATAATTTTTACAAGCAAAAATATTTTCATCTCGGCATAAAGCTTTTATTTTAAATATTCATCAAATCGTGGCCACTCACATAGTTTTAGCTGACACAATAAGACAAATTCATCTACTGCAGCAAACCCAAACAAAACATCATTGTTTATGCAGCACACATTCAAGTCTCTTTTTCCCCTTTATGGCAGTTTCCACACTGACAAAGCTGCTTCGGCTGGTGGGACGACATAAACATCCTGTAATCAGTAAAACAAATGCAATAAATATATGTCATTCATAGATATGTCATTCTAAAGCGTATCGACTGAAAGCTTTCAAATTAGGAGTTTGATAGATTGCGAGTGTAATTTTAAAAACGAATAAATAATCTAATTTATTAGATAAAACTGCTACAGAAAATTTGAAGCAAATGTAGCTAGATGAACCGATAAAAAAATATAAAACGATGATTAGTGATAGCAAAAACTTATAATTTTATTAATTAGTACATGTATTAATGAGTACTAAAATATTACCTTTAGTATATTCATCAATCTGAGCCATTGTATTGCTAGATGCTAAAGGTTAAAAAGAAGCCGTCAAGAACTCACTGTACATACGTATCTCGCACGCGCAGGAAATTACATTTCAGCTTCAAACGGGGAAATATAATCTGAAGGTAAACTCGACAGGAAACTCTATAGGAGACTCAAAGTAAAAAATAAATTCACCTCCATTCTCCGATCTTCCTCCGTAGAACTTTAACCACCTGATGCCCAGAAAACTCGGAGTCACCTTCGCAGTAACTTCACAGCAATTTTTACAATTATGTTGTTCGCCAATAAAACGTGTCGATCGAGTAATTCATTAACCCATTCAGGACTGTTCCCGGTTACTACGGGAAAAGTTGTGCTCTCCAGGGCCCGTTCCTGGAGTCTCCGGGTTAAACTTTGATTTGCTCTATTGCTTAGCTGTTTAGTTACATCGGTTTTATTCATTCACCAACTGAAGTTTAAGAGTCTGGGCATCATTTTGATACCAAATATGTGTTTGGACAAGAGAGTTTTAACTAACAAATTACGTGATAGATATCAACTGTTTTGAAAATTTGTTGATCGCCATTTTGAAAAAGGTTTATTCGAACGATGGCAAAATTTTTAAGTGAATTAGATGTGGTAATCAGCTCAGGGGAAGAAAATAGCAACGAAAGTAATGTTCAAGAAGAAAATGAGAATTTTCTGATGGATGAAGGTAAGTTTTATGTGGCTATTTATAGAATTTTTCCGGAAAAAACGATAAAAAGCCGAAATTTTTCTTGTGAATTTCTAACAAACTTTATTCTAACAGTGTAAGACATGGATTTTTTCATGATACGCATGATTATAACATTTTCAATCCAATAAAATTTAGATCTTTTTGCAGCATGAACTCATCACTCTATTACCCCATAATAAATAATAATTTTATGATTTCCTTGTTGAACTACAAGATAATAAAAATTTCTTATTTCATTTATATCCAATTGTTCAACCCACTGTTAGTCAAGCATATAGTTCTCAACCTCAACATCTACTATAAACTAGCCCCAACCACTAGGCTCTAATATTGGTTGATAGGGGACACTTACCACAGTAATCATCTTCATGACTTTCTGTGTTTATATCTACAGTATCAAAAAATATTTGCAATTTGTATTACCAATTGTTAGCTGCAGTAGACTACTTATTTTCAATTTTTTATCAGGTATTTACCCTGAAAAGCTACTAAAGCACATTTTTTTCTAGGCTGTACGAGATGTTTGAAAGCAAATAGGTTGCTTACTACGGATCATATTTGCTACATGTAGGTGAAGACAGTCAAGGGCTTGTGAGTGATGATGCCATTGATGATGAGCCTAGGGCTTCAACACCAATATCTGATGAATACTGCATCAACTAACTTATAATGGGAGCAAATATGCATGTGTAGTTGGCATCAAATAACTCTCACTGTGTCATCATTTTTTATGAACACACCCATATTATACATGTACATACATTGTATTATACATTGTTTCGTTTTCATGCATATTCATTTTTACTGTATTTTTTACAATATATTTTACTGTAATTTTACTCATATTTTTTTTTGCTGGTGATTGATTGTCTGTTAGCTAGTAACTTGAGTATCTTTTTTATGCATAATATATTCATAATAACCTCTGCAATGCATTTCAATATAAATTAACAAATTGTTTGATTATATAATTGATAAAACTGTCAGTGACGTAGTGTTGGTTAGAAGCTAGTAACACCTGTTCTATTGCTTGGAATTGAGAAATCTTTTTTTTATTTGCTGCGGATAAAGTTTGCTATCAATCTAACATAGGTCCAACAATGTCAGTACCAAAAAACTGCTTGTGAGCTGCTATGAAACATAAAAAGTAATTTTGATCAAAAGAAGTTCACCGAAGTTTTAGCAATTGTGGTTAGTAGAATTTGTAAAGGTGCACAGAAATTTATATCAAATTGTAGCCTGGAATGTCTTTGTTAAGCTGCAAAAAACAAATCAAGATTATTTTGAAAAGAACTCTAGTTATACTCAATTTTGTGTAGCTCTATTTTAATTGTAAGGCTACTGAAAAATTAATTAGGCTGGGGGAGCAGTCAACCAATAACTAATTAGTCCTGAATGGGTTAAAGTAAGGATGTTAATTAATTTAGTAAATATCGATGTCCATGCGATTTAATAAAAGAGTAAAATCCCTAAATTTGAGATCACAGACAACGCGTTTTACGAGTGATAACATTTATTACGGCCTATTTAAAAATTTCGCGATGATGATTGGCTAAGGAAGCGACCTCATATTTATCGTTCGTGGTTTCTTTTCAGATGTATTACTAGTGACGTCACGAAAGAAGCACCCGCTGGAACGTGAGCTTTTTAAAAGAAGGCCTCATTCAAACGCATATATCTCCGGACAGGGTTGGTCTACAAAGACAAAAATGGTATCAAATTGTAGCTGATGTTTTAGCCTTTAATGGGTCTTAATTTCATTAAATCGAATGTTTTGACGCAACCACATCTTTAAACTGCTCTGCCAATTACTTTAAACAGAAAAATAAACACTAGCATAATATTTTCTTGATGTTATGTTGTAAACTCACATTTGGTTTCATTGTTAGGTGGCGGTTGCAGACATCCCCGGTCTCATTGAGGGCTCACATATGGACCGTGGTCTTGGTATTTCATTCTTAAGGCATATCGAAAAGTGTGCCTGTTTATTATATGTTTTGGACTTGTCGGCTCCTGAGCCCTGGCAACAGCTGGAACAGCTGCAATATGAGTTGGAACAGTACATGAAGTACTTATCAAAAAGGTAGGTTTTTATCTTTTCTGTTTTATTCAAAACTTCTACCCACACATGTCGTTTTGTGGTAACCATGGTAACATCCATGCGCCATTTTTAACACTAATTGTTCATACTCACCATAACCAGATGTGATTTCCTCTACAGCCAAAATATTTTAGCTTAATTTTTTTTAAAATTATTTATATTTCATGTTTAGATGGTCGTTATGTTGCCATATTTTGAATTCCTCTAAGTTTATAGCATGTCAGTTTTTTGTTCTTTTTCAACAAAGTTTGTTTAATCATCATTCAAACAAAAATTGGAGTTGCAAAAACCAATAAAGCGACACAAATAAATAATCTGGCACAATTCTCAATACAGAGCAAATGTAAAAACCAATGTTGGCAAGAGTTTTATCAACATCATTTTAACAATGCTTCCCAAGAACCCATCAATTTAACAATGCTTCCCAAGAACCCATCATTTTAACAATGCTTCCCAAGAACCCATCATTTTAACAATGCTTCCCAAGAACCCATCAATTTAACAATGCTTCTCAAGAACCCATCATTTTAACAATGCTTCCCAAGAACCCATCATTTTAACAATGCTTCCCAAGAACCCATCAATTTAACAATGCTTCTCAAGAACCCATCATTTTAACAATGCTTCCCAAGAACCCATCAATTTAACAATGCTTCTCAAGAACCCATCATTTTAACAATGCTTCCCAAGAACCCATCAATTTAACAATGCTTCCCAAGAACTCCATATTTCACAAGATAGTTAACACACATACCTCACGATTTAGCTATTTTTATCTGCCAAACATGAAAACAAAGATTGATGCACACAACAAAACAATTCTCGGAAAGTCCAAAAACAAGACAGCTAAAACCGAAAAAACTTGCAACTGTAGACAAAGCATAGTGTGTCAAGCAACAGTGACTACAGCAAACATGAACATGAACATCAACATAAAGAGGACTTTGAAGCTAGGACAACCAACACAAAGCATGATGCACCACGCGAGTCAAAGAAACTAGACTGAACTTTGCAAGCATACGGAGAGACTAGAAGACTAATAGACTAAAGGGCAGTGTACACTATTAAAGCATATGTGTACACTATTAAATGGAAGAAGGTTGGGCAACATAAAGCCTACTCAAACACAAGAAAAAGGTGCAACGTTTGGCCTTTGGAAAAGTTAATGATGATCAGCAGACCAGTGCTCGTTAGATGAAAACAATGAATGCGCATATCATGCAACTATGCTAGGAGTTATCTGCTCGCCATTTTCAAAGACAGTTCCCATTCATTGATGGTGATTGCCATTGACCATTTAGAATTGGTTTATCAGTTAATTACACACTCACTTGAATTTCATCTTTGAAGTAAAACCTTTATTTGAATGCCATGGCACTTTATTTTTCAACGCTTCCCTTAGAGTGGCGCTTTAGAAGTGACATACAAATAAAGTGGGGCGTTGTATTTTTTAAACACCGTCGGAATAGTGAGAAGATAAATTTAACCCTTTAATAAATTTAACATTCGATAATTCGAATGTCGCCAATATTTTGAGCTTTCTTTCAGGCGGTGCAACATCAACCCCTTTGTATGCAAGAAATTTGCTAACTTACCTCCAACTTGTCATGGATCTAGAAACAAATATGTAGGAAACTTGTTGTCGATTTTTTAAATAAATCTGCATACATGTCTCAACCAGCTAATATCTATTGCTTGCAAAATAACCTTTTATGATTTTATTGCCTGCAATTTGTTGGAGCTTTCAAGTTTTTACTTCATTCTAAATTTGAATTTATTTTATAATTATATTTAACAAAGTTACATAAATGTTCATCGCACTCATCGATATGTTTGCTACAGTTTGCAGCCAAACCTGGCTTTTTATGTGCAAAAGAAGAGGAGTTACAGCGTCGATCTGTTGTAAGCCTAGTTCAGATTACCACAATCACGCTATTAAATGATATGCTATAAATCTGCAAATATATAAGTTATATAATAATAATCTATCAAATGCTACAAATATATATTTAAGAATATGTGGCATAAACCATTATTATAATACATTCAAAAACAAAAGTTAACATTTTAAAACAAAATTATTATCGGTCGTCTGCTTGTCCAGTTGAGTTCTGATTGTTGCTTCTGCTGTTACCTTCCACAGTGCCTTATGACCTCAACCAGGTTTCTGCACAGCTGGGCTAGTCGATATTAGCATTTGAACAATTTTTTAGCGGAGCAAAACTTTTCCGTGATGCCATTTTGAATAGACACTCCTAGCGCAAATAAAGAAAAATGGCGGAGAATCAAAATAGGCTCAACATTTTAGCCTCAAAATACGTAGCAGCCCATATTCCATCGTAAATGCGAAAACGTTTTTCACATACATCAAGATATCAGGATCGTGTTTAAAAAGGATGTACTACTAGTCTGATACAGTTACTAATGATTTTTGCCTTCGAATTTTTAATAAAAAAATAAAAACTTGTGGGTTGGAAAACAAACTTCGATACGAACAGATACAACGAACTAATAAACTATTACTGATGTAATTGAATAATTATTAGTACATTTTTATGGACATTTTTCTACTGATCACTTGATAATATGGGTTCATAAAAATCAAAGACTTCAATTAATGGTGGTCAAATAGAAGTGAAGCTCAAATAGAGGTGGCGTTCAAATACAGGTTTTTTAGTATATCCGCTCAAAACAAGTTTGTAGTGATTGACTAACGGCTAAGTGTTCTTTATATTTTATATTAAACCCTAATTCATCGAGTGCTTTTTCTTTATTGTTCTTTACGCAACTAGCGTTTCTAACAATAGATATATATATATACAATGTATATATATATATACATTGTATACATATATACATTGTGGATATATATACACCATATATGTATATATACAAACTATGTATATATATAATGTATATATTTACAATGTTTATTTATACACTGTATATATATACACCATGCATGTATATATACACCATGTATGTATATACAATATATGTATATATACGATGTATGTATATATATAATGTATATATTTACAATGTTTATATATACAATGTATGTATATACAATGCATGTATGTACAATGTATGTATATATTCAATATATGTATATGCACAATACATGTAGTGGATAAGTAGTCAGGTGTGTACAGTGTCAGTATTCGGTGTGCTGATTACAAAGAAATGACGCAAATGCCGATATGCTATTCGCCGAAATACTCCCCACAATGCCTGAAAGAGACACGATGCTCACTATCTCAGTTCAGCGGTATTCGTTATAAGTTATAGTAAAAATTAAACCGAAGACAGATACGTGATGACATTTTAGCCTATTACAAAGTTAATATTTAGTTTAGTAAAATACATACTAAAACTTAGCTTTAAAAAGTATGTATTTAATAAGCTAAATTCATCTAAGTTAAATTCAACGTTTATGTGATACGTCTATCTCAAAGGTAAAAACTTCCCATGGTACGTACTGCATGTAGTAATATTGTAATATTACATTTTATTGCAGATCATAACCTCTAAATACATTGAAGTTACCGTAGGTAAATATAGTTACTAAGGTTAACATATTGTTTTGTTAGTAATGTTTAATATGAACACTACGCATATAGAATTTTAACGAATTTTTACCATGGGGTATTTTCATTAGATACTCACTATGGGTTTCTATACAACTCTATACTTCTATATGATATTTATATACAACTCTATACTTCTACATGATATTTCTATACAACTCTATACTTCTATATGATATTTCTATACAACTCTATACTTCTATATGGTATTTCTATACAACTCTATACTTTTACATGATATTTCTATACAACTCTATACTTCTATATGACATTTCTATACAACTCTATACTTCTATATGATATTTCTATACAACTCTATACTTCTATATGGTATTTCTATACAACTCTATACTTCTATATGGTATTTCTATACAACTCTATACTTTTATATGATATTCTATACAACTCTATACTTCTATATGATATTTCTATACAACTCTATACTTCTATATGGTATTTCTATACAACTCTATACTTCTACATGATATTTCTATACAACTCTATACTTCTACATGATATTTCTATACAACTCTATACTTCTATATGATATTTCTATACAACTCTATACTTCTATATGGTATTTCTATACAACTCTATACTTCTACATGATATTTCTATACAACTCTATACTTCTATATGGTATTTCTATACAACTCTGTACTTCTATATGATATTTCTGTACAACTCTATACTTCTATATGGTATTTCTATACAACTCTATACTTCTACATGATATTTCTATACAACTCTATACTTCTATATGACATTTCTATACAACTCTATACTTCTACATGATATTTCTATACAACTCTATACTTCTACATGATATTTCTATACAACTCTATACTTCTATATGATATTTCTATACAACTCTATACTTCTATATGGTATTTCTATACAACTCTATACTTCTACATGATATTTCTATACAACTCTATACTTCTATATGGTATTTCTATACAACTCTGTACTTCTATATGATATTTCTGTACAACTCTATACTTCTATATGGTATTTCTATACAACTCTATACTTCTACATGATATTTCTATACAACTCTATACTTCTATATGACATTTCTATACAACTCTATACTTCTATATGATATTTCTATACAACTCTATACTTCTATATGGTATTTCTATACAACTCTATACTTCTATATGATATTCTATACAACTCTATACTTCTATATGATATTTCTATACAACTCTATACTTCTATATGGTATTTCTATACAACTCTATACTTCTACATGATATTTCTATACAACTCTATACTTCTACATGATATTTCTATACAACTCTATACTTCTATATGATATTTCTATACAACTCTATACTTCTATATGGTATTTCTATACAACTCTATACTTCTACATGATATTTCTATACAACTCTATACTTCTATATGGTATTTCTATACAACTCTATACTTCTACATGATATTTCTATACAACTCTATACTTCTATATGATATTTCTATACAACTCTATACTTCTATATGATATTTTCACCTTATATTGCCAACACTGAAACGAAATCAAATCATATAATTGTATACCAAATAATTTTTCATTGTAATTATAGCAAAACAGACTATATTTAGCCATTGCTTGCTAGTATTTCATATTCGCATTTAAACACCTTTGCAGTTGTTTTTTTTTTTTCTTAATTTATTTCAACTGCACAAAACACTCTATTCATGATATGAAATCTAAAAGTTACAGTTGTTTGAACAAGTTTGAAAAATTTTACAGCCGTTTTATTTTTTTTCTTAATTCATTTCAACTACATAATTCTGCATAATTCTTTTCTCTTGATATGAAGTTTGAAAGTTAGACTGTTGAAAGTATAACTGTTGTTATATGTTAAATAAAAATAAATTTTCTGTGCAAAGACTGTTTTTATGACCCGGGAACTCAGTAATACATCTATATATACAGTAATACATCTATATATACAGTAATACATCCATATATACAGTAATACATCCATATATACAGTAATACATCTATATATACAGTAATACATCTATATATAAATCTCAAAGTTCGTCGTTGTCCAGTTATAGCGATAAAATTTTAGGAACAAAAAATGCGCTTCGTACTAGATTTATACTCATGAAGGCTGCAACTGCAAGTTTGCAAACACGTGCACCTAACCACAATGCTAACCGTTCTTATCATTCTTATATAGTTCATCTACGGTATTTTTATTGCTAAATGGGTATGCACTTTTATTATTAATTAATATTACTTTTTGCATTTGTTTTGCTTTGTAAAGAATTTTAAAAGCCATTTCAAAGTTCATTACCAATGTTTTTAATCTGCAGTTTTCAATTGTGACTTTTCGATTTCAAATGTCGTATTACCAGCTCCAATATTTGGTTCCTCCTCGTGACAAGCCAGGCCTTCACCTTGTATATGTATGAAGTACAAAAATATGTGTTTGACTCGCATAGATTTAAGGTTAACTTTACAGTATATCGAAGCTTCTTTTGTTTAGGAGATAAATATTAACAATTTATCTGATCTTATCTTTATTTGAGCTGATTTTTGTGCTGATGTTCGGTAGATTAACACTGAATTTAACGCTTGGTTGTTGCAGACCACACGCCATCATAGCTAATAAGATCGACCTTCCAGGGATGGCTGACAAATTGGAAATTCTAAAATCAAAAGTCAGTTTCCCTGTCATAGAAGTCTCTGGTAAAGAAGGTCACAATATGGAAGCACTAAGGAAAGAAATACTGAGACTGTATGAAGCGTATGGTCAAGCAGCCAAAGGATAAATGAGATTGCAAGAATTACAATCTAAATATTGCACTTAATTAAATTTTATTTTTACTTTTTTTTGTTGGTCACTGGTTTGACAATACTATTTGAAATCCATGTTTGTTGCGTGTCAAACAAGTAGATACAACGAGATGCTGTAGTGACATAGTCCTTTAAGATGTCAAACAAGTAGATACAACGAGATGCTGTAGTGACATAGTCCTTTAAGATGTCAAACAAGTAGATACAACGAGATGCTGTAGTGACATAGTCCTTTAAGATGTCAAACAAGTAGATACAACGAGATGCTGTAGTGACATAGTCCTTTAAGATGGCATCCAGCTATTACATATATATATACATGGAATATTTGAAGCCCTGTTGAGACGTGTTGAGGTGATACTGTCTGGTAATAAACACATGTTAACACCATGGTAATAAGCACCTGTTAACATGGTAATAAGCACCTGTTAACACCATGGTAATAAGCACATGTTAACACCATGGTAATAAGCACATGTTAACACCATGGTAATAAGCACCTGTTAACACCATGGTAATAAGCACATGTTAACACCATAGTAATAAGCACCTGCTAACACCATGGTAATAAGCACCTGTTAACACCGTGGTAATAAACATGGTAATAAGCAACTGTTAACACCATGGTAATAAGCACATTTTAACACCATAGTAATAAGTACCTGTTAATACCATGGTAATAAGCACATGTTAACACCATGGTAATAAGCACCTGCTAACACCATGGTAATAAGCACCTGTTAACACCGTGGTAATAAACATGGTAATAAGCAACTGTTAACACCATGGTAATAAGCACATGTTAACACCATAGTAATAAGTACCTGTTAATACCATAGTAATAAGCACCTGTTAACACCATGGTAATAAGCAGTATTCTATCTAGAACTAGTATACTGACAGCCACGTGTGCCAGTGAAAGATCAGGACGAGTAATAATTATGTGCACAATTATTCTGCGCAGCAGCAAGACTGTCAAGTAGTGTAGAGGTACATGTAGGTGTTCTTGGCTGTGAAGCTGAACATTCGGGTTCGATTCCTGTTCTGTACAATTTTTTTCCTAAAGCTTCCTTGAAGCATCAGTCTTTGCGTAACTGTGCTAAAATGTACAGGCCTATTTGGTCATGGCTCAAAAAACAATTTCATTTGAGCTGTAAAAATAATTGGGCAATATTGTTAGAGTAGCTGACCAGTGAATTAACGTAAACTGAATTTATTTGTTATATTGAAAAAAGCTAAATCAGCTTGTCAGGACAAATAAAGGACTTCCTTCACACGCATCCCCTTTGATTGTTGATTTGATCACCTTTCTCATAAAATCACTCTTTTAATACCGCCATGGGCTTGTATGAGTCAATTATTTTAGTGTTTTGTGGTAGAGTTGGTTGTTCAAAGTCCAATCTTGTAGTAGTTTCATTAAACATTGCCTGCAAGAATGAAAAATTGAAATGTTTTGCTTTTGCTGATAGCAAAGATATTGCTTCGACAATAGATCATAGCTGTTTAAAGCATTTATGATTTCTCTCACTAGGATGTTATATACAATAACACAATTCTTTTTATACCTTACCGAATGACTGGTCAAGACCGTGGTTGTTTTTAGGTCTCTAAATATGCATGTACATTTTAGCCAGTTACAAGCAAACTGGTCCTTCAAGTGACCGAAATCTGATGTTTTCACATAAAAGGCTCTACTTACCATTATGGTATAAATGGCTTGTTTTTCCCTGAACATGTCCCAACAGCACCTTTACCGATATCATTTTAGTATACACACTAGTCATATCAACCTCTCAACCGGCATTGACAGTGCTGCCTGACCAAACACACTCAGACACTTTCAACTTCTGACAGAAACAAAATATGAAGTAAGTATGTGTTTTGTCTTGTAATTAAACTTGATGACTTCATGATGATGACTTCATGTGCATACACAAAGTGTTGTTAGGCGGACTGTTTAGCGCCGACTCATGTAGCAAAGGAAGCAGGAATGTAGCGAGAACATTTATTGACCAGTTAACTCTTTCAATCCAAAGTATTCTTTTGGCAGAATCATTTTCATCAGTCGCCATGCATAAGCGGCTAAAGCCTGGTTCACACACGAGCTGTTCGTTTTGGCGTTCATTATAGACTATGTGAATGGAATTTTGCAGCTGCCAAACTTTCCCAATATTTCGCTGAGCATTGACGAGAGCTTGTACAATGTGAACGATTTCAGCCATAGTACAGGTAATTCGTGGTCGCAGATAGCATGATTTATTTATTTCCATTTATGATAGTTGCTGCTGGACTAGAACTTGATTCAAGCACGCAAAAACAAAAAGGTTTCTCAGCGAAAGAATTAAAAAAAGGGGAACACTACATCACAGAGTACTTGGTGATGTAGTTGCAGATGGGTATGTGATAGTGTGAACATTGTTATCATCGACTATCACCGAAGTATTGCGACATGAGTGCCGAGTTACGGCGATATAGTGTGAACCAGCCTTAAAGGCAATGGCAAATAGTTGTTCTTACAACTTTGTAGCCGACTATTAGCTTGGCTAACCTAAAGACTTGATGCTATGGACAATGTATCAATGATTGGCTAGCCTAAAGACTTGATGCTATGGGCAATGGATCAATGATTGGCTAACCTAATGACTTGATGCTATGGGCAATGTATCAATGATTGGCTAACCTAAAGACTTGATGCTATGGACAATGTATCAATGATTGGCTAACCTAAAGACTTGATGCTATGGACAATGTATCAATGATTGGCTAACCTAGAGACTTGATGATATGGACAATGGATCAATGATTGGCTAACCTAAAGACTTGATGATATGGACAATGTATCAATGATTGGCTAACCTAGACACTTGATGATATGGACAATGTATCAATGATTGGCTAACCTAGAGACTTGATGCTATGGGCAATGTATCAATGATTGGCTAACCTAGAGACTTTATGATATGGACAATGTATCAATGTTTGGCTAACCTAGAGACTTGATAATATGAACAATGTATCAATGATTGACTAACCTAGAGACTTGATGCTATGGGCAAAATAGCGCTTTGTTATAAAACAATAATTTTATTTAGGTACTCATTGTTAAGGAATTTATAAGTCTACCATTGCTGACCACACAGTATACAATGTGCCCTCTTGTTACGCTGACCCAGTTATACGACTTTTTCTCCCTCCGATGTAGAACACGCTGATTTTTCAAAATTTCAAAATCCAAGTTTGGTAGCCGGTTTGCAGATTACGCCGGCATAACAAATATGCTGATATGCTATTCCCTAAAATCCCCTTAACAACGAATAAAAGATACGTGATGTTCGATCTCACTCAGTTAGGCTTTGTTTGCGGTTAGTTTTGTAAAAACAAAACTGAAAACAGATAGCTGATTAAATATATGGACGAGATGCGATGGTCAATCTCGCTTAGTTCGGCATTATTAGTTATTGTGTTAGTTTGGCATTATATAGTTATAGTGAAAATGAAACCGGAAACAAAAAAGTGATAAAATTTTAGTTGTGAAAAAGTTGAAATTCACTTAAATAGTCAAAAAGGCATACGAAAGTTTAGCGTCACATATTTTTTAGTAAGTTAAATTAATTTAAGTTGAATTCAACATTTATTTTATAAGTTGAAAGTAAAAACTCTCTATGGTGAGTACTACACATACTACATTGTAACGTTACATTTCATTGCAGGTCATAACCACTGAATACATTAAAGTTACTGTAGGTAACTATAGCTACTTATGTCATTTATACTATTTCGTTATTAATTTTTAATATTTACTTTATGTTTATTAAATTTTGATGTTTTTTACTAAGGGGTAAATATTTAGTAAATTTTTGTAAATTAGATATTTACTATGGGCTTCTATATCTCTATGTGCAGAATTTTCACCTTGCGATGCCAACACTAGAATGAATTAAAATCATATGGCGAGGGACTACTGGAATATGTTGAAATTACTGTAAAACCTCTATTTGAATGCCACCTCTAATAGAACGCCACTATCGAAGAAGGGTTGAAAATTAGATTACCACCCTTTAATTGAACGTCACCTCTATTTGCCTGCCATTTTGACATTTTTTTATCTTTACACACCTGTAATAGAAAGTGTTCCCTAGAGAAGTGTCCACAGAATGATACTAATTGTGCCTCCGCTACATCAATAACAGTTAATTCTATCCTTGTGCCGATTGCTATGGTTTTAGTGACAGTGTATCTGAGAAGATCGATCATTACAATTATCAGAACTACATTCTGATTTGAAGTCACTAAAATCTAAATCATATTCATTGTTTTAAGATTCCTTCATATGGTTTGTAATCTTACCTGAAGACAAGCGTTTTTATGAACAATGAGAATCCTCCTCAGGAACACCACATGGTGCTCAAATATAAGTATAGCGGCGTATATTTGAGTGTCACCTTTAATAAAATGCCACTATAGGGGAAGGTTTGGAAAATGAAGAACCATGGCATTCAATCAGATGTCATTGTTATGGCGTATTCTAACATTAAAATGTTGAAAACGTCTTTAAAATTTAAAAAACACGTTCATTTTCTAACTCCAATGCTTTACAGCTTCCATTTTAAACTTTGGAAGTGTCCCTTTTAAAATATTTTGTTACTGTATCATACAAATATTTTATAATCAAATTAACTCTTTGTTCAACTCGGTCTGATACTTTGACGTAGATAACCAACTGTTTAGCAAAAATGCTAAGATTAACTAGTGTCCGATTATCGGTAATGTCAATCTGCCTGAAGGAGGGCACAAAATATAGATGACATTAGCATCACTTCGTGTGTAAAAGGGTTAAATTTATCTTCTTAATATTCTGATAAGTTCATCAAAAGGGTTGAAGAGGCCACACAGGAGGGATTGTAAAGGATTGAGGAGGCAACTCAAGAGTGAGCAACTCAGGAGTGATTGTGAATGGCTGGAGGCAATACAGGAGTGTTTGTAAAGGGTTGAGGAGACAACTCTGGAGTGATGTAAAGGGTTGGAAAAGCAACTCAGGGATGATTGTGAGTGAGCAAGCGTATTGTGACTTTTGTAATCATGGAAAATATACAGCAAATGATATGATTGGGTTGTAAGTATAAAGCATTGCAGCTTTTTACATGAATATGTAAATTGTTCAAACATAAATTGAATATATTACTAGTAATGTATTATTATTTACTAGGCAAGTGATTTAGTAACAAAAACAAATAACATGAAAAGGAATATAACAATATGGTAGCGTAATCTTTGTCTCCTTGCTTTATCTCTGTGTTGATTATTTGGAGGAAGCGGTTGTCGAACTGTAGAATGGAGTGGAGTAGTCATAGTCAGCTATCACATTCTCCTCTTCAAATGTTCTTTCTATCTCAGCTGTAACCATAGTAACCACAAGCTAGGCATTCCAAAGTGAGTCAGACCTGTTGACTGTCAATTGATAACATACGAACTGGCTGTGGTAAGTTTTGCAATGTTAACAGTTATGTATTTGTGGCTTGAGTATACTGAGTATACTGAGTATACTGGTTTTCATATTATAAAACCAATACAGTAAATACTCCTACAGTAACGTTTATGTTACAGGGATTTTATGTCATAGGAATTATACGAAGAATCGTGTAATACATATAAGTTGCCTACTCTGTTCCATGATCATCCCAAATTCACTCCTTTGGCCTTCAAATAAGAGAAAATATACATAACCTTATAATTTAATAACTGTGCAATAACTATGATGTTGTTGGTTTGTATTGAGAAATTTTCTCCTTTCTGATCACTTTCACTTGGTTTATGAGTTCATGATTAGGGTAGGCTTACACTAAACCAAGGGGAGCGCACGCTTTCAATGTCAACTTTAATCAATTCTTTTTTCTAGACAGCAAGTTTTATGAAAAATATAAAAGTATTGTATATGTCTAAAATAAGTAAAACAAAAATATATATTTACTACAATAAAACCTATACACTTTGTGTCTGTCTGTCCATTTGTCTGAATCCAAGGTTAGAAGTTAGGATGAAAGATTGATTTCGACGATTCCTGTAATTCATGGGATTCAGATTGCTAGACAGACACTAACGTATGCACTAATCAACCCCTTGAAGTATTCCTGAATAATTGTGTAGCTACTTATTATCAGTGCTTCATCAGCACCCCTTACCATCTCTCATATCACACTAGACTGTCAGAGTTTTAGTATATATATAATAAAGATACCCCTATAATACATAGAGATACATATAATACACTCCCTTATACATATGCCTAAGTACGTAGTGTGAATTTGCGTAATTACTACCTTTATTACCCTGCCCTCATGGTTGATTGCAGCGTTTCATAATTTGAGTTAATATTTTGCTCCACAATTTTATCAATATGACAAATGAACATTAGAATGTTACCGTAGACAGGCTGGCTTAAACATTAGCTGAATTGATATACCTACAATTTTATTTTGTCATTCAGTTAATGAATGTTGATCTTTCATCCGAGTTCAGTTACAGGTCGTGCAGGTGTTTGTTTGCAGAAATTACAGGTTGTGCAGGTGTTTGTTTGTAGGAGTTACAGGTTGTGCAGGTGTTTGTTTGTAGGAGTTACAGGTTGTGCAGGTGTTTGTTTGTAGGATTGTTAGTATGGCGCCTTACAGTGCCTTGCGTTGCGCGTTCACAACTCGAGTTATACAACTCGAGTTATACAACTCGAGTTGCCGTGTTGTCCAACTCGAGTTGCCGAATTGTACAACTCGGCCTGGGTTTATGATTAACTCGAGTTGTGTTATACGCAAAACTAACACGAGTTTGTAAAAAAGCAAAGTGAGTAATTGGGGTGTCTCATTTACGGAACATTTACAGAAATTTAATAATAATAGTTTAAATATATATACACATTTAAATTATATATATATTGGGGATATTTGCGCATATTTATTTCTATAAATATAACGAGACAAAAACAATTGTAGAATGTAAAAAGCAAACTAAAAAAACAATCTATGTGTGAGGTAGGCCACTTCTTTTTCAAATGAAAAAAGAGTTATCTCTCTAGAACCTGACAAAAAGCTGAATGAACACTGAAAATGAACATAGAAATTATTTCAACGGCGTTTAATGATGCACCAAAATAAATTCCATATATAGAAAATATAGCTAGAGAAAATGAAATGATGAGATGTTCTCAAGCCGAGTTGTTGAACTTGGCCTGGATTTTTGATGAACTCGAGTTGTGTAACTCGAGTTGTACAACTCGAGTTATTTTTACAAACTCGAGTTGGTAAATATAACTCGCGTTGTACAACTCAAGTTGTGCAACTCGAGTTGTACAACTCGAGTTGCAAACTCTGCGCAGTATAATTCGCTATAAGCTCTAGTTTTACAGTACATACATAGTTTAATTTCTATTAGCCAATGGGTGCCTATTGATATACCATTGTTAATATAACCAGATATACGGTTATGCTACTGTAATACCAATATATTGCACCTTACTTTTGAAAAGTCGCGTTGCGTGTTCACAACTCGAGCGCGCAACGCGAGGCACTGTAAGGCGCCATATGTTAGTCATTCTGGGTCATTCATCTATGATACTTGTAATCACAATCAAGTCCTCCAGGACTTACTACTTATTTGGTATTTAGATGGCCCTTTTATCATAAACTAGCATAAAGCTAATGTCAAAAATGCAGGAATTAATTCTCATGCAATTGGTATGATTAAAGCTAGAACAAATTGAGCGGTGTTAAACTAAATGGAAAAACACAATGAGTAGGTATGTTCTAGCTATGTCAACATTTGTCTGTCTACCACTCATCTTTGATGACTTCAGATAGTTTGTATCTATAGAGTTTGTATCTATAGAGTTTGTATCTAACATCTATAGAGTTAGTCTCCATTTCTTTCACTCTATAGCCATTCAACTCTACAGCCATCAAGATTTGTTAGGAATCAACCGCCAGTTGCTAGATTATTCAACTTACTAGTTTATAATTGTCTGTAAGCGCGTTATACTTTATGTATTCAGCAAAAGCGGACAAATTGAAAATGTTTGCTTACCCTCTTTTCTTTTATCCACAGAAATGAGGAAAAACTTTTCAACTGCTCTTGGTGTTGGTGTTTCGGGTAGACTACATCTACAGCTTGGACCTTCTATCTCACAGTCGCTCACTGTTATAGTTGTAACAGCTGTAATGTCTTCACTCGGTCTGCCACTTGTGACTTTGAATGCGCCATATAAACTGTAATATGAACTAGATTTTGTTTAAATTTGACATTTGATCTCAGCTTGGCTACAGATATTTCTCAGCAAAACTTTGAAGCACAGGCTGAACAACTGACTATCAAAGTATGGTATTAACACCAGACTACGAAAGTATGATATGAACATCAGACTATCAAAGTATGATATGAACAATAGACTATCAAAGTATGGTATGAACATCAGACTATCAAAGTATGATATGAACACCAGACTATCAAAGTATGTTATGAACATCAGACTATCAAAGTATGATATGAACACCAGACTATCAAAGTATGATATAAACACCAGACTATCAAAGTATGATATGAACATCAGACTATCAAAGTATGATATGAACAATAGACTATCTAAGTACGATAAGAACATCAGACTATCAAAGTATGATATGAACAATAGACTATCAAAGTATGATATGAACATCAGACTATCAAAGTATGATATGAACAATAGACTATCTAAGTATGATATGAACAATAGACTATCAAAGTATGATAAGAACATCAGACTATCAAAGTATGATATGAACAAATGACTATCAAAGTACGACATTTTTTAAGAGATTTTACTAATTATAAGATCTGTGCCATGTTTGGGTGCACTCACCTGACTAAAGGCTGAGTTAATAATGCTAAACTTGACTCATTTCCTGCCCAGTCTATGGCTTTCCCTTCAGTTGTCATTAAGTACCACTCAATTTCGTAGTTGGACTTCCTGTAGCTTATCTCTATATCCTTGTTTAGGTCACCTCCCTTACATGTCAAGGTCATTTCCCCACTGACTAAAAATTAGTCTCGGTGGTCATAATGCCAATAGTTAAATCGGCAAATGTACATAGGTCACTAAAGCAGGCCAACATGTACATAGGGCACTAAAGCAGGCCAACATGTACATTGGGCACTAAGGCAGGCCTAAATGTACATTGGGCACTAAAGCAGGCCTAAATGTACATTGGGCACTAAAGCAGGCCTAAATGTACATAGGGCACTAAAACAGGCCTAAATGTACATGGGGCACTAAAGCAGGCCTACATGTACATGGGCACTAAAGCAGGCCTAAATGTACATGGGCACTAAAGCAGGCCTAAATGTACATAGGGCACTAAAGCAGGCCTAAATGTACATTGGGCACTAAGGCAGGCCTAAATGTACATTGGGCACTAAAGCAGGCCTGAATGTACATAGGGCACTAAAACGGGCCTAAATGTACATGGGGCACTAAAGCAGGCCTAAATGTACATAGGGCACTAAAGAAGGGCTAAATGTACATAGGGCATGAAAGCAGGCCAGCATGTACATAGGGCACTAAAGCAGGTCAACATGTACATAGGGCACTAAAGCAGGCCTAAATGTACATAGGGCATTAAAGCAGGCCAACATGCACATGTACATAGGGCACTAAAGCAGGCCAAATGTCGAAGGGTATTGAAATGGGGCATCAAATGATAGAATTGCACGCAGAACACTCTCAGGCAGTATTCATATTCTGTATGAATACCTTTAATATAAGATATGGTATATAATATACGGTATACAATATACGGTTTATAATATACGGTATATAATATACGATATATAATATACAGTATATAATATAGAATATATAGTAAGCAGTATATAACATAAGAATAGATGAACATGCTGTCTAGTACACTTACTTTCATTCAGCATGTCGAACATCCAAGGAACAAAAATTTCAGTTTTTGTAGCCACTGCAAGTTTGTGAAGTTTGCTGCACCCTTTGCCAATATCTGTGGTCATTATTGCTGTGAACTTCCATTGGTTCCTCAATGCATCAAGGCATTGTAATGCGCCCCCTCGTGCTTTCTGAAGTGTAATATATGCCGAGTTCTTTTAAGACCTGTTAGGTCAGAGTGGGATAGCAGAGAGCACACACTTTACACCAAGCTATCCATTCATCTAAAGCTCAGCTAACCCTCGCTTCATGGTAGCTTCTACCTCTTTAGCTCGCTTTACCAGCACTGCAAACTCTCTCTCACTCACTTGGCCACTGCTGCTAACTTTATGTGTTATCTACTTTGTCAGCGCTGCTAACATATTCTACTTAATTTAATAAAACTTTAAACTGTTTAATAGTATAAAGCACTAGTACGATGACTAACACAAACAGTTGAAACTATCCAAAGTAAGTGAAACTAGTTTTTGTTAGTTCCTATGCAGAATCCCGAATTTAGGCATTACCAGATAACCTTAGGGTTTGGGCATTATTAGATAACCTTAGGGTTTAGCCACTAGTAGATAACCTTAGGATGTGGGCACTACCAGATAACCTTAGGGTTTGGGCATTATTAGATAACTGTAGAATTTGGGCACTACTAGATAACCTTAGGGTTTGGGCACTAGTAGATAACTTTAGGGTTTGGGCACTACTAGATAACCTCAGGGTTTGGGCACTACTAGATAACTTTAGAGTTTGGGCACTACTAGATAACCTCAGGGTTTGCTATAAATATAGACATGTCAAGAAACTTACTGTTGATATGAATTATCAGTAAATTGAATACAGTAATATGAATTATGTATTATGGTAGATCTATTCTGTTGATATGAATTATCAACAGAATAGATCTACCATAAAAAGAGAGCTTTTAAAAAATGTTCAAACATTAGCCCTATTTTAATATTTCGTGTTAAAATATTTGTTAGAAACAACAAATATTTTAACACAAAATATTTGTTGTTTCTAACAAATATTTTGTTATGAATTTGTTGCTAAAACAACAAATATGGTCAATGTTAGAAACATTGACCATAGATGACCCTTTACAAAAGTGAAGCCAAGGCCAGCCAAGGAGTTTGTCTTTAATGTAAGTAGTCTGAGGCAAGGTTATCATTTCTGCAAACCTCTGATCAACTTACAATGCACGTGTCATCTGAACCATCAAGGTATTCAATACACTGTTCATCAGCAAAAGCTTTTGATACAGGCAAACCAGCATCCTCGCAAACTTCAGCTTCACGAGTCACGACCCTCACATGTTGTAAGGCTGTAAAAACAATGTTTTTATGTTGCTTTACAATCAAACATTAGCATAGTACAAGCATTGTAGAAAAATTACTTGCAACAAATTAAAAATGCATTAAGAAATTATTTTAGATTGTTTCATAAAAATATTACAAGACAAGTATTTTTGTTGACATGGCAACCTCCAGAACTGGTTGCATCAATTTAATAGTACGAGATTTGTCTTCCTTTTGGCAGAAAGAAAGACAAATCTTCCTTTTTGCTGCAAAACTTTGCAGTGTCATAGAATTTATGAGGCACAGTTATCTCTGCATGTTATCTATTTTACATGCAGAGTAATTTCAAATGCAAAGCGTCAAAATTTTTTCAAAGTATTATAGTTTTTTTAAAAAAATATTGAAAGTAAAATATAAAATTTATAAAGATATATGAATCCTGATGACAAAACTTTATTTAGTGTAACATAAAGTAAGGTATGCTTTATATTTCTATCGCTCAGCCTGCTGCTGGGCCTGGGCTTTTGCTCACGTGTTGATAAAGTAAAGTATTGATAACAAACTCATTGTATTTGTTACTACAATGATTTTAAGATTTAACACAAATTTTTTAGATTTATTTTTTGACATTGTTTTATTTTTATATGATCATTTTGTTTGAAAGCTATAATCGACTACTTGAAATATTCTTACTGGTTTTAAGACTAAAAAACATATTTAACAAAATAAAACATGAGTTTAGGTAAATAGTTGCTACAGTTTTGACACTTCAAGCAAATACAACAGACTTCTTTTCAATGCCATAGTAGTACCACATAAGCAACCTGTAATATAGCATTATATTACAGGTAGTAGGCTACTAACACATTATACATGAAGTAGTATAACATTATATTACAGGTACTAGTAACACATGATACATAAGGTAGTATAACATAATATTACAGGTAGTACTAACCCATTATACATGAAGTAGTATAACATTATATTACAGGTAATAGTAACACACGATACATGAGATAGTGTAACATTATATTACAGGTAATAGTAACACACAATACATGAGGTAGTGTAACATTATATTACAGGTAATAGTAACACACAATACATGAGGTAGTGTAACATTATATTACAGGTAATAGTAACACACGATACATGAGGTAGCATAACATTATATTACAGGTAGTAACGCATGATACATGAGGCAGTATAACATTATATTACAGATCGTAACACATGATACATGAGGTAGTATGACAATATGTTACAGGTAATAGTAACACATGATACATGAGGCAGAACAACATTATATTACGGGTAGCGATACATGAGGTAATATAACATTATACTACAGGTAGTGATACATGAGGTAGTGTAACATTATATTGCAGGTACTAGTAATACATAATACATGAGGTCGTATAATAACTTACCTCCCGACTTGTCATGGCCAGACACATAACAGCGAGACTCTTCTATATATAGGGGAGGCAAAACACATAGCGGGTTTGAGACTTCACTAAAAGAACACCATAGAATATGTCTAAGTAGACGAGTGAGGCCAAAAATGCGCTGACTAACATGAAAGCGTTTTTCAGCCTCTCTATTTTAACACAATAAAAAGCTAATGGAGGTTTTGGCCCTAACGGCACACTTTGAAGGGTTACGGCCTCGTTTTGTTTTCTATGACTATCACTATGACTATCGCAATGACTATGACTATCACTATGACTATCACTATGACTATCGCAATGACTATGACTATCACTATGACTATCACTATGACCATCACTATGGCCATCACGATGATTATCACTATGACTATCACTATGACTATCACTATGACTATCACTATGACTATCACGATGACTATCACTATGACTATCATTATGACATCACTATGACTATCACTAGGCATCTCTAGTTCTACTCTATTTTATTAAATAATATCTAGTTAGCCATTTCTATTTTAGTGTAATGGCTGAACTCTAATATGTGTATTTCTGTTTATCTGAAAAGCAATTTTAGAAATGTATTTATAATCATACAATCCCGTTATCACAAAAAAATTCAATATTCCATGATTGTTACATGTAAATATTAAACTTTACCTACACGTAACTACAAAGATTATAATTTTTTGTTATCTTTAACAATTTTCACTTTTCTTTAATACTACTTTGAAGTCTACTGACACAAAAGCTGAATAAATAAAGCAGAGGTCAAGAGTTATAAGTATTGTTCTGTTCCAATATCTATACAGCAAGAAGATAGATTCAGACAGAAAATGTCCACAAGAGGTTCTGCTTGCAATATTCTCAACTCACTCAGGCAAATAGTTACCTTTTTTCAAATGGAGGGTAGATTTCAAACATTGCAATATTTTTTTCAATAGGCTCTCCCGTTAGCGAGTCTACCTTAGTAGAAAGATGATTGGCCCTGTTGATAATATTATGGGTGGTTCTATTTTCTCCAGATAAATCTGTGAATTTTGCTGTCAGTCCACTGAAAAGAGGGTATGAGAACTTCATGGCGTGTGCTAGGCATTAAACACAGTCAATTGGTATCTAGCCTCTGATCTAGCCTTTGATCTAGCCTCTGATCTAGCCTATGATCTAGTCTCTGATTTAGCCTCTGATCTAGTGTCTGATTTAGCCTCTGATCTAGCCTCTGATCTAGCCTATGATATAGCCTATGATCTAGCCTCTGATCTAGCGTCTGATCTAGCCTCTGATTTAGCCGTGATATTGTCACACTTTTAGTCTCTGATTCAATGACATTAAATCTCAGATACAGGTAAGAATATTTTGACATGAAAACGAAAGCCTTTCTTGGAATGCTTGCACCATTTCCTTACTTGCTCTATTGTTAATGGTGCAACTGTTTGATGTATTCAGCACAGTTCAAAGTATACTATATAAATGACATTTAATTTGAAATAAAAACAAATGTATTCAATGAATGTATTTTAAAACAATTTGCTACGCAGTTCACATGAGCAAACTACTATGGTTTCCTAAATGACAAAACACTAAGCAAAGCATTACGCCGCTACAAGGTCCTTCATTGACGGGACGCCGAGTACAAATATAAGATTGGTCAGACAACCTTAAAGACATAGGGAAGGCAGCAAAATTCAAAGGAGTAACTAACTTTCAGCAGTGCTGCACTGACTAGCAGAATTATTACTATAAACAGAAATGACCGCCTAGTCAGCCTCATCTAGGAGCCTGGAGTATTCCCACCTTTCTCATCTCGAACACAAAAACAGATCATATTTACCTGCGCACCTTTACCTGAACATGACTAATTAAATTATATAAAATTAATGCTTAGCCAGTGTTAATATTATTACTTATACAGTGTTACTATTATTACTTATACAGTGTTACTATTATTACTTATCTAGTGTTACTATTATTACTTATCTAGTGTTACTATTATTACTTATCTAGTGTTACTATTATTACTTATCTAGTGTTACTATTATTACTTATCTAGTGTTACTATTATTACTTATACAGTGTTACTATTATTACTTATCTAGTGTTACTATTATTACTTATCTAGTGTTACTATTATTACTTATCTAGTGTTACTATTATTACTTATCTAGTGTTACTATTATTACTTATACAGTGTTACTATTATTACTTATACAGTGTTACTATTATTACTTATCTAGTGTTACTATTATTACTTATACAGTGTTACTATTATTACTTATCTAGTGTTACTATTATTACTTATCTAGTGTTACTATTATTACTTATACAGTGTTACTATTATTACTTATACAGTGTTACTATTATTACTTATCTAGTGTTACTATTATTACTTATACAGTGTTACTATTATTACTTATACAGTGTTACTATTATTACTTATCTAGTGTTACTATTATTACTTATCTAGTGTTACTATTATTACTTATACAGTGTTACTATTATTACTTATACAGTGTTACTATTATTACTTATCTAGTGTTACTATTATTACTTATACAGTGTTACTATTATTACTTATCTAGTGTTACTATTATTACTTATACAGTGTTACTATTATTACTTATCTAGTGTTACTATTATTACTTATCTAGTGTTACTATTATTACTTATCTAGTGTTACTATTATTACTTATACAGTGTTACTATTATTACTTATACAGTGTTACTATTATTACTTATCTAGTGTTACTATTATTACTTATACAGTGTTACTATTATTACTTATCTAGTGTTACTATTATTACTTATCTAGTGTTACTATTATTACTTATACAGTGTTACTATTATTACTTATACAGTGTTACTATTATTACTTATCTAGTGTTACTATTATTACTTATACAGTGTTACTATTATTACTTATACAGTGTTACTATTATTACTTATCTAGTGTTACTATTATTACTTATCTAGTGTTACTATTATTACTTATACAGTGTTACTATTATTACTTATCTAGTGTTACTATTATTACTTATTTAGTGTTACTATTATTACTTTATCTAGTGTTACTATTATTACTTATCTAGTGTTACTATTATTACTTATCTAGTGTTACTATTATTACTCATCTAGTGTTACTATTATTACTTATACAGTGTTACTATTATTACTTATCTAGTGTTACTATTAGTACTTATCTAGTGTTACTATTATTACTTATCTAGTGTTACTATTATTACTTATCTAGTGTTACTATTATTACTTATCTAGTGTTACTATTATTACTTATCTAGTGTTACTATTATTACTTATCTAGTGTTACTATTATTACTCATCTAGTGTTACTATTATTACTTATCTAGTGTTACTATTATTACTTATCTAGTGTTACTATTATTACTTATCTAGTGTTACTATTATTACTTATACAGTGTTACTATTATTACTTATCTAGTGTTACTATTATTACTTATTTAGTGTTACTATTATTACTTTATCTAGTGTTACTATTATTACTTATCTAGTGTTACTATTATTACTTATCTAGTGTTACTATTATTACTCATCTAGTGTTACTATTATTACTTATACAGTGTTACTATTATTACTTATCTAGTGTTACTATTAGTACTTATCTAGTGTTACTATTAGTACTTATCTAGTGTTACTATTATTACTTATCTAGTGTTACTATTATTACTTATCTAGTGTTACTATTATTACTTATCTAGTGTTACTATTATTACTTATCTAGTGTTACTATTATTACTTATCTAGTGTTACTATTATTACTCATCTAGTGTTACTATTATTACTTATCAAGTGTTACTATTATTACTTATCTAGTGTTACTATTATTACTCATCTAGTGTTACTATTATTACTTATCTAGTGTTACTATTATTACTTATCTAGTGTTACTATTATTACTTATCTAGTGTTACTATTATTACTTATCTAGTGTTACTATTATTACTTATCTAGTGTTACTATTATTACTTATCTAGTGTTACTATTATTACTTATCTAGTGTTACTATTATTACTTATCTAGTGTTACTATTATTACTTATCTAATGTTACTATTATTACTTATCTAGTGTTACTATTATTACTTATCTAGTGTTACTATTATTACTTATACAGTGTTACTATTATTACTTATCTAGTGTTACTATTATTACTTATACAGTGTTACTATTATTACTTATCTAGTGTTACTATTATTACTTACACAGTGTTACTATTATTATTTATCCAGTGATACTAATCAAAAGTGATTTTATACGGCTTTTTACCTTATAACTTCTGGAACATCTGAAATACAGTCAAAAGTGGTGACTATCCAGTTAGTATCAACAACAGTAGCAACACATTTTGAAACTTCTCCCTCCATAACATGAACCACCCATGGATAGTCTTTATTTCCAATATCTCCATTTTGTAGCTTAGGCCAACCACTTGGCGGCACTGGTCCAGGGTTGGCAGTTGTTACACCGCAGCCTAAACAGTAGAACAATTGTTGTGATTGCATTCTTGGGACACCAGATTAATTCGCATAATAGGAATTCATCTATAGAAAAAATAACGGATGCCATATAATAAACAGAGGTCAGTAGGTAAGGAATAACACACACATGCATTCACACACAGATATACTATATGCTAGAAAATTACAACACACTACAAAAACATTATTACGCCTGTAATAGTGCATAATCTTGCATTAGAGCTTTTAGCATACTAGTATGTGGCTACTAAAGTTTGTTCCACAATCTACTAAAGCTATTTTGCTATCAAGCCCTCTAAATATGTACAATTGAGATATATTTTAACATTTCATTGTACACTCAGTTCAGTACACTAGAACACAAGCATGTGTAAGAATAGACAACTATCTTTGAGGTCCAATGAAGTGTATTAATAATTCGCAAATTGTTATATAGAAAAGCAACCGCATAAGAAAACAAGGCATTCTGGGTGTGTAAGAAGGTCTAGAAATAAAGACTCTTTCTAGTACAAGTCATAACGGACTAGTATGATGGCAGTCTCATGCGCCGTGAATAACTATATGCATAAGTATTCTGTTGAGCAGCAAGGTGGCGGAATGATGCAGTTAGTAGCTTGATTAGAAATGTGAATATTGGGGTTCGATTCTTGCGCAGTGTAATCTTTTGTTGTAAATCGTCTAGCATGGTATTGCGCAGATGGTCACTGCCATTATTATAGCAAAGATGTTGTGAATGCAGTAGATTTGCTATGGATTAGCCTTGGATTAGCAATAAATTAGATGTGGATTCACTATTGACTAATGTGGATTATTTGTGAATTAGCTGTAGAGCAGATATGGATTAACTGTGGATTAGCTGTAAATTAGTTGTGGTGCATGTACGACTAACCTGGAGGGTTGCATATTAGAGCCAGAGCTTCATCGCAGTCAGTTTTAGGGCTAAATATTGATAAAGGAAAACAGATGTAAAGCATGCAATGTTTGAGATTAACTCATATTATATTGATGTAATAGTCAAAGTAAAATAATTTAATAAATTTATACAAATATCAACAAATTAATAGCCAGCCGAGAAAGTGGCACATAACTCCTACATAGCTTCTACATCAACGTCAAGTTTAAACTGATATTTTTTCAAAATAAAACTTTGAAAAAATATCAGTTTAAACTCAATTTTTTTAAGCTGCAAATACTGAGTAATCTCAAAGGCTAAATATCTTACAACAAAATGAAGAGGAAAATAAAAGGTTTTACTAATTAAATTGTTTGTTCTTGTTGCCTTCTGAGGTTAACTTTTTACATTTCTTACAAAATTTGATTAAATCCATAAATCCATAACCAATTTGAGGCTTTGGAAACTTGGAAATATTTTTCTAACCACGAAACGGATTGTTAAGAAGGACAACCTTGACTCTCTGTTAGCATTGTTAAGAGGGACCTTGACCCTCTGTTAGCTGTCTTCGAAGCAGTTGTTGACATTAACTGTTAGATGATTGTGATTACACAAGAAGACTTCAATGTGTTACGCTTGCTGATATTTAAATGCTATGACTTATATTATCGTACTGACCAGGTTTCTATAGGACAGTCTATTTGGTGAAGTATTGTAGTGAATTAAGATAGGAGCAGCCTAATGGTCTGGAACTGACCTGAGAACAATAAGTTGCAGCTCAATCTTTGCAAAAAAAGCAGCTAGTGTTGGCAGTAATAGCCTCAATTATTTTTTATTAGACCAACAATGCAGACTATCTGGTGCGGCTATCTAGCGGATCTTCCAGAAGCGGTTGCTTTTATTGTCAAATGCTAAGATGGTTGAACATATCAAATTACATGTATTACAAAAAAGGTTGTTCATAAACATGTTTTGCAAGACATTATTCAAATATTTGAGACAAATGAGACAATATTGTAGACAAATGAGTTATAACAGGACCTTTCGAAGAGATATTTTTAACCAGCCAATCAGAGACTGACAACAGTTCTGATGAATTTAGCATTTGAAAGTATGATGGGTTTGTATCATGTATAGTTTGCTCTAAATTACATACACAATTATCGAAAGAGTATAAATTAAAAAGATTTAATGTTCTCTAAACCTGGTTTGCACTTACTGTCTATTGCTAGAGTTAAACAACTACCAAGAAAAAAATATATGAAAATAAGTCAGTTGAGGACAAATTACCTCAGTGAATGACAATAGTATGGTTTACATGTCTGGACGCTTCTAAAACTTGGTTCAAATTAATTTTTTCATATGCAAAAGATGTATGATATAGACATACATGGTAGATTTTTGACCAAATACTTGTATCATACGCATTTGGCATTTTAACAGTGACTAATTTGAATCAGGTTTTAGTTATGATAAAAGGTATTAATAAAATGTTTCTTTTGAAGTTGGCATGTTGGCAGGGCATACTTACTGTTTGGTGAAATCTGCGGGTGTGAGACTCGGGTCTCTGAGGCTTTCTCTTTTGAGTTTGTAACAGCCTTGAGAGAAGTCAACATTTTCATTGTAGGAGGAAGAGAAGTTGTGTTGAGGTCTGAAAGTTTGTTAGAACAAAGTTATGTTTGATAAGTTCGTGCTTTTGGTGACAATGACGAGATCAAAATAGCAGATGTAACACATGCATTAACACTCATCTAGAACTTTCACAATATTCTATGCATACTTTTATTGGCTAATTAGCGTGACTAACTACTCTATGCATACTTCTATTGGCTAATTAACATGACCAACTATTCTATGCATACTTCTATTGGCTAATTAGCGTGACTAACTACTCTATGCATACTTTTATTGGCTAATTAGCGTGACTAACTACTCTATGCATACTTTTATTGGCTAATTAGCGTGACTAACTATTCTATGCATACTTTTATTGGCTAATTAGCGTGACTAACTATTCTATGCATACTTTTATTGGCTAATTAGCGTGACTAACTACTCTATGCATACTTTTATTGGCTAATTAGCGTGACTAACTACTCTATGCATACTTTTATTGGCTAATTAGCGTGACTAACTATTCTATGCATACTTTTATTGGCTAATTAGCGTGACTAACTACTCTATGCATACTTCTATTGGCTAATTAACATGACCAACTATTCTATGCATACTTCTATTGGCTAATTAACATGACTAACTATTGGAATTACTGACTAATACTGACATATAAACACAAGCATTACAGGCTAATGAGCAATCCCCAAATCATTAGACATTCTGGTGTTGTGTTCTGGTAGCGTTAAAAGACTCTTATACAACAACCTTTACTATGATAACCTTCGCTATAATAAAAACTGTATCTGCTCGTCCGGTTGTCTGTCCGAAGCCACTACAAGCTAAAAGAAAAAAGTTGCACTGCAAGGGAATTGAGTCCAAATACGAAGCTTCTTAATCAAGCACTTTACTACATGTATCTGCGCCCAACCACCTTCCTGTGTTGTGGAATGATTGTGCGTCATTACACATGACGACCGTTCACAGAGCTGCCAGCAATAATAGTGTGTAAATAACACTTAATTTCAAGAACTGTCTGTAACCGACAAGAGAAACATCATTTTTCTACCAATCTTTAGTAGTTCTGACTTATTATCTGATGACTCCAAAACCTTCACTACTGAGATAACTTTTGTTTTCGCTCATTGCAGTTTCCTTAATCATGCCTACTCGCTCTACAGTAAAGGCAAAGTTTTACACATTACTAGGGCTCATGCTGCGCTGACCCCGCAAGTCTATACCCTCCCAATTGTTTTCTTCATGCCATTGTATTGTAGGGCATCTCATGCTGTTGATTAAATGAAGAACATATCTATAACGTTGATATAATTTCTCTCTGTTATGTGAAAGAATGTTTGATTATCTAGACAGAAATTTTCTGTCGGTATAGATGCTAGATTTATATATGTAACCTTACACAGACACTTGCAATGGCAGGCCAAACCATCAGTATTTAAGTGGTTTGTTATTTAAGTATTTGTTGGACTTCATTGGTTGATTTTGTGCTATCTTCTGCTATATATTAATCTGAAAGGTTTAGTTTATGCTTAAAATGAGCAAAAACTTTAGTAGATTTTATTAGAAAGTATCAGGTTTTTATGATCATTTGCATTTGTTTTAGATGAATGAGTTGTGCTGATTGCAAAGATGGTTCAGGATTAAAATCAACAAAACTTGATCGCGCAATGCATGCATCAATTTTTTGATCAATGCATTAATCGAATATGTATATCCAATGAACGAATTGCATATAACATCTAACAATTATTTTTAAAATATCATTGCTAGCTCTTTTAACATTCTTCCAACTAATATCCGCTTTTTTATTTTAAACATACGTCAAACCATTTATTTAATATTTTGGCTAATTGCTGTCCTTTTTTCTTTTTTCATGGTTGTTGTATGGCATAATTTGAAATACATTCTGTTTGAAATGAAATTAATGCTAAAAGGTAATATATATATATATAATATATATATATATTATATATATAATATATATATTATATATATATAATATATATATACTGCATATATATATATCTTACATTTACAAATCTAAGTGTTTGTGTGTCAGTTATAGCGATAAAGTTTTAGGTACAAAACATTTGCTTTGCAGTAGAATTGCACTCATAACCTCCAGGTCTGCAGGTAGACTTTTCGACACAAGCCACAGAGGCTGTTTGTGATAAAATAGAATACTTGTTCAGATAGTTGTTACATCGATTAAAATATGCATAATGATATTGAATGCCATGCAAAGTTATGCATTCACTGGCTTCACTGCTCATGGTGCTTCACTGGTGTCATAGTTCTTATTATAGCAAGTTTAGCAATATAAGCAAGTTTGAGTTACTAGCTCAAGTTACTCATAACAGACAATTTGCAAATTTTGCTATTGGCTAATTAGCCAACTTAACCAATAGCGCTACATTACATGCCACTGTTTATAAACTGTTTTGTATTTACCCATGCAACATCAAGCCTTCACCTAGTATTACCAGGTTATATATATAACAAGCAGATTGTTATATCTATATATATAAATCTCAAAGTTTCTGTGTGTGTCTTTCGGTTTGTACAGCTATAGCTATTAAAGTTTAGGAATTAAATATCCTTTTCATGCTGGATTTTATCTCAGAACCTCTCATTATCCAGGCAAGTATCTTGCTACTTAAGCGACACGAAATGCCTTGAATACTTAAGCAATATATGTTGCTATGTGGGTGAAAATTGGCATCCTGCGCCGCACAGCACAACATCATTTTGTGCTCATTCTCATGGCTCTTATTAGTATGTACTCAGAGTGCTAGCTTACTCAAATTACTTATTGACAATATGCCAAGCTAATAGCAAGTGGCAGGCAATTACACTACCAGCCACTGTTTATACGCTGATTTTTAATATCCGTACAATGCCGGGCATTCCATTAGTAGATGTATATAACCATCTGGTTAATAGATGGTATAATATATATATATAGGTATATATATATATAAATATATATATAAAAACCTGTTGAACTTGCTGTTATAAATATAAATCTCAAAGTCTGTTATCATTCGGCCTGAACATCTATAGCTATTAAAGTCTAGGAATAAACGATCCGCTGCACGCTGAATTTGATCTCAGAAACTTCCGTTCACCAAGTGATAACCTAGCCAATTAAGCTATGTAAGATGCAATGAATTCATTAGGCAATATGAGTCGCTATCTCGGTTACTATCTCGGTTAACCCATTGCGTTACACATAATTACTAAAGCTTGCTCTCACAACTCTTATTAGTAAGTTTAGCATTACGAATAGTAGCTTACTCAAATTAGCCATTAGCAAAGCGCTAGGCTAATGGCACTGCCATTGTTTATAAGCTGTATTTCAATACCCGTGCAACGCCTGGCATTCGAATTGCTACGGCATTCGGATTGCTACGTCTGGCATGAGACTCTAAGCCTGATTTTTAAGCCTGATGTCACACTGAATATGGCTTCTGAGTTCTATCAGCATGCTAGAAACTACAGTTTGCAAAACCTGTAAGACATGTATACCTAAACCTGTAAGATATGTATACCTAAACCTGTAAGACATGTATACTTAAATCTTTAAGACATGCATACCTAAATCAAATCTATGCAAATATGCTTGTGTGTAGAACACAGGAAGGCAATAAACTCACCCAAAGCCCATAGCTGAACAAAGAGCAGAGGCAAGGTAATCCTCAGCGTCATTTGAAGTTTGTGGAAGCATGCCACCTAGTGGTAGTGGCAAGCCACGCTGTTCAATGAAGACAATGTTGTTGTCTAGCACCGCGACTACAAGCAAATGTAATTAGATAGTCTAATGCCATCCTTAATTGCTATTTATAGAATAAAGTGCACATAATCAATTGAGTACGGTAGATTTACACAGGCCAGAAATATTTTTCACCAGATAGTCTCATAGAAAAAAACACTTTTTTATGATTTAGAGTCAATAACTGAACACTATTATAAAAGGAAAAAAAAACTTAGACTAGACTCATAGACTCATAATGTTTCGGTATGATTGCATTTCAAATAATAGAAATGTTGAAATAAGTTGAAAGAAAACTAGAAAAGAAAACACTTAGGCAACAAGGATCCGCAGTCAGCACTAGTAAGCATTAGTCAGCGTTAGTCAGCGATAGTCAGCACTAGTCAGCTTATAATATTATATGCTCAAGTTGGTATGTTCAACATCAAGGACAGTCATGATCAAACCTGCAGCTCTAAAATTAATCTGATTTTAAAACAAATGATAGACTGTGATAAACCATAATTGTGTAGACCTTTCATTGTTCTGTGCAATTCAGCAACAAGTTTTTCATCACACCTGGCAATATCAAAAGCTGAAAACTCCAGAATGGTATGAGTCATCTGTGATCTGTCGATCTGTGATGCCTTAGCTCACATTGAATCCGCACACTGGCCAATTCGTGATGCCTTAACTCACATTGAATCCACCCACTGGCTAATCCGTGATGTCTTAACTCATATTGAATCTAGGCACTGTCAATCTGTGATGCCTTAACTCACACGGAATCCACACGCTGTTGATCTGTGAAGCCTTAACTAACACGGAATCCACACGCTGTAGATCTGTGGTGCCATAACTCACATCGAATCTATGCACAAGTCACTCCCACAGTAATATAAATAACCCCAAAAAAGAACTATCTTTAATACATTCTCTAGAGCCAGGAATTGCTTTAGCAAAGACGGAAAATATTTTATAACGATAAATGAACAAATAACAATAACAATAACAAGGTGTGCCAGACTAGGTTTTGTTTATAACAGCACAGAGGAAAATTTATATAATTTAAACTTGTTATTTTATCTACTAGTTAAGTTTATCACTAGTTAAGTTTATCACTAGTTAAATACAATATTATAGACAGACAGGATATCTTTTAAACATTTGTGCATCGTGTTATGTGACAGTCAAAAAATTGTCATGAAAACTTAACTAAAGAAAAGTAAAGAAATTAATTAATATGATATGTAAACAATATAGAGACAATACAAACATAGTTATGTTGTGACAAAACATTCAAATTTGAAACATATATTATGTAAATACTATTTTTTCATCATAACATCTTTGAATTTTGAAATTTAAAATAACCTTCAACTTTTACCATTTCTGGTCACAAAGTTTTGTTTTCAATTACTTGACATGTGCTCAAGTGACATGTGACATGTGACATGTGACATGTGACATATGCTCATGTGACATGTGCTCATGTGACATATTACGTCGCTGTAATATTTGCTTTACTTTTAATGTTTTTTGTATTATTATTAGTTTACCGCATTCTCGTTCATCAGATAAATCGTTGCAATCGTTGATGCCATTACATCGAGCTCCTCTGGGTATGCAGTCAAATGTTGTACGGCATTTAAACCAATGATCCGGGCATCTAACCTGCTTATACCGTTCTGCAATAAGAAATAGAACTCAGGGCACCAGTAGAACTCAGGAAATTAGTAGAATTCAGTATAACTCTGTCAATGTGTTTGATTGTTATTTAAAAAGCAAGAATTATCTTCTTTCTGTGAGAAAACTCATCATCACATGTTAGGAAAGACGAGATAACTCCGAGGAGGTGACTTCAAACTAAGATTGTCAAGCAGAATTAATTTAACATCAAGTGCAACTTATTTAGGAATAACTGCTCTTGACTACTATAGCTGGAGGCCATTTCAAGGACGTACCACATGTTGCTCTATATTCATCGCTGCCATCTATACAGTGCTCAAGTCCATCACAGATGTAATCACTCTTCACACAGCCTGTACTATTCAAGCATTGTCTCTCTTCCGACTTGCCGGCCTCTTCACAAGCTAGTAGTAGAACAAAAGTAAAACATTTTATATTACTTGTATATAAACAAGTATAACATGTATATTTTATATACATGTTTATTGAAAACGTTAGAGTATTTTGGAAATTTGGTGAGCCTTGCTCGGAATGCAATTCAATGTATATTGCACATGTATATGTATAATATACATGTATATATATATTATACATGCATGTACATATTATATATATATATATATATATATATATATATATATATATATATACATGTATATATATATGCATATTGAATTGTATTTTTTGATGAGAATTAAATTGCGTCAAACAAATTTATTAAAAATGATGCACAACGTAGGATTCATTGATACAGGTAATACATGTATAGTACAGTATATATGACACCCAAGCCTGTTATACTACATTGATACAGATAATACATGTATAGTACAGTATATATAACACACAAGCCTGTTATACAACAACATACAGATAATACATATATAGTGCAGTATATATAACACACAAGCCTGTTATACTACAAGCTGCACTATGTACATGGTTTTAAGAGCATGATTTGGTATATTTGCAACAGTGTAAATTGCATAGATACATGTAGCTAAGTATGATAGCAACAGTAAATGTGATAGGTTAGGATGTTAACAACAGCGTGTATGACATAGATATGTTAGGATGTTAACAACAGCGTGTATGACATAGATATGTTAGGATGTTAACAACAGCGTGTATGACATATATATGTTAGGATGTTAACAACAGTGTGTATGACATAGATATGTTAGGATGTTAACAACAGTGTGTATGACATAGATATGTTAGGATGTTAACAACTCTCTTGTATGCTCTGGTCAGTACATAGATCGGCTATCTAAAAATGAATACTTATAAGGCAGCAAAGAAATCTGTAGCGTAACAAGATTTACTGAAACATTCAATAAGAGGGTTACTTTAGCATGATGAGCTACTTATAATAATTTACAAGATTGGAAAGAAAACTCCTACCTTTAGGAAAAATATCAGCAACCTTGACTGGTTCTTCATATTCATAATCTTCGTACTCTTGCTCTAAGTCTTCAAAGTCATCAACATCCCAGTTTTCAAACTCATAATCATACGCGTCGAGTCTTCCATTCTGAAAAGTGTGGACCGTCTAGTCAGAACAATACGTGTAATTTGCTGTCTAACAGCTTGTCTTCTTCACCATCGTGTATGTTACCACGCCTTTATTGACTATTCTGAGAATGACTATTGACTATGGTCTAGAATCTAGATGGTTAGAACTCAAGAAAGGAGCAAACCCAGAATCAAATTTGATTGAGGTAATATCTTGTAAAGATTTTGGGCTTTAAAAATTAGTTCAACTTCAGCAAAGCCTCACCAAAATCTTTGAGAGTTATAGCAAGCAGTTTTATAGTTCAAACACTACTGTAAAACTTTTAACTATAATAATATCTAAGAAATGAGGGTTATAATACTATTACTTTTTATTAATAAATGCATTACAATCATCATCATCATGATTACACAGCAAAGTATAGTTGCAGTAACCAATAAACTGGTGTCAACTGACTGTAATTTTAGATTTGGTGTAATTGTAGAGTACGTCTCTGACATTCGTATTGCAATTTTTTACATTCGAGATGCAAAAAGTGAAAAAATAATACACTTGAACATAGATATTTTAACAAAAACTTGAGTATAAGAAAAAAAGAAGATTGGGAGATCAAGCAGATGGTGACAGAAACTGTTCTTCATTCTGAAGACTTGTAAGACTGTTAACAGTGCGACTAATATATATATAGAGACAGAAACAAGGTTAGTGGGAAAAAGAAGAAACGTGCATTGCAGCCTAGATTTGGGATGTCACAGTTATCAACCTTGCAGCCCAGATTTGGGATGTCACAGTTATCGACCTCACAGCCTAGATTTGGCATGCCACAGTTATCAACCAAACCGCCTAGATTTGGGATGTCACAGTTATCAACCTTGCAGCTCAGATTTAGGATGTCACAGTTATCAACCTTGCAGCCCAGATTTGGGATGTCACAGTTATCAACCTTGCAGCCCAGATTTGGGATGTCACAGTTATCAACCTTGCAGCCCAGATTTGGGATGTCACAGTTATCAACCTTGCAGCCCAGATTTGGGATGTCACAGTTATCAACCTTGCAGCCCAGATTTGGGATGTCACAGTTATCAACCTTGCAGCTCAGATTTAGGATGTCACAGTTATCAACCTTGCAGCCTAGATTTGGGATGTCACAGTTATCAACCTTGCAGCCCAGATTTGGGATGTCACAGTTATCAACCTCTCAGCCTAGATTTGGGATGTCACAGTTATCAACCTTGCAGCCCAGATTTGGGATGTCACAGTTATCAACCTTGCAGCCCAGATTTGGGATGTCACAGTTATCAACCTTGCAGCCCAGATTTGGGATGTCACAGTTATCAACCTTGCAGCCCAGATTTGGGATGTCACAGTTATCAACCTTGCAGCTCAGATTTAGGATGTCACAGTTATCAACCTTGCAGCCTAGATTTGGGATGTCACAGTTATCAACCTTGCAGCCCAGATTTGGGATGTCACAGTTATCAACCTCTCAGCCTAGATTTGGGATGTCACAGTTATCAACCTTGCAGCCCAGATTTGGGATGTCACAGTTATCAACCTTGCAGCCCAGATTTGGGATGTCACAGTTATCAACCTTGCAGCCCAGATTTGGGATGTCCCAGTTATCAACCTCACAGCCTAGATTAGGGATGTCACAGTTATCAACCTTGCAGCCCAGATTTGGGATGTCACAGTTATCAACCTCACAGCCTAGATTTGAGATGTCACAGCTATCAACCTCACAGCCTAGATTTGGGATGTCACAGCTATCAACCTCACAGCCTAGATTTGGGAGTTTATATCTTTTGCAATATTTGTAGGTTTTAAGTAGTGTTCAGTGAAACTAATACAAAAACGCTACTAAATTTGTAAGATTACTACGGATGCTATAGCTGCAGTAACTTGATAGAACCTATCAGAAACCGCCCACTGCTATTGCTAAGCTACTAAATCTTCTGAAAAAATAATAACTTTTTATACTTAGACGTCCTTCTTCATTCTCAACATACGATACTTCAGACTGGATGAGTAATCTTAACATCTCTTTTAAGTGAGCCAAAATATCTTTGACACACACTAAGCCTTTAACAATAAAGTCTAAATGTAGATAAATTAGCAAAAAAAGACGAAGCATTTAGTTGGCTTTTGACATTTTTTAATAAAGTGTCCAAAGATGAAGAAAAAAGAGATTGAGCAGTAGAGCTTTTGATAAAGTCTATCAAAAATACCTACTCTAAAACACTTTCTCAAAAATACTTACTTTAAGATATATACCCTAAAATACTTACTCTAAAATACTTACTCTAAGGTACTCACTTTGAAATACTTACTCTTAACTACTTACTAAAAATACTTACTTAAAAGCACTTACCCTAAAATACTTACTTAAAAGCACTTACCCTAAAACACTTACCCTAAAAACAGACTCTAAAATACTTACTGTAAGGTATTTAATCTAAAACACTAACTCTAAAATACTTACCCCAAAATACTTACTTTAAAAAGCTCATGTTTAAATTGATACTTTTGATAAGCATTTAAGTGCAGATTTAAATGTAATATTGAACTACTTTGTTTTATGAATAAGACACATAGAGTCGTGGACTTGTAAAATCAATAGCTCTACTTGATTGTATATTTGGCCACTTCGTGGCTCTATTGGGACTAACATGGTGGAAGCCAGCTGAGCGCCCCAGGGCTGATACTCTGAAAGAAACGCCCACCTGGATAAGCCCAGACTTGGATATTGTACCTCCAATCACCTGGTTTTGTCAATTTGTATTTTGTATATTGTTATTTTGGTATTTTATATATTGTTACAATTTGGATATTGTACCCCCAATCACGTGGTTGGTCAATATGAAATACACCCCCTAAACACTGGGAGTTCCCTAGAAAGCCCAGGTTCCACGCCTGCTAAACAGCCAATATGATTCATGCATTAATAAAGCAGAAAAAAAACTACAAACAGAATTCCCAATTTTATTTAAATACGTTTTTATTTCGGATTTTTCGTTTGTTTAGTATTGCAAAAACGGTTGTTTTTTTCGTCTGCAAACGGCTTATTTTTTGTTGCTAACAGAGGCCAATATTGTAGTTTACTATTGGTAAAAAATTAAACAAAACAGGCAATTAGCTAACCATAAATCAATTTATAAAAACCATTCGTGTGGCGACATAATAGTCTCTCTGCCACTATCGTCAATCTCGCAAAAGGGTTAATAAAACTGATTCCAAACATCAACCATCAGATCATCATTTTCATTTACAAAGGAAAACATAATAAATATCAATGAAAGAAATATCATATCATTCGTTTTGAGTATATTGCTAAAGGGTTGCTAAGATGATGCAGTGTCGACTGTCTCTTTTCCCTTACGTTCCCGTCAGCAACCATGCAGATTTTAATGCAATCCGCATTAAAATGAAGACTGGAATTTCGGTGCAATTTCTTGGTATTACTTTGGCTGAATAAAACCTTAATGAGCATGGGCCCTTTTACTGGCTTGGCTGTGGAAACCCTCTAAAGTAGCAAATTCACTGACAGTGCCCCATGGTCTGAAAACCCCTCTAAAACGTGATTTTGGGCCGATCCTAATGGGCCTTTTAGGGGAGAGTATCAGCTCTGGGCTGAGCGCTAGCACGGAGTGTTCCAGCTGAAAGGTCAACAATTAGTGGCATACACCATAGAGTTATCTCCCCCTAGAGTGATAACTACCCTAGCGTTTCCGGTGCCATCAAGGAGCGTTTAGGCCACGCCCATTTTTTGTGCTAGTCACTCGTAGTGATTGACAGAACAATAACATCAGCCATGAGAATGATCATTAATTTGCACAGTTAAGATAGTAATTAATGCTCATATTAAAGAAATGATGATTATAGTTTATTACTCTGATATATGCTTATTATTTGAAACAATTCAATACCTACCAGGGATCGCTAAACATATTATGGAAATGTTTACTTTTTCCTATCCATTTCCATCAATGATATGCGACCCCCCACAGCCCCATACAGCAATGATATACAGCCAATGATATACAGCCCCCCTGTATATCATTGTTGTCATAAACATAAATATTTCCATAATTTTAGGGAGATGGATATGGAAATTTTATTTTAGAAATATGGAAATTTTATTTTAGAAATATGGAAATTTTATTTTAGAAATATGGAAATTTTATTTTAGAAATATGGAAATGTTATTGAAATGGAAATAGTATGGAAATGTTATTGAAATGGAAGTAATATGGAAATGGAAATAATATAGAAATGAAGTAGGGAAATGTTATGGAAATGGAAATAATATGGAAATGAATTATGGAAATGTTATGGAAATGGAATTATATGGAAATGAATTATGGAAATTTTATGGAAATGGAAATAATATGAAAATGAATTATGGAAATGTTATGAAAATGGCAATACTATGGAAATGAAATAGGGAAATGTTATGGAAATGGAATTAATATGGAAATAAATTATGGAAATTTTATGGAATTGATATGGAAATGAATTATGGAAATGGAAATTGTGACATACACGTAATCCCTGATATCTATTTGACTTGCAAAGGCACTGAATAGATAGTGTTAAGTAAGTGAGTTAATGCATTCAGCTACTCATAGATAAGATAGATAGTCATACTGAGGTTGTATTGCATTGGTGTGTTGGGAAGCTAATCGACTGCCATCAACTATGAGCTGTACTACCCGAGTTGCCCGAGTAATAAAAAAGTCTGGACAGAAAATTTATTTTTATATAACATTTACCATTCTAACTTTTAAATTTCATATCATGAGAAAATATTTCTAAGCAGTCCAAATGAATTAAGAGGAAAAAGAAAACAACTGTAAAGGTTTTCAAGCTTTTTCAAACAACTACAACTTTTAAATTTCATATCATGAAAGAAGTGTTTTGTTGAAATAAATTAGGAAAAAAAAACTGTAAATGTGTTTAAATGTAAAATAATTAGCAAGTAATGGCTAGATATAATCTGTTTAGCTATGATTACAATAAAAAATTATTTAATAAATAAGGTAATAAAAGAGTCTATTTTATTTTTATATAATTATAATTTAGTATAATTAAGTACGTTATAATTTATTTTTATTTAATATATAACAACATTTGCCACTTTAACTTTCAAACTACATATTATGAGAAGTGTTTTGTGTAATTGAAATAAATGAAGAGAAGAGAGGAAATAAGAACAACTGTAAATGTTTTCAAGCTTTTTCAAACAACTACAACTTTTAAATTTCATATCATGAAAGAAGTTTTTTGTTGACATGAATTAGGAAGAAAAATGAAACTGCAAATGTGTTTAAATGTAAATGTGAAATAATTAGCAAGTGATGGCTAAATATAATCTGTTTAGCTATGATTACAATAAAAAATTATTTAATAAATAAAGTAATAAAAAAGTCTTTTTTATTTTTAAATAATTACAATTTAGTATAATTAGGTATAATTTATTTTTATCTAACATATAGCAACATTTGCCACTCTAACTTTCAAACTTTTTGCTTGCTTACATCAAGCAAAGATGTCCACTAACTAGTGGACATCTTTGCTTTAAGCTAGTCTATGTATTTGATTGATATGTATTGAAATCTAATATTACATGCAAGGGCTGTTTGTGAACTGTGGTGTCAATGAATCACTCTATCACCATACAGTGTCAATACTTTCAGTTGATGGCAGTCGATTAGCTTCCCATCACACCAATGTAATACAACCCCAGTATGATTATCTATCTTACCTATGAGCAACCAATGATATACAGCCCCCCCATGTGTGGGGGCTGTATATCATTGGAGTAACTGATTGCATTAACTCACTTACTTAACACTATCTATTCAGTGCCTTTGCAATGCATATAGCTATTGAATTGCTTTAAATAATAAGCATATATTAGAGTAATAAACTATAATCATCATTTCTTTAATAAGAGCAATAATTACTATCTTAACTGTGGAAATTCATGATCATTCTCATGGCTGATGTTATCGTTCTGTGAATCACTGCGAGTGACTAGCACAAAAAAGGGGCGTGGCCTAAACGCTCCTTGTTGGCACCGGAAACGCTCGTGTTGTTGATGGCACAGTTATCACTCTAGGGGGAGATAACTCTATGGCATACACTCTCAGCTGAGCAGATTGCATAATAGCCAGCTCGGCTAACAGGCCGTAGCAGCACGACTAGGACCACCTCTGTCGTTAAGTGCAAAGTCAGCTTGGCTATCACGGCCATACTCGGCTAAGCCAGCCACGAATTTTTTTTCCCAAACAGGTTTACATATGGCAGTAAAATCTTGGCTCCTGATTGGTGTTAGTAATTGAGTTTTAGTAACCAAGACCTTCATCATTACATTAAAAATTAATACATAGTTGTAATTAGAAAGGAGCACAAAATTCCAAATGACGTAGTAAAAATTATGTTATCATTCAAAAAGTGCTGTTAAAACCTATTACTTTTATTTTCTAATTATAACTATTGATTTTTAATGTAATGATGTAGGTTTTAGTGACTAGAATCCAAATACTAAAACCAATCGGAAGCCAAGATTTTACTGCCGTATGTAAACCTGTTTGGGAAATTTTTTTTCGCAAGCCGGTCACATTATGGCTTATATGTATATTGAAACCTAGTCACATATGCAAGACCAACTGAGCGAGCGGAAAGGAGACGGTGCCAGCTAAGAGAGAAAGGATGTGTAGAGAGGCCGGATGAGCCAAGAAAGACAGAGATGGCTGGTAGTATTTTACATGTTGTTCTGTTGTATGCACACACACTGATTATATGTATTCATACATATTCTTAAAATATATATTTGTCTTATTGCCTTGCAGTCGGTGGTTTTGATTCTTGTGGAGCAGTAAAGAGGACCGGCCATAGATATAGTTTAAATAGTTAGATATAGTTTATATAGGGACATAGACCTAGATTGGTCAATAATAGCTATTCCCATCGGCTGCCTTGTCAGACTTAAATAGCATGATGTAACGTCATTGTATTGTACTTCATGCTTGACTGCATAATCCAGTAAACTAAGGCAATTATGTGATAATATCTGATAATCACCATAGATTAAAACTAAAAAAGCTATGAATTGCACACAAATCATAAGCCATCAGGGCTTTATTTGCCACCCTCTCCTATCCCCATTCTCTCTTTTCCCCTTCTCACTTCTTCTTTGGAGAAGGGAAAAAGAGAGAATGGGGATAGGAGAGGGTGGCAAATAAAGCCCTGATGGCTCATGATTTGTGTGCAACATTTCATAGCTTTTATACTTTTAATCTATGGTGGTTATCAGATACTATCACAGAATCGCTTTAGTTTACTGGAATATGTATCCAAGAAGGTTTTTATGTGAAAATAAATGTGATTTTGTCACCTTCTCCTGATTAGCTCCATTGTTAACAACAGTGCAGTCAAGCATGAGGTACAATACAATGACGTTGTCATGCTATTTAAGTCTGACAGGCTTTTTCCCTATTGGCCAATCTAGGTTTATATATCTATGAGTAAACCCTAGATTGGCGAATAGCTATCATTACAATGGAGCAAAAGTGAGGCCTATAATGGGCTGTTGTTTTCACGACGTTACGTCGCAGTGATGTGCATCACAGCTTCAGAGCCTTCTATTGAGAAATGAGTTTAGCAGTGAAAGCATGCTTGTCCTACTAGTTTTTAAGTCATAAATGTAACAGTAAGACCAAATTCTTAGTGAAATGTCACCAGAGGCGACTACAACACCCCAGGTATATCCTGAACTGCCCATAACAAGACAGAACTTCAACTCAAAACAAGAAGTTCTCAACAGTATCATAAGCTATCTATGCCAATTAAAGACACCAAGCGGAAAGCTGCTAGTGGGAAATAATAGGAAAACCTTCATCATTGGTTTTGAGTCAGCAGCCAAATATGTACATGATATTGCTCAATATCTTTTCAGCAACTACCCTTACATCAACTACTTCCTAACCTTTAAGATCAACCAGGATCACATTGAGACTCTGTTTTCCAAGATACATCTATGGGTGGCTATAACAATAACTCAGATGTGCAGTGCTTTAGATCCGCACTTTGAGCACTGCTCATAAAAGCAGATATCACACCAAGTTCTAATGCTAATCGTATTGATCTGGATGTAATCGCAATACTAAAATCAGAATACACTATGCCACTTCAAAGCATGGATCTAGTTCAACCAACCTTAGACACGCTAATTGTATTAATCTGGATGTGAGCAGGGCTGAAAAAACTGGCCAACTCCTGCTACATTCTCTGGCTAGAAAGAAGGAAGAGACAAAAGCTGAGGGAGGTGAAAATGAGGAGTTCGGTGATGAGGAATTTTTTCTAACTCAAATGTGATGATTGTATCAAGTTCTTGACCAATGTAGAAATAGTGGAAGTAGAAGTAGTAATGACATACCGGTAACCCTAATCTCAGTTAAAAACAGAGAAAGATTTGTGACACCATTGATAGGCCGAATATGTATTGCTGCAGAAAAGTGCTTACATTCACACATGGAGAGCTATCGTATCACACAGAGAGCTTTTAAACAAGTAACATCACAGACAATAACATATGTGTCTTATTACATAACCTCAATCAAGGTTTCACATGCACAGTGCATGCCAACAGTCTACTCAAAACTATAGTAAATCGTTATATTAAAATCAGAATACACTATGCCGCTTCAAAGCAGGAATCTAGTTCACCCAACTTTAGACAAAAGCTATCTCGTCCAGTTATTTTCAGTCATGTCTAATGGGCATTTAATTCAATGGTCCAGCTTCTAATTCTAAAGCCAGTGCTTCTAAATCTCATTTGATTCATTAGTTTGTTATTAGTTTAATTTCTATTTGGCCACTCTTTCTATTATCAATGATATAGAAGCTTCTAAATCATTGGTATTATCCATTACCAAGAGTGTAAGATTCTTGCCTTTCTCATCCAAAGTCATTATATAAGTTTTATTTATTCTCAATAAAATATGCAGTCTCAGATGCACAAACTATGGAATAATTGTGCAGGTTTTAGCGTTAAGTCAATAGGAATTCATAGATCAGCTGATTCACTCTACACATCACCATGACGTCGCGTCATGCTATTTATAGCCCTCACTTATTTTGATTATTTGCATATCTAGGGTTTACTATATCTATGGGACTGGCAGTTTCCTTTACACAAACATAAAAAAGAACAGTCAACTTTTAAACCGTTGAAAAGTTAATGAAACTGAATTAAAAAGAATTTTTAAGATTTGTAGAAGAAGATATTACCTCATTAGCATCATCAATAAAATGCAAGGTTGGTGCGTCTGCGTACTGCGGAGAGAAGGAACGATAGTCAAACTTGCAAGAGCAGATGGAGCTGGCTTCAGCTGGGCAGCGAAGGAAGGCCACTCTCTTACTGGTGATTCCAGAGTTGTTGGCCACCCGAACCGTTGGGTAGTTGGCTCTGCAATAAGTAGTCTGTGGCTGTTCACTTATAATTATGCTAAACAAGCAGAGTTCTTAGTCAGCAAGCATTACCTGAAGTTTTTAAATTCAACTTGTTATACGGGAAAATTGATGCCAGGCAGCCACAACTAAATAAGAACACTTTCAGTTTAACTAATTTATTTAATTTATCAGAATAATCTCGGGACTGACAGAAACCGTTTCAGTGTCAAACCAATACGATGAATTTTGGACTTGAGAGAATAATAGCACACCCCATCTCGTTCTAGTTTTATGCTACGGACAAACATAAAGCAGCAACAAATTCTATAAAAGCACAATTTTTTATGACACTTTCATGACATAATTTGGAAAATATTTGGTTTGAACTGAATCTATAGCCAACAAAGTATTAAAGAAAGTCATTGCTTAAACAAGGCTAGCTGTTACAGCTACATATGACTTGTTCATGCTGAAACAAGGCTAGCTGTTACAGCTACATATGACTTGTTCATGCTGAAACAAGGCTAGCTGTTACAGCTACATATGACTTGTTCATGCTGAAACAAGGCTAGCTGTTACAGCTACATATGACTTGTTCATGCTGAAACAAGGCTAGCTGTTACAGCTACATATGACTTGTTCATGCTTAAACAAGGCTAGCTGTTACAACTACATATGACTTGTTCATGCTTAAACAAGGCTAGCTGTTACAGCTACATATGACTTGTTCATGCTGAAACAAGGCTAGCTGTTACAGCTACATATGACTTGTTCATGCTTAAACAAGGCTAGCTGTTACAACTACATATGACTTGTTCATGCTTAAACAAGGCTAGCTGTTACAGCTACATATGACTTGTTCATGCTGAAACAAGGCTAGCTGTTACAACTACATATGACTTGTTCATGCTGAAACAAGGTGCACACATGCACAGAGCTTATCTAACCTTGCTACGTGGCTGTTAATTTTAGAAAAGTCTAGTTCAGTGTAAATTCAACATCATGAAATTGTTGTGGAGATCTCACGTGATTACATGTCTGTAGGATATACTTCTTGAATATTCGGTTTTTGAATTGGAATTAAATAAAGTATTTGTTAACATTGCAACCGAGGCAAACGGTACCTTGACAACATATTACATAAATTGTATCATTGAATGTTGTAGTAATTTAAATTGAAGATCAATGTTTCAAATAGACCTATGATAGACCTACGATAGCCCTACAATAGACCTACGACAAACATACAAAAGACCTACAATATACTTACGATAGACATACGATAGACCTAGAATAGACCTACGATAGACATACGATAGACATACGATAAACCCATGATAGACCTATGATAGACATACATGTATATACATGTATGCGTGTCATGTGCTAGCTAGTTACATGTACATCATATGATTGCTAGTTACATGTATGTATGTCATGTACTTGCCTGTTACATGTACATCTGTCATATGCTAGTTAGTTACAAGTATCTGTGTCATATGCTTGCTAGTTACATGCATGAGTGAAATGCGCTTCCTAGTTGTATATCATATACCAATTAGTTTGAAACATATATGTTACATACTCTGACCAGCAGTCTGCTAGTTTAGTAAAAATTATGTTAAATAAATATTAAATTAATAATTCTTTTGTCAGAATAACTTGCAAGGTCGATTTGGCAGAGAGTTCAGTGTACATGATTGTATGCCTTTTTGACCGTATCTGATAATCAAATTCCAAACTCTAGTTCGCAAGTCAGGTGGTCTAGAGACTCTAGACCACTAAGCCATTGCTGCCACAGTTGTTAACTATAAACTACTAATTATTCTAGAAAAAGCTATATTCTAGGCAGTCTGCAGCTCGGCCCAATTAGAAATTTAGGCACGGTACTTATTGCTACTATCTCTATGAGCAATAACAACTGATTGTAGCTTAAAATGAGATACACTTGTATACAAATAATATCACAGCGCAAAAACACAAGTGTTAAAACACAAGCTCAGCTAATCTGCCTGTCTATAGACAAGCATCGTCTTGCATACAAATATTCTCGTGTTAGGCTCCTCCTCTTTTTCTTGCTCGCTTGGATGACGTCCAGCTGGCAGTGGACTTAGGGAGCGTGTTCCTTGTATCTGCTTTCCTCGATGGCGGCTCAGCTGCTTTCACCACACCCTCTCTTCCATTATGGAGGCTAGTTCCATCATTGTTCATCCTTGGGGTAAGAGCCAGCTGGACCCAGAGGGCGCGTTGCTTGGCATCATGTTCCAGCTGAGCCACCTCTTGGGCTAACAAGCCTTTGCCCCCTTGGCTAAGACTCGATTGGCTGATGACAATAAAGGTAGCTTGTGCTGCATCACTCCATATGTCACTGTTTTCTTGGAGCTGGTGGGGCATCTGCAGACTTTCTTAGAAAACCATGCTGGTTGGCCGGCATCCTAGTAGCTCCATCAGTCATATAGTGAAAGGGCAGAGGTTGTCCATCTAGCCCAGGAATAATCAAGCAGGGTGAGGTAGAGGTAGAGCGCTTTTGCTGATTCTGCAACAGCTTGTGTTCCTTTATGAGTGAGATGGTGCAGGGACCTATCTTTTTTTGTTATTCTCACTTCATTTTGACCAGGACCTGGCCCTACTCCATCCGCTCTACTAAGTAAACGACCGGCTCCTGACCCGTCTCCATGTCTTGCCTTCTGGTGGAGCCTGACTTGGTCATGATAAGTGTGCTGAAATTTGTATTGGCATAGAACTACAGCAAAGTGCTGCAGTGAGCGCAACTTGCTTTTCCTATGGCTGGTAGTGTATCTGCATGTACTACATCAGCTAATATGCTCCTTCAGGGTCGTAGCAATCTGACAAGTGGTACCCACCAATACATATCGGATGGTATACATTCTTTTTATCCTGTTTGTCCCTTCTTCTTGGCAGGCGAATGGTTGGCTCCTTGATTGATAGGTAACTGAGTCTGTATATTAGTGGCCCATCATGACTCTGGGTTAGTTTGTGCCACCACTTTTAAGGCAGGCACAGGTTAACTGTTGACCAGTGGTAGAGCTAGCAAAATCCTCAGCTGGCTTGCATTGCTCCTTTCTTACCTCCCAGTTTTAAGGCAGGTAAAGCTGGCTAAAGGTAAGCCGCATCTTTGTCACTTTTGCTCGAACCACTTCATCTTCTAACCAATTGCCCTCATCGAATGATTCCAGTAGCACATTCAGTAGCACTGGTGTTGTAGAGAGATTGGCTATATCCCTTCCAAACTACTGGCCTTATAGGCTACTACATTTTTTGGCTTGGCTCGTCTCTCCTCTGGCTTTGTACTATCCTTCTTCAAAAACTGTCCTCATTCTTCTAATTTCATTTCTTGTAGTAAAACAAGTAAAGATGTTTGGCTCATGGCACGTGAAGGTGAGTGTGTAGTATTTAGTGCTCAAGGCGTGAATGTTTAGTTGCTCATAGGCAGGTTTGATCAAACTTTTTTTGCTGCGTCAATAATTAATTACATCGAATTACTATGTTGTTGCCCTGCATACATGACTCCATGGTAACCTTTCTGGCAATTTGGGGTGGCTTGAGATTGTGTCGAACATACTCTGGTGCCGGACTTGGTGGCACAGCCTGGTGTGGAAATCAAGATTTCCAATCTTCATGTGACAGCCCCGGTTGTCAAAATTGTTGGTCCTTCTGGCTCCTTTGTTGTATTTAGGACTTTTTGTAATCTTTGTGTTTTTCTGAGGTCTTGGCAGTGACTATATCACGTCAGGAAACTTCAGTCAATTTGTGTCTTCTCATTTTGAATTGGCCTCGCTCCTTTCATGTTTGAGCTTCGTGGGTCTTCTTCTTGGACGCTTCTTCTTCTTGGGCCTAGGGCGATGGGAGCTTATCTTGAACTGCGCACACTGGTCTGTGTAGATCTGCTCTGGAGGGCCCAAGTAGCATAACACCCGCCCATGTAGCGCGTTCGCGACCACCGGTGCCGTGGCGTCAGGAAGCGCCAGCGTGTCCTGCCATCAGGTGAAGTGGTCAGTGAGGACCAGCACCCACTTATTTTCTCTTGGAGTGGCCGGAAATCGCCTGACAAAATCCATGGCCGCCTTCTGCCAGGGTTTTCTGGTGTAGAGCCTCCATTTTGCTCCAGCCGTCTTTGTCCCTCCATGCTCTGCGACCTGGCACACCTCGCAACTCTTGATGAGCCATCTGACTGTGGACGTCAGTCCGGGCCAGTACCAGGTTAGCTGGAGGCAGCTTGTCGTCCTTCCCACCCCAGACTAGGCAAGGGCGTGTGTTTGCCATGCCGCGGTTTCCCGTGTGACCGGCCGGCAGATGGCACACAATCTAGCACGGCCCTGCGGGGCCACGCGTGCCTCCAGCACGCCGTCCTGTTGTATTCGCAAAGCGCCCTGCATGTGATACAGTATAGCCAGCTCTCTGTTTCCGACTTCCAGGTGTTCCGCCGATATCTATTCTCTTGTGGCGATTGCCTGGTACATAATAGCCTGTCTTGACAAGCTGTTGTTTTTGCGTAGTTGTCCCCCCGTTGATCGGCGAGCAACAACAGCTTGTCACAAGACGTACTGCACCTGATGCATCAGCTGCACTTATAGGGAGTTGTTCTCTTCCGTCTATGCGGCTTGGCCGCGATGTTATGTCGGTCGCTCAATTGGTAATCAAAACGGATTTCATGCAAAAATTTATGTAGAAAAAAACAAGATTACAACGTTTAACCAAAGACCAGTTTTTGTGATAAACTTTAGTAGAACTTAAGAATAAAATAAACTTAAAATAAAATCCATTAGAACAAATAAAACTGACTGATACAAAAATAGAAATAAAACTGACTGAGCGCACATATAACGACATGTTTAGTCGCTGTTGTTGCCTAAGTTCTCAAGTTCTACTAAAGTTTACCGCAGAGACTGGTCGCTGGTTAAACGATATAATCTTATTTTTTCTACATAAATTTTTGTGCAAAATTCGTTATGATTACCAATGGAGCGACCGACATAACATCGCAACCAAGCCGCATAGACGGAAGAGAATAACTCCTTATAAGTGTAGCTGATGCACCAGGTGCAGTACGTCTTTTGAAAAGCTGTTGTTGCTCGCCGCTCGACGGGGGGACAACTACGCAAAAACAACAGCTTGTCAAGACAGGCTAGGTACATAATGGCCACCGGTCACTGTCTGGTGGCCTGTAGCATTGCAAGCTCGCCCTTCTGTCCTGACTTCCCTGGCAGAGATGGTAGCCACTCAGGGGTACCACCGGCACTCAGGTTTGATCCCGCCACTGTTGAAGCGGATGTCCCACGCAAGCTGCCAGTCGGCACCCCGGGGTATGCGACGTTGCCTAGGGTTGATCCCGCTCCATGCCAACTCCTTCCACGAGGGACCTTCATCTTTTTGTCCAATGCTCGCGCATTGCCGGCAGTCCTCGCAGGTTTGCCTACTCAGCCCATCTGCATTTCCGTGGCGAGTTCCTGACCGGTGTTCAAGAATGTAGCGGAACTCTGCCAGGATCTCGAGTCACCTGGTTCGAAGGTTCCCTCCGCCTACACAATCACCGGAGTGAAGCGTGATCTGTCCGTAGAAGAAACTTTTGTCTATACAGATAAGGCTGAAAGTACTTCACCGTTTTGACCACTGCGAGCAATTCTCGTCGAGTGAGACAGTAATTGCGCTCTGAGGGGGTGAGGGTTTTGCTGTAATAGGCAATGACTCTCTTGCATACAGCTCATACTCCGCATCCACTGGCATCCGTGCCCAGGATCTACTGCATTCGGGGGTCCGAGTAGCCCAAGATCGGGGCGGTGCTGATACTGTCCTTTAGTTTGTTGAAGGTGATCTGCTCCTCTTCTGTCCAACTCCAGGACTCTCCCTTGGCAGTCAGCCGGTGCAAGGGATGCGCTATAGTGGCAAACTCCAGGATATATTGTCGGTAGTAGCCGACTGTCCCAAGGAATCCTTGGAGTTCCCTCACTCCGCACGGGTTCTGCCACTCCGTGACTGCTTTTACCTTGTCGGGGTCCATAGAGATTCCGTCTTGGCTCACTATGTGACTCAGGTAGCAGAGCTGGGGTTGCATTTGGACGGTTTTAATTTTAATCTGGCCTTGTGGAGTCTCTAGAAGACCTCTTCCAGCTGGTGTAAGTGTGTGTTGAAATTCGGTGCGATGACTATGATGTCATCGAGGTATAGCAACAGCGTTCTCTAGTGGAGGCCATGTAAGACGGGTTCCATAAGACTTTAGAAGGTGGCTGGGGTGGATGGATGTCAATCCGTAGGGTAATACCTTCCACTTCCACAATCCAGATCGTGTTGAGAAGGCTGGCTTGTCCTGTGCCTCCGCATCCAGTGGCACTTGCCAATACTCGCTCACCAAGTTCAACGTGCTGAAGTAACGACTCTCAGACAGCGCGTCCATCCTGGGTAGGAGATAGGCATCCTGCTCAATGACGGCATTCAGCTACTGATAATCGATGCAGAACTGCCATTTCCCGACCTTCTTTTGGACCAGCACCACCGGTGAGCTCCAGGCTCCTCTAGCTGGTTTGATGAGGCCCTTTTGAGTAGGTCCTGGACCTGCCTTTCGGCCTCTGCCTCCTTGTCCGGCCTGAGCCTGTGGGGGCTGCCGGATCGGACGAGTTCCTTCCTTGAGTGGGATGGAGTATTCCACCTCGGAGGTCCTTCCCCGCGTCGTCATCACCCGTACTGAACATGGGGGCATACCAACTCAGCAGGGAGGCTAACCTTGCCGTCTGACTCGCCTCTTCACAGTGCGGTCAGACCGACTGAAACAACTCCTTAAGGTGAACCGGCACTTCATTGGCTGGAGTCGGACCGGCTTCGTATAGTAAGGGGTCATCCTCCTCGACCTGTAGGGTATTCACCCTTGTGTATGTGCCAATGGTGGCTCCAGACCGGAAGGTCAATGGCTGCTCCGTTGTGTTCATACAGCGGATGATGACCTGTCCCTTGGGTTCCGGCTGATTTAGGCTACTTGCCAATAGAGATCCGCCGAGAAATCCCTCAATCAGCCCCATGGGACAGTAAGTCGGCGTGGTGATGCGACAATGTATCACAATCTCTGTCTGGGCTGGAGCCACCATCCCCCTGATTACCTTCACTTTGCTCTGTAGCAGTCGTCCATGCCAGTCCGTGCAGACTAGCTGCCTGCCATCCACTCAGACCACTGGTTGTTCAAACTCGAGAGAACACTGATGGGCCACAAAGAATGGCATTCCCAGTATGGCATCCTCGCTTAGACGACTGACTACAAAAACTTCCTCCGTCCTCACGTCCCTCAGATGAATTGTCAACCGGATTATTTCATAGAAGGGGAGCCGTATCCCGTCAGCCAGTAGGCCGTGGCTGTCGCTTTCCTTGAGCTGGTTTCGTACGGCTCCAGGTAGTCGGCAAATACTTGTTTATTTAGCAGGTTCGTGGTACACCCCGTGTTTAAGAGAAACTGGATGGACTACCCCTCCACTCTTTCTGGAAAGAAATAGCTGGTGGAGTGAGGTCGGCTGAGGGCTTGCACCATCTCCAGGACATCTTCTGAGGGGCTTGAAGTAGCCTCCCTTTGCAACGGGCAAAGTTAGTCGTTGGAACCGCTCCGCATCCGGGATTGACTCGCGGCTCCTGAGGTCGTCGTTCCTGAGCCGGAGAAGGTGTCGGCCCTGTCGCTTTTAAGGCAGGCTTCCAACTATCCCGTCCTGTGGGGTGGTCCTCAGTGTCTTGGGTGAAGGGGATTTGGTAGTCACTCTCCTACGTTTTTGGTTACGTCCTTGCCGCTCGCTCAGAAGGGCGTAGGCGGCATTCAGGATTGGAAAAGCGTTGGGACTAGCCTCATTCAAGGACTGATAATAATTTCGTGTCTCCACAGGCTCTACCTGTGCATGAAATTCCCTCGGTCTAGTCCTTGCTGGTTGAGACCATCTGTCAGAGTTCACCAAATCCCGTGTGGCTTTGGTACGTCTCTGGGGTTATTTGGTCTTGGCACAGTCAGCAGCCGGAGCTACTGCTGTGGCCTCCTCTTGTTTCCCGAAGTCGGTTTCGAGTAGCGGGGACAGTTCTTCCGAAGGTGCCCTGGCCGGCCACAACCCCAGCAATACTTAGCTGGCTGGCTTCCTCTCTCAGTGTGCGTGTGAACTTGCTCCTGGAGTCATTCCACTTTCTCCGTGAGAGATTGGACTAGCCGGACTAATCGACCGAAGACGTCGTTTTCGGCTGAGTTTACTTGGTGGGGGATCCTCTTTCTAGGGCTCACACCAAAGAACAGGCAGGTTTGCGCTCACCTCCCTGAATCTAGAGGTAGTCATTTCCGGCCCATACAGCGTCACCTAGTGTGGGCGTGTGTATGGCCAACAGATGTCGCTGCAGGGCAGGGTCCTTTAGCAAGCTACAGAATGTCTCCATGGCCATGTTATTCCAGTGACAGTTCAGCAGGTCTCCATACGCAATGCGTACCAGCCTTTCGACCGACATAGCATACTCCTGAAGTGACATTCCTTCCCCTCGTCTGAGGACGTTAAGCTGGCTTAGTACCTGTCTGGCGAATAGCCTGAATCTTGCCCGGAGGGCATTGAAGATGGTCTCCTAGTCCTTGGCCCGTCCACAGTCCTCTGCCTGTTTGCCCAATGCTTCTCGGAGGTGCAACAGTTTTGCTCTTTCCGTCCACTGGTTGGCGTCGGCTACCTCCAGAAAGCGGACAATAAAATATTCTACATCCCCCTTTCCTGTGGACTGGGGAGTCCTGAAGCGCGGTGCCGGTTCCTGAGCCCTTGGCATCAATAGCACCCGTTTTAGTGCTTCGACTAGTCGGTCGAGTCCCGGATCGGTGCTTCGTGCCCTTCTATTGGCCATGTTTGGGCTTTCAGTAGGTTTCTGCTCCTTTCCCAGAGCAGTACATCCACTGAGTCCGTGGCCGTCGGCTCTTTTCTGGGTTTCCTCCTGTTGCCAGGAAGTTTTTCCAGTAGGAGCAGTGCTGCCTTCTCAGGCAAGTCCTGTTCAAGTCTTCAGTAGGTTTCTGCTTCTTGAGCAGTGCATCTACTGGGCCCGTTGCTGCAGGGTTTTACACAGCTCTCTCTGGGTTTTTTCCTGTTGCCAGGATGTTCCTCCAGTAGAAGCAGTGCTGCCTTGTCAGGCAAGTCCTGTCAAAGCCTTCAGTAGGTTTCTGCTCCTAGAGCAGTGTATCTACTGAGTCCACTCCTGTTCGTAGGGTTTTACGCAGCACTCTCTGGGTTTCTTCCTGTTGCCAGGAAGTTCTTCCAGTAGCAGCACCGCTGTCGTTTTTTAGGCAGGCCCTTGTTGCCTAAGTTTCTTCTTGCTGCCACTTTCAAGGCAGTAAAAAATTCATCCAGAAATCCAGCGATCCAGTACGAGTTTCGGGGTGGAGTGTTTCTTGGGATCGTAGTTATCCCACTGCTGCCATCAGTGTAAAGGTCTTGCGCCACCCTTACTCACTCCACCAGTATAAAACTAAATGCATAAGTTTATACACGTATTTCTGCTTTGTTCATAAGAGTACAAGAATAGTCAAGCACATGCAATGAACAGGCCCAGAACAGCTCTGCTCTCTAGCACAAATGTTCAGGCTTATATAGCGGGTAGGCCCCGCCTCTTGTTCTACTTGGCTGGGCTTGACTCGGCTCGGCTTTGGTTTGACTCTACTCAGCTCAGATCGGCTTAGCTCTACTCAGCTCGGCTTGGCTCTCACCTCGTTATTCTGCCTGACTGAGCACAGCCCAGCTCGACTCAGCCCTAGGCTCAGCTCTCAGTGGATCACATTCCACAACAATATATAATTTGATAAACTTGAAGTCCATTATTACAAACAAACTTTATGACTTCATATTAAGAGGTTGACAAAAAGGTTGACAACTTTATGACTTCATACAAAGAGGTTGACAGATCAAATGTCTGCAACACGAAAATAGGAAAATTCTACCTGTGGCAGGCACACCAGGCGTTGCAAACGGAAGTTATTTTTATTCATTTGTAACTTTAAAAATTACCATCTATTCTTAGAGTCATCCTTGTAAAGCATTTTAACTGTGCAGCTTGTTTACTAGCCCTCAATTGCACCAACTGTAAAAAACCACATTACTTTTAGATACTTTCTTATTATATATTCAACTAAATAATTGGTGCTTTAAGTGAGTAAGTTGATTGATAAAATGTATAAAAGAAATTGGAGCCTAAAAATGTATTCTGCTGCCAAACTCGACACTTATAATATTAACTATATTATTCATATTATTTGGATTATTTTTTATTATTTGTTTTTTAATAATTTTATTTGAAACAAAAATGTTTTTTAAATTATGCCATACAATAACCATATCAAAGGCAACAGTTGATAAATCTACTCAGAGTACGAGTTTTTATTATGTGAATCACCAGATTTCAAAACCAGATTAAAATTTGACTTTTTTGAATTTGAACTTTTTACTTCTTGTATCAAACCCTTTGCCATTTTTTACCAGAAACCTTTCTAATGAGCATCTATAGAACTGAGATACTTTAGATGCTTTAATAAACATTTTAACACGATCAAATGTTTATGCTTTTGTTTACGGTGAATGTAAACAAAGTTCACATATTTGGAAAATTCGTAAAAATAATAGGGCGCGTTAAAAAGTAAATAGTCCTTTATTCCTCACTGATGTGCAACAAATTATATTAACTAGCAAAACAAATTATAAAAACATAGTATCTGTTTTTGTTATGCAAACCTGAGAATGAGAATTTGGAAGCACTGAATTATTCGAATGTGTTTTCAATTTGAGCCGCCATAATGAGCTGAAGACTCGGGCATAAACCATCATCTGCTTTCTTAGTAAGCTTTGCAAGCCCAAAGAAAGTATAGCCTAGGTAATAAGCTGACATTTATTAGAGGATGTGTACGTACGATAGAGCAACCCTTTCCACAAGAATGTTCAAACCAGAGGATATGTTATAGAGAGTGTGCCACTGCTCGAGTGCGCCCCAGCCAAGCACATCTAGGTAGACCTCTCCCTGTCGACTGCCACTTTGGAACCTAATCTTTTGAAACTCTGAAGACCTTCTGCATTCTGATGCCTCAATTACTAAATTTGCTGTAATAACACAAAATTAAAACTCAAAAACTTTCCAATTTACTTACATACACCTTTTCTAAAAGTAGTACACTGAACCATTTTTAGACTTTGCACGAGAATAGTTTTGCTTTGAATATACTGCTTCAGCTAACAGTATTAATATACTGCTTCAACTAACAGGATTAATATACTGCTATATTACCAACTGCACCACTAAACTGCTTTGGAGCATCATGGAATATCTGTGCACATACTTATAACACATGATGATCTCTCACGGTGCACAGGACTTCCAGCATAGTAGTTACAATAATAGTGCATGGGTGTATGCAAAAGCAATTGTAAAGGGCTATGATACTTGCAGACATAGATTTGGTTATACAATATACTCATAGAATACTAAAATATTATACAAAGTTATTATAATACTTTAAAACATTATAAACTTATGGAATAGGCTTGAGAGAAGAACAGTAGTATGAGACAAATGGTGATAAACTTACGTGGGGAGGTGACAATTTCAGCCCAATAAAAATTGTATTGATCAGACATTGAAGTTGCGAGTCTATCATCAATTCCACAGCCTATATCTGTTGTGCTTATTCCAGCCAGTGTCCAACTATTTTTTGCTGGATCGAAGCATGAAATAGGACTTCCCTTTCCGTCCTAAGAACATTGAGGTCATATCATAAAAATTGTCAGTTGACCAAAAAGATATTTGTATGCTGGGTTCAAGCAAAGTACACTTTCGGAAGAGTACAGGAACAGAGTAAACGAATCGAGACACTCTAGTCTATATTACAGTTTGAAGTGTTCTTTTCTCATAGTTACATCAACCACATAAAAATAAAACATATGCTGCAGTAGTGTGTAGTTCAGTAGTGTGTAGTGTAGTAGTGTGTAGTGCAGTAGTGTGTAGTGCAGCAGTATGTAGTGTTTAGTGCATAATGCAGTAGTATATAGTGCAGTGGTGTGTAGTACAATAGTGTGTAGTGCAGTAGTATATAGTGCATTAGTGCATACTGCATTAGTATATATTGTAGTAGTGTGTAGTGCATAGTGCAGTAGTGTGTAGTGCAGTTGTGCTAAGCGTAAACTGAGATTAAAAATATGACTGGCTGGTTATTGTAATAACCTAAATATTGTATTTACAATAGCTTGTAACAATAATAAAACAGCAGCTTTGTAATGAGAACATAAATCTCAGTTGTTTTTGCACATAAAATTTGCAATAATTGTATTGTCTAGTGCTTACCAAGCAAGACTTCTCATCTCCAGCATGTGGATATTCATAACAGAAGCTTCCGTTTTCTTTGCAGGAATCAGAATTGTCCTTGAGGATAATTCTTACATGCTCCACAGGCTCGGAGCCAAGTTTAGGCGTGGCAGAGAGAAAGCAGGTAAAATGAGGGAGAACAGCGGGCTGAGCAAGACACACTTGGTGCACCTTGTCACTAGAATATATATAAAGGAAAATCTTATATAACATGATTGCATTTTGTTTAAATAGACAGGACTAAAAACTTAGCAAGATCCTCCGCAGAAAGCTCTATTATAGATCCTAGTTTATTAGCGGAAGAGCAGAGCGTAGAGCAGAGCTACTAGTGTTTAGTTTATTGCAATAGCAAGTATGGAGTATTAACAGATATCACTGTCTCTCATCTGCTCATGGATGATGCTGTTTTCTCCTCAAACCAAAGGCTGGCTTGGAAAATACGAACTAAAAGCTATACTGAAAGTTTAAACTTTGAGCTCAGAGGTACCATTTGAAAAAGTGCATTTGTGTAACCAAAGCATTTTACTGTAAAGCGCTGTTAGTAGCAAAAATTCAATTCTCGTCATTCCATTATAGTTTCGAAAGACAAGAAAAAAACTCCAAATTTTAAACTATCAAATGCTATTAGTGACAAGCGACAATTCTAGGACGGACTTTGCAGCTTGGTAGGCATTCTGATCTATAAACACCAGGCTGGGTTTTAACTTTAAAAAAGAAAGACTATGTGACCTTGACATGTCTCTGCCAAATAAACAATTCACCCAGCTATGGTTCTATAGGCTATAGGGCTATGGGTTCCTAAAAGGAATCTGCTGCAAAAAAGTGGTACTGCCAACTCTCCCCAACTGTATAGTATTCTATATTTCTTAAACATATACATTTGCACTATTTGAATTAACAAGTTTATTATTTTCTGCCATTATTGGTGATATTGTATCTTTTTAAGTTGTGTGTCGATCAATTGAAATAGACTAGGTCAGCCCCAACCACTCAAATTGTTATGGTTTTCTGTAGATATAATATGCTATTTCAAATACTTGCATGCAAGAGCCTTCAAAATTGAATTTAATGTTTGAACCGAAACAACCAAGTTGGTGTACGTAGAAAACTGTGTTACTCGCCCTCTTTTGGGGTAAAAGGCAGTTCTAGAATTGGCTATGCTTAGCATGCTAAAAGATATCCTATTATCAGATAAAAATAATTCCTAGGACCAAAACAAATCTGTACAGTTTATTGTTAAATTATTTCTGTTATTAATACTTACTTGAGGTCAAAGGGAGGAAAAACCTGAACCGCAACAATGTTTGAAGATGACTCTCTGCCCAAACTTGCTTCAAATTGATTCTTCATGACTTTGGTAATAAGCCGTTCTTGTGAGGAGCCTGTTGTCTCTCCCGCAACTACCTTCCACGCACTCTCTCTGACAAGCAAAAAAAACTATTACATTTTGTGACATTTATTTTCTTGTTCTGTTTTAGCATTTACTGAATTTTTAAAAATAAATAGCACCTGAAATGACTCCAATATTTGTCAGGTGCTGATCAGAGCATTAGATAGGTAGCTTTGTATTAAAAACTCATTTCTTTAATATAGACTGAGTTCTACGATTCTCACTATACTAATCTAACTAGGAAAGGAGCAAAGGCTTAATACTAGTCAGTGATTTTATAAACACAAAGAGATATAGGCCTCGATATATTATATGGTATATATTATATGGGTCTTGATATCTGAGATATATTTAATGTGTCAACAAATAAATGAAATAACAAGACATAACCCACTCAGCTCAGCACACAACCAACTCAGCTCAACCGATAGCAACACATGACCAACTGAGCTCAACCAATAACAACGCACAACCAACCTAGGTCAACCAATAATAACACACAACCAACCCAGTTCAACCAATAGCAACTCGGCGTACTTATCATTCTCAAATATTGAATGTAAATGCACGATCAAATAAATTTTAAAGCGCAAAGCTGTAAGAAATGATAGGAGCTGAGAGACAAAATGTGAGAACACATGACAACACTAACAAACTTGGTCCATAAAACATGTCATCTTTGAGGCAGTGTTGGTAGGTGAGCACCCACTCATTGGCGACTATGACACCCTTGCACTTCTGCTCTTTATCTGTAAATATAACGGATATTGGTTTCATTATTATTAGTAAATAGACACTTCGGATACAATATATATACACATAACACATTCAGTTGTAAACAAAACATGCTTATTTTTCTGAAGACAGAACGCACAGACATTGAATGAAGGTAGATGGTCTGGCAGTAAGTAGATTAGCAGTTATAAACATACAGCTAACTCCTCTTACCCCATAGCTACAGTTACAGAGACAAGACGCTTGAGCTAAGTACAATTTCATACCCTTGATGAAGTTCAAAACTGAGTGTGCAGCACTTTGATAATAGCAATATTTTTACTGATAGAATGCTGCAAGGCTAATAGCAATGTTTTTACTGCTAGAATGCTGCAGTGAAAAACAATAAATAATGGCATCTTTCTACACAAATACATGTATATTTTATTGATTTAGTTGTCACAAAAACATTCAAAATGAGCCATTTAAAAGGAAATATAAAATGAAACATGTTCTTCATTTAATTTTGTAATTATGTTATTTTCTATTAGAAAGGTTTTCAAAAGATTTCTTTGCCATGCCAAAAGTCAGCCGCATCAACAGAATGTCAAAGGCTATAAAATATTGTTTGTTTAAAATTTCTGGTGAGCAAGAAAATGATTGGACAAATTGTTATGAGCAAGGAAGTGATTGGTCCGATTGTTATGAGCAAGGAAATGATTGGCTAGATTATTATGAGCTGACTTGTCTATTGTTTGGCAACACACAATTTCATCATCATTGATTATAACTTTGAAAAACTGTATTTGAACATTGCATTTTACATTTTGAGTAGAATACAGCCATAAAAACTATCTTGTTGGCTTTTTAAAAAATTTAAAAAAAAACTTTTATGGCTCCATTTGAACTACCTGCTAGTAAATAATATTATTTAAAAAATTGTGATTATGTAACAAAAAGAGAAGAGACTCCATCAATTGTATTTAATATGTACGTGGTTATATATTCTGATCAGCAAAATATCTTTCCTGTTGTTTCGTCATGAAATTTTTCTATGTTGGTATATTATTATAGAATCATTTTTAGACACAAAAGATCATATAGTCAAGATTTAACAATGATAGTTTGTTTCTGAACTTTTCAACTCGTATATACTAAAACACAATATTATTAACTGAAGGTAGGGACAACTTCTAAGACTTACAACTTGAAATTAACAGCCTTATCACTAATATTACTCATATCCGCTTGCCGCTAAACTCAGACATGTCCAGGCAAGATCACAGAGCCAATATCTGTGCAACAATGTTTCCTGAAGCAAACCAAAGACCTATTAACTATACTATAGTTTATATACCTGTAAAGAGAGTATAGTTAATAGGTCTATGGAGCAAACACTGGGATTGCTCAGACATAATCATATCCAATAAACCAAACTACATCTGTCTGTAACTGTTGGAGCGAATCTAACTCATTAAAGAGAAAGTATTTCAAGATATAATCTTCCGGTTGATGGAAGAGGCCTTGATGAGTGCTCAGTAACCAGCTAAAACATCCCAAATATATTTCAACTGACAACCTACTTTTAAATATGTCCACAACCCATGGGAATTCTGTTTTGCTGTTTTTTAGTTCCTCTGTCATCTCTTTTGAGATCCACGTATACGGGGCTTTTGGCCCGGTGTTGTTTCCAAATACTCCACAGACTAAAATATAACAGTTCCATTTAGTATTTATTCTACCATCCATTAAAATTAGAATAATCTAGAAGTAGTTTATAGTGCGCTTGTACGGCTACTGAAGTACGGCTACTAAAGTACGGCTACTAAAGTATGGCTACTAAAGTACGGCTACTAAAGTACGGCTACTAAAGTACGGCTACTAAAGTACGGCTACTAAAGTACGGCTACTAAAGTACGGCTACTAAAGTACGACTATTGAAGTACGACTACTGAAGTAGGACTACCGAAGTAGAACTACCGAAGTAGGACTACCGAAGTAGGACTACCGAAGTAGGACTACCGAAGTAGGACTACCGAAGTAGGACTACCGAAGTAGGACTACCGAAGTAGGACTACCGAAGTAGGACTACCGAAGTAGGACTACCGAAGTAGGACTACCGAAGTAGGACTACCGAAGTAGGACTACCGAAGTAGGACTACCGAAGTAGGACTACCGAAGTAGGACTACCGAAGTAGAACTACCGAAGTAGGACTACTGAAGTAGGGCTACTGAACAATGATATGTATTTATTAATATGATCTTATTGATCTAGATTTTTGTCAGAATGGTGTGGATGGGTAAGCTGGAGACTGTTGGTAAGAATAGTGTGGGTGGGTAGGTTGGGGACTGTTGGTCAGAATGGTGTGGATAGGTAGGTTGGAGACTGTTGGTCAGAATGGTGTGGTTGGGCAGGTTAGGGACTGTTGGTCAGAATGGCATGGATGGGTAGGTTGGAGACTGTTGATCAGAATGGTGTGGATGGGTAGGTTAGGGACTGTTGGTCAGAATGGTGTGGATGGGTAGGTTGGAGACTGTTGGTCAGAATGGTGTGGTTGGGAACTGTTGGTCAGAATGGTGTGGTTGGAGACTGTTGGTCAGAATGGTGTGGATGGGTAGGTTATGGACTGTTGGTTGTAAGGTCAACAGTTCAAACTCCCCGTTCATGGCTATTTCTTATGGCAGTTGTAGTACATTAATGTACTACAACTAAATGCATGTTTACAAGTAGTGCTCAATCACAGACATTCTGACCGCCTGTATGCAATGTATAAATAATATATAAAGACGGAAAAGCTTCAAATTCAATCCAACTATAGGAGCTGAGACTATGAAAGGCAAGAGTAAGCAACTCACAGTCATAATCGCATGTCATAGACAGAGATCCTTCACTGCATCCGTGGCTGTAAAAGTGTTACACCTGTTAAGACTACATGAATACCTCTATTATTATTTACAGCTATATTAGTAAGGCATGCTAATGCTCTGCCTAACAACTGAATAAAGGAGAAGTATTAGCAACCATACAAAAATATTATAGAGCTAAGAGCATGAAAAACAAAGACATTCAATGGTTGTTCCTCACATTATAGTCATTAGATAAGCTTATAATCAAGACACTTACTCCTTCTAAGGTCTTTATCGTAGAGAATGGTTTTAGGCTCGAGAATACTTAAAACATGACACATCTACCCAAATGTTTATTGCTGTTTAATTCAAGCCTATTGCTAGTTCAAATGAAAAATGAACAAAGCATTTAAGAAAATTTGAATTTTCATATATATTGACCTTATGACTTTATGACCTGAAAATGTGGAAATAGTTGTTTTGTTGATTAAGCAAGAAAGTGAGATTGATGTAGTGTATTGTTTATACCAAACATGTATACACAAACAGAATTATAAAATTATTCTTCGAGGTTTGCAGCAGCAAATTAGTTTTTTTCAATTAAAAACAAAAAGTTGTATTTGTAAAAACAGCATGTTTGAAATCAAGAAAAATTATCTCACAAATTTTCTTCTATGCGTTATTTGCTCTTGTCGGATTGTTGATTTTACAATCTAGTAATAATGCATTACTTATTTGTAAATTACAAATAAGTAATGCATTAGTACTAGTAGGCTGACAGTCCTGTGCGGCATGAGAGATCATCATGTGTATAAATGTCTGTATAATTATTCTTAAATATAGTCCAGAAAGTAGTGTAGAAAGTAGAATTTCAGATTTAGATTTTTGATTTTTCTAATGCTCTTAGCGCAATTTTGGACATACAAATGAGCAGACATGGCTGTTATTATAGTAAGGATTAATGTTTAAAGATTTGAATTATAGAGCATTATAGAACATGATATAACATGATATAACAAGATATAACAGAATAGAACAGAATATAACATGATATAACGTAATATAACATGATATAACAGAATATAGCATGATAGAACATGGTATAACATAATATAACATGATAGAACATGATAGAATATGATATAACATGATATAACATGATAGAACATAATATAAAATGATATAACATGATAGAACATGACATACCAGAATATACCAGAATATAACATGATAGAACATGATATAACATGATATAACAGAATATAACATGATAGAACATGATATAAAATAATATAACATGATAGAACATGATAGAATATGATATAACATGATATAACATGATATAACAGACTATAACAGAATATAACATGATATAACATGATAGAACATGATGAAACATGATACAACACGATACAACATGATAGAACATGATAGAACATGATAGAACATGATAGAACATGATAGGACATGATATCACATGGTATAACATGATATAACATGATAGAACATGATAGAACATAATATAAAATGATATAACATGATAGAACATGACATAACAGAATATAACAGAATATAACATGATATAACAGAATATAACATGATAGTGTTGCATTATTAAGAGTTGTGTACCCCTATGCTTATATTGTTGTTAACCACACCCACTGTTCTGGAAGATTCTAATGACTCATGTTCTATTGCAGGGGTGTCAAACTCACTTGTAAAAGGGGCCAAAATTCAAAACATACTTTGGGTCGCGGGCCGAACAGGATAAAAATTTATTTAACACAATAAAACTAAATGTTTTTGGAACATAAATACGAATAAAAACAGACAAGGAACATTATTCTGAAACAAACTTAAAACGTAAAGGTTGACTTGCAACAAAATTTATATTACAGTTATTTGGTATCTTAAGATTCACCTTGTCTTACTCTGCCATTTTGCAGGTTCAAAATATGTGGAAATGTGATCGCAAGCTCTTAAAAATTCAAATATGAACAGCTAAAAAAGTGGTTGTAGGCTGGAATCCCATATTTTGAGAACGTATTCAACTCGACAGGATTATTGTTTTGACACATAAGGTTATCACTTGAAATCAAATGCCAATTAAAGGCTCAATATAAAACATTTCGTAGCACTAGTTTATGACAAACACTTCGGGCTCTACCAGAAAGCCCCTATCAAATATAGATGCTCACTACTTGAAAGTTTCGTTTCAGCTCGATCTAATCATCTAATCATAATTTGATCATGTGAACCAAATTTCCGCTATATAGTGCAAACAATTTTTGCAGCATTTGTCGACTATCACAGGTGACCAACAGGCTCCTCATGTTTATCAGAAGATGATATGCACCCCCTTGAGCTAAGGTTAAAAAATTAAACTGATTTTTAGGCTAGGTTTTGAGATATCTGTGCTCAAAGTGACAGCATTACAATGATAATGAAATAGACGCGTAAGGTCAATAAACATGGTTTCACTGAATACGTGAAGTATATTTGTAAAAATATTTTGACAAATGAGGTTGCATGAAAGTGTAAACAGAAGCACATTGTGTTCAACTACATCACATTTGAGCCGTTTTGAGAGGGATTCCAACCTATGGCCGTTTTCATGATGGCTGCAATCAGCTGTTCGCTTTTGAGCTTTTAAAAGCTTTTGAGAGCTTGTAATCACATTTTCACAGAGTTTGGACCTACGACACAGCAAACTGAGACAAGGTGAATCTTTTGATACCAAATAACTGTAATGTTAATTTTGTTGCTAGTCAACCTTTAAACTACTTCGCCTATAAGTGATATTCTACAGCGACAAAAACCGTGTCCATGGCCGTTGGGCAAGTAAATTTTCGAATAAATTATGTTGAGGTCGAGTTATCTGAAGCTATTTATCATTGCGTTAGAACTGACCAAACAAATCCGTTCGAGTTAACCTTGTGTTTGAAATGAAATGTTACATTTTATCCAAGGGCGAGTTATCCGAGTTGGACTGTACTTAGCCGTGAAAAATTCCCAAAAAGGTGGGGCGGCTCAGCCGCCCTAGGGAATACGGGCCTGTTGATAGTCCAAGAAACAAATGGCAGCAAGCGATCAAATTGCATTATCGACCTTGCTCACACCATTCTACCTGCGGTTCACAATTACAAACTAGTCGCAAATTGAAATTTTTTTATCGTTGAACTGAACCTGAGGAATCTAATTATGTTTGTTCCACTGCATTTATTTTTACATCACTATATTTTCGCAGTCATCAGAGCTGCGAAATTAAGTTGCTGCGAAACTTTACACTCATGCTACTCAGGAAACTAAATACTAGCAAAACATAAGTGCCCTAGGGTAGATTAGTGAGCTTTTCCACTTCATCGATGAAGTGGAGCGATGAGCTCAGAGCAAAGAAGCGAGAGTGATGAAGTGAGCAACGAACTAATTATGCTAATTGCAAGTGAATGCGCTTAGACTGCAATTCTTAGTACTTAGTCTCCGAAAACCATTGAAAAGTTGGGACGGCTGAGCCGCCCAGCCGCTCCAGGGAATATGGGCCTGTCAGCGCTTCATATCAATGGGCCATGGATAGCAATAATGTAAAATGATTTTGCGGGCCAGATAAGATTACAAGGCGGGCCGGATGTGGCCCGCGGGCCGTGAGTTTGACACATGTGTTCTATTGTGTGTGACTTATAAAAAACACCTATTAATTGTTGAGCATTCAGACAAGCTGTGCTCTTTATCTAATTGTAATGATGTAACATGGTGGCAGTGGTAAATGTGTGGATAGCAAGATTATATTTGGAACTTTCAGTATAACAGTGACATATTAATCATTATGGAGGGAATTTCGCCTCCTCAGCAGCTGGATTTAAGGTGTGAGGACATGTCTGGTGAATGGCGTCGTTGGCAGAGGGCTTTCAGTGACTACCTCTTGGCAATTGACCTGACTAGAACTACTAAGGCAGCTGAAAAGAGAAAGCTGGCCTTATTCAGGCATACAGGGGGTAACGATGTAAGAGAAGTCTATTCGCAGATGGAGTTCAAATCACAATCTGATGATGATGGCAATACTGAAGAGCTAGAGGAGGGAGCTGCTGGGAGGAAGTTGGATGATGTTATCAAAAGATTTCACGAATATTGCAATCTCAGGTCAGGTGTTGTAGTGAGTAGATTTAAGTTTCACAATAGTAGTCAAGGTGGTGACACTGTGGATGTATTTTTGATGAAACTGAGACAGTTGGCTGAGGGTTGTCAATTTGGTGATCAGAGAGATTCCTTGATTTGAGACAAACTGCTTTTTGGCTTGGATGATACAAAAGAGAGAGACAAGCTTATGAGAGAATCAGATGAAAAGTTGTCTCGTGACTATGTGATCAAGTCATTGAGAATTGCTGAAAAGTCAGGAAAACTGAAGCACCAAAAAGCTGAGGAAAAATCTGAAGATGTCAATGCAGTATCTCAGTTTAGAAGAGAGAAACCTGTCAAATCAGCAAAACATGGATTTTCCAAGCAGAAATGTGAGAATTGTGGGAAGAATCACAATAAGGGTCAGAGATGTCCTGCATATGGTACGCAGTGTAAACGTTGCCAAAAATTTAATCACTGGGCAGTTATGTGTAGACAAGATACTCATATAAATGAAACAGAAGATTATGATGTTACAGAAGAAGTTTATCTGGGTGAAATAAACACCATAAATGCTATTAACTCCTCTATGACTGACTCCTGGTATGCAGATTTACGAGTACACACAAATGCTGTGAAAAGCCAGCGAGTCAGATTTAAACTGGATACACGAGCTGCTTTGAGTGTATGTGGACCAAATCAGTTAACTGGTGATGTTTTGCCTTCTGACAAAAAGTTATATGGACCCGGACACACACCACTAAACTGTATTGGGATAATCAGTGTAAGATGACTGCCAAGAGTGAGATTACTGAGGAATATATCTACCTAGTTCCAAACCAGAAAATGCCATTACTTAGTAGAAGAGCTTGTGATGAGTTGAAGCTAATCAAGGCTGATGAAGATCAATGCCACATTGGAAGTGTCAATATCAATGCTAAGTTGTTTTCAGGACTTGGAAAAGTTGGCAGGGAATATTCTATCAGGTTGAAAGAGAAAGAGGTACCTTATGCTATACATGTTCCAAGACCGATATTTCCTCTGAGAGACAAAGCAGATAGAGCGCTTAATAAGATGGTAGCAGATAGAGTCATCAAGAAGGTTGGACCTAATGAACCTACATCATGGTGTGCTCCAATGGTGGTGGTTCCGAAAGCTAATAAGGAGGAAGTAAGAATTGTATCTGACTTCACAGAGCTTAACAGGTTTATCCAATGAGAAATTCATCCTATGGCATCAGTGGATGCGAGTTTAGCTATGTTAGATGGAGGAACAGTGTTTTCTAAAATAGATGCCAATAGTGGTTTTTGGCAGATTCCACTTGGCTTAGACTCCAGTTATCTGACCACTTTCCTCACTCATAAAGGATGGTTTAGATATCTTCGACTTCCACAAGGCCTATCCAGTATCCCAGAAATCTTCTCTGCTGAGATGAACAGAATCCTTGAAGATTGTAAAGGTGTTGTCATACACATGGATGATTTGCTTGTATTTGGGAAAAATTAACAGCAACATGATGAACGACTACAGGCAGTTCTGGACAAGATTGCTGACGCTGGTATGACCTTAAACAATCTGATTGACATCAACATGGACATGGACATCTGATTGACATCATCAATCATGGACATTTGATTGATGAGCAGGGAATTCATGCAGGACCAAGGCTGCAATGAATATCGGATTTCCCCCGACCTGTTGATGTTCATGGTATTAGAAGTTTTCTGGGCATGGTAAGCCAATATGCTAAATTTTCATCTGAGCTTGTCAACATTACAGAGCTGTTGAGAGCGATAATCAAGGGGTCATGGCAGTGGTTAGAGCCTCAGGAGTCAGCATTCCAAAAGCTGAAAAATGTTTTTGCTAATGCACCTGTTCTCGCTATATATGATGTAAAGAAAGAAACTGTAATAACCTCAGATGCAAACAAAGTGGGTCTTGGTGCTACACTCACACAAGTTCAAGATGATGGAAGTCGGAGGCTGGTTGCTGCTGCAAGTCATTCTCTGACAGAGACAGAACAGAGATATGCAACTATAGAGAAAGAGGGCTTAGGAGTCTGCTGGGCTAGGGAGAAGTTTGCTCCCTATTTCCTAGGTATGAAAAATGTTACAATAGAGACTGATCATCAACCTTTGGTATCACTATTTGGAGATATGTTCCTTGATAGATTGCCACCTAGACTTCAGGGATTTAAGCTTCGTCTACAGAGATTTCAGTACACAATGAAACACATCAAGGGAGCTATGAATATTACGGCAGATGCACTCTCTCGATATACCTCTGCAGAACCAAATGGTTCTGGTGTAGCACGAGTGGATGAAATGAAGCATTATGTTGATTTACAGTGAAACTCGGCTAACTCGACCTTCACGGGACCGAGAGAAAGTGTTCAAGTTACCAGAGTGTTCAAGTTATGAGAACACTGTCACAAGTGCATGTATTATTGCATTTATCAGTACATATACAAACTATATATAAATCAAAAGCATTGATTGCTTGTTGCAAGTTAAGGGACCTCTCATGTAATGTTTTAACAATTTTTATCAGAAAGTATAAATATTTTCCATTATTATTTGAGATTCGTTTGTTTGTTTTAGGTGATGTGACTGCCAGGACGTTCTCAAATTACAATAGGCAAAACCTGATCGTGGTTGAAACTCTCAGAAAAAAACCTATTTTTCTTTTGAGCGTTTTAACAAAAACCAGTTTTGCCAATTTTTCTTAAAGTTTATCTGATGCTTACTTCGCTTCTCCTTGCTTGCGGAGGGCTATCCCCAAGCGGATGTTAGGTAAAATTTGATTTTTTGCAAACCTTTAGAAAGGTTGTTAACAAATATATTTTGCTGATGGTGGTAATAATGACGCCTAAAAACTACTAAAAGTTGTTGTTTATTTCTATGGCTTGGAATAAAGTGATATTCTTACACAATAACAACCGTCTCGGTAGCCGCTGGGCAAAAAAACTGTTCGAGTTAACGAAGTTAAGGTCGAGTTATCTAAAGCCATTTATCATTGCGTGGGAACAGACCAAACAAATCCGTTCGAGTTACCCATGTGTTCGAGATATCCGAAGGCGAGTTATCCGAGTTTCACTGTAGTTGTACATGTATCTCCTAATGGCTCAGATTCCAATTTAGAGCAATTGAAAGTTGATCAGAGAGATGACACAACTATTTCCCAGGTGATCAGATTTGTTGAAGGAGAGTGGCCTGTCTACTTGTCTTCAGAAGACACACTTCTAAAACCCTACTTTGACAGAAAATTTCTTTTGTCAATGAGTAAAGGGTTTCTGATGCTTGGTACCCGATTGGTCATCCCTGTAAGCCAAAAAAACAAGTGTTGAAGGACCTTCATAAGGGACATCTCTGAGTCACCAAATGTCAATCAAGAGCTAAGAACAGCCTGTGGTGGCCAGGAATGCCCAAAGACATTGAACAGATGATAGGAGACTGTAATGACTGTAGAGTAAGTTCCAACAAACAATGGGAACCTCTCAGGCCAACCTCTACTTCAGATAGACCTTGGCAAATGCTTGGCACCGATCTTTTACACTTCAAGGGTCCGACTTACCTTTTAGTCATTGATTATTACTCTCGCTATCCAGAATTAGCTCTTTTAGGTGCATGAGAATTCTCATCAAGAAAGTTATTATGCATCTGAAGTCTATGTTCTCTCGCCATGAAATTCCAGAGACAGTAATGTCTGATAATGGTCCGCAGTATTCTAGTAAAGAATTTGCAGACTTCACCATCCAGTATGGATTCCGTCACATTACAAGCAGTCCAGAATATCATAAAGGAAATGGAGCTGCAGAGAGAGGAGTGCAAACCATCAAGAAAATGCTGGTTAAAGAAGAGGACCCATATCTAGCACTGCTGGCTTACCGTTCTTCACCACAGTTTGGCCTGCGCTCCCCTGCAGAGCTGTTGATAGGAAGGAAACTTAGAACCACTGTGGTAACTCATCCAGATGATTTGCTGCCCAAACAACCAGATCATGCCCGATTCATAGCATCAAATGAACAATATAAGTCAAGGATGAAGCAGAACCATGATAGTAACTGTAAAGTAATACCTCTACCACCTGTTCACTCTGGAGACGATGTGTGGGTCAGAGATAAACAAAGAAATGGAAAGGTGATCGCTGCATCTGACAATAGTACATGGAAAGTTATAGTTGAGACAGAAGCTGGTAGATTGCTCAGAAACGTCACATGTCGTCAGTATGGAGCCAAATGCACCCCTACGCAGATCTCAGAGAATCAAAAGTCTCCAATAAAGTTTGAGGCAACTGGTCATGAATAACAAAGACAATCATTGATGGTATTCAATTTGTTTGTATTCTATGACAAACAAACAGTTCTTACATAATTATCATTCAGTTTATTATATTTTATTTTTGTTGTAAGTACAATCATTATACTCTTGTTTAGAGCTTGAAGGGGAATGTTGTATTGTTAAGAGTTGTCTACCCCTATGCTTATATTGTTGTTAACCACACCCACTGTTCTGGAAGATTCTAATGACTCATTTTCTATTGTCTGTGACTTATAAAAGACACTTATTAATTGTTGAGCATTTAGACAAGCTGTGTTCTTTATCTAATTGTAATAATCTAACAGATAGAACATGATACAACAGAATATGACATGATATAACATGATATAACAGAGTATAACATGATATAACATAATATAACATGATAGAACATGATATAACAGAATATAACATGATATAACACAATATAACATGATATGACAGAATATAACATGATAGAACATAATAGAACATGATAGAACATGAAAGTGTGAAACTGAAAAAATGCAGTCAAGTCAGCGAGCAAGTATAAGAAAAAGAAAGCGTGGTTCATGGTGTTCATTTTGAAGTACTATTTATGTCTATATAATTATGGTCAATGTTTATACATTATCAATGTCTATGTGTTATTAAGGTATATGAATTATCAAGGTCTATGTACTATCAAGGGCTATGTATTAATTAAATAATTATTAAATATATTATTTTAGCTGAGTCTAAGATGTTTCGTTGAATAACTATTACACTGTATAATTTTTGAAAACTGTGTATACCAAATAATTATTACAATTTCTTTCTTTTCAGAAGCTGCAAAGGGTAAGAAAAACTGTTGCTTACCCGAGTTTCATGTTGCGGACGACCTCATCTTCTTCAAAACTAATCTCATCGGTTGGCTCATAACTCGGGCTCAAGGATGCGCATAATTGAGGTATTTCATCATATTCATAGCCCGCAGAAGGATTTATGTATTGAAGTGATCTAGAAGACACACAATGAGAACCTTTAAGAACAACATCATCTCGGAACTGTAAATGAATATCACATCATCTCTGAACCGTAAATACATGCCAATTATAATTATGTAATTAGCTAGAAGGTAAACTTACCTCCTTGTTAGATAAAGCCTCAACTTTAGTTGGTTAGCTATACTGACTTGTACATTGAGGAGTTGTCTCACTATCTATCAGATCTAAATAGCTATCTTAGTTATTCCCATAAACATATAAACCTAGATTGGCCAATAATAGCTATTCTCATCGGCTGCCTGGTCAGACTTAAATAGCATGACGTAACGTCATTGTACTGTACCTCATGCTTGACTGCACTGTTGTTAACAATGGAGCTAATCAAGAGAAGGCGACAAAATCACATTTATTTTCACATAAAAACCTTCTTGGATACATAATCCAGTAAACTAAAGCAATTATGTGATAATATCTGATAATCACTAAAGATTAAAATTAAAAAAGCCATGAATTGTTGCACACAAATCATGAGCCATCAGGGCTTTATTTGCCACCCTCTCTTATCCCCATTCTCTCTTTTCCCCTTCTCCAAAGAAAAAGTGAGAAGGGGAAAAGAGAGAAGGGGGAAAGGAGAGGGGGGGGGGCAAGTAGCCCACCCACTCAAAGAGCCAGACCCTGGCTAGGTAAATAGACTAATATCTTGCTGAACTAAACATGACTAAATATGATGAGTATGCAAGTATGTCTTAAGTCAAAAATGAGACAGAATAATTATTTTACAGCCGGCTATGTAGCTGGCTAGGTTACCAAAGCTGAAGTGTAATAATTGTTTCACTAGCATCGTGGATGTTACCAACTATGATGTAAACCAAGCAGCGAATTCCCTGATCACAGTTAAGAATCGTGGTGGCTTGACTTTGTCTTCGCCTGTGGTGATTGAGGTTTGCAACCACAGTGAGAAAGCGACGAGAGTGTTGCTTAGTAGTGCTGGATTAGTGAAAAACTTTCCCAGGCTAGCACTAATTGCCACCATGGAGAAGTTGCTGAGATTCAACATCATGCAATTGTTCAAGTGTAATCATCAAGCTAGTAGCCTAGCTCGTGAGATAGCAAAGAGATATTTTGTTTAGGGCGCATTATGAAGCTAAGAATAGAGCTGTCACGGGTAGCTTGTCTGGTCTTGACCCACCGGGTCAGAGGTGCCCGGGTCGGGCCACCCGACCCTCGGGTCTTTCTATACAAAGACACAGGTAGGTTTATGGCTAAACAACAGCGGTTATATATGGCTTTTTAAGTGCGATTGAAATTGAGTCGCATATAGTCCTAGAGCGGAAGGACCAGGCGAAATAAAACAAGGTGAGTCAAGACTATATTTTTACGTTTGCGACAATAGTCTTTGGACTATAGGTTTCACAACGTTTTTCGGCAAGAAATAATCAACATGTCGGTGGTCCGTGAGTTCATGAAGAAGGCAGTCACGAAAGGAAAATACAAAGTTATTTGTACAATATGCAAAAGCAAGTTAAAGGTTGACTTGCAACAAAATGCACATTACAGGTATCTGGTATCATAAGATTCACCATGTCTTACTGTGTTGTGTTGTAGGTGTGAAATATGTGGAAAGGTGATTACAAGCTCTTAAAAGCTCAAAAAAGAAGTTTTAGGGAGGTGATGGATTTTTGCTTTCCACTATGCTGGGTTATCTATTTCTTATATTTGTAAAGTATTTCTTAACTAATCTCTTGTTGATTATAGTAGCAGTTGAAAATAAAATCTGTAATAAAAACACTAGCCAAATCATGCCATTAATCTATCACCTATTGAATAACATTGATCCACCAATGTCTAGCCGTAAACTGTAGATTGCATCTATAAACCAAGCCACAAAATATAATGATTGGTGTGATAATGGTTTCTTTTATCTTAGTTTATTGATGTAACATCCTTAGGCTGTAATAGAACTATCTCTTAACCTTAAATGAATAAAAAATCGCGTGTGCTGACCCGGTCCGACCCGATCTTGGCCCTCATTGCTGACCCTGAGTCTGGTCCGACCTTGCAGTCCTTGGTCTCGTTCCAGCTCTAGCTAAGAAAGCCATTGATTCCATTTCCTTGATCAGATCAAAACTTCACAGGCTCATCATATTTAGTCATATCTAGTCAGTTCAGCATGATATTAGTCTATTCACCTAGCCAGGGTCTGGCGCCTCGGGTGGGTGGGCTATTTGCCCCCCTCTCCTTTCCCCCTTCTCTCTTTTCCCCTTCTCACTTCTTCTTTGGAGAAGGGGAAAAGAGAGAATGGGGATAGGAGAGGGTAACAAATAAAGCCGTGATGGCTCATGATTTGTGTGAAACATTTCATAGCTTTTATACTTTTAATCTATGGTGGTTATCAGATATTATCACAGAATTGCTTTAGTTTACTGGATTATGTATCCAAGAAGGTTTTTATGTGAAAATAAATGTGATTTTGTCACCTTCTCCTGATTAGCTCCATTGTTAACAACAGTGCAGTCAAGCATGAGGTACAATACAATGACATTACGTCATGCTATTTATTTAAGTCTGGCAGGCTTTTTCCCTATTGGCCAATCTAGGTTTATGTAATGTATCTATGGTTATTCCTTAGGAAGGAATAACTAAGACAGCTCTAGATCTGCATCTCCATAATATCGGGATAATGGCTACTTGAAACTTGAAGTAATTTCTTTTAAACTATTTGTTAAGAATGTATTCATTGTTTGACATTGAAAAGAAATAGAAAATTCTTTCAAAGTTTTACAATAAAATTTTAACAAACTAATACAAACAGTGATATAACTTTTGATCGCATTGCAACGTTTTCTACCTCTATGACAATATTTGGTGAAGCTAAAGCTACAGATATCTATTATACATATAAATCTCATTGTTTGTCTGTCTGTCTGTACATCTGTCTGTCCAGCTATAGCGATAAAATGTTAAGAGTGAAAAACCTGCTATGAACTGGAATTAAGCTCACAACTTTTAGTTTCAGATATAATAGACTGTTGAACAATGGATCTTGAAACCTAAAAGTCAAAAGTTGCAGTGACATAGACAAAATACATTTTTAGTCCTGCCAATGTCTTTCTGAACAAAAAAATTTACAAGGGCTAAGAAATATTTTTAAAAGATTCGTATGAAAGGCTAAATTCGGTTGTGAGCGTAAATAAGTGTGTTTTATTTTCTTTTTTTCAATCTGTTAGTTTTAATTCATTAGCCAGCTGCACACTGCGCTGTCATGCCTGCAGCATAACACAACAAATATAGCATAAGTTTCAAAAAGACTTCATAAAGGATTTTGTTTGTTCTATAAGATTTATTAAATAATTACAAAAACAAATATATCAAGTATGTATTATGGACTGGAATAGCTGAACAGCAAACTTCTAAACTATGTGCTGGTTACTATTGTTTAACATTAATATTCAAATCTCTGTTATTTTAAAACAGTCTAAAGTAACAGAAGTATAAATTAGCTAATTTGAAAACTTAAAAAAGTTTATAAACAACTAAATGCAACGAATCAACAATTCTTGAATTTATTTATTTTTATGAAACAGCAATAGCCTGTAGAGGCTGTACTTACTTGAAGCCCATGTCCAGGCATATCAGTTCTGCTACTTCACTGTCAATAGATGCCTTCACCGGATAGAGATCCCCATGTTTCATTACGCTTACAATTTCCGTATCCTGGTCTATACTAACTGAAACCAGCAAAGACATACTCTAGTTATAACTATAATAAAGACATACTCTAGTTATAACTATAATAAATACATACTCTAGTTATAACTATAATAAAGACATACTCTAGTTATAACTATAATAAAGACATATTCTAGTTATAACTATAATAAATAATACTTATTCTTTTCATAATAGGTGTAACTCGAATATTTCTCAGAAATTTAACTTGGAGTAAATCTTTATAAAATTCTTTAAACCGAACTTCTAGTTTACTGAGCAGCATTTTTGACAGGCTCAATAAACAAAATACTTATAAAACATTATTATTTTATGTCATTATTATTATTACTATTCTCATTGAGTTAACAATCCATTACAAGCTATTACATTTAAAGCTTGATCTACAATCACCTTAACACAAAAGTCATATGATGTGCGATGGATTAAATATTTGACTCCACAATTGAAGTAATTTCTAACACACCACCAAAATTTTTCAAAACACCGTGGTTTGAAATGCTGAAAAAAAGGAAGCCCAAATTGAGTGAGCCCGGCAAAAATTTAATGAAAAAAATTTTAAAGGTTTGAAAATACAACGAAAAAAATTAAATAACCATTTTAAATTAAATTATCTCTCTCACTACTCTACCTACGTACTATCAGTCTCCTGTATCACCAAGGTCAGGAGTATCTCTATCACTACTCTACCTACGTACTATCAGTCTCCTGTATCACCGAGGTCAGGAGTATCTCTATCACTACTCTACCTAAGTGCTATCAGTCTCCTGTATCACCGAGGTCAGGAGTATCTCTATCACTACTCTACCTAAGTACTATCAGTCTCCTGTATTACCGATGTCAGAAGTATCTCTATCACTACTCTACCTAAGTGCTATCAGTCTCCTGTATCACCGAGGTCAGGAGTATCTCTATCACTACTCTACCTAAGTACTATCAGTCTCCTGTATTACCGAGGTCAGAAGTATTTCTATCACTACTCTACCTAAGTGCTATCAGTCTCCTGTATCACTAAGGTCAGGAGTATCTCTATCACTACTTTACCTAAGTACTATCAGTCTCCTGTATTACCGAGGTCAGAAGTATCTCTATCACTACTCTACCTAAGTGCTATCAGTCTCCTGTATCACCGAGGTCAGGAGTATCTCTATCACTACTCTACCTAAGTACTATCAGTCTCCTGTATTACCGAGGTCAGAAGTATTTCTATCACTACTCTACCTAAGTGCTATCAGTCTCCTGTATCACCAAGGTCAGGAGTATCTCTATCACTACTTTACCTAAGTACTATCAGTCTCCTGTATTACCGAGGTCAGAAGTATCTCTATCACTACTCTACCTAAGTGCTATCAGTCTCCTGTATTACCAAGGTCAGGAGTAGCTCTATCACTACTCTACCTAAGTACTAGCAGTCTCCTGTATCACCAAGGTCAGAAGTATCTCTATCACTACTCTACCTAAGTACTATCAGTCTCCTGTATCACCAAGGTCAGGAGTATCTCTATCACTACTCTACCTAAGTATTATCAGTCTCCTGTATCACCAAGGTCAGGAGTATCTCTATCACTACTCTACCTACGTACTATCAGTCTCCTGTATTACCAAGGTCAGGAGTATCTCTATCACTACTCTACCTAAGTACTATCGGTCTCCTGTATCACCAAGGTCAGGAGTACTCTACCTAAGTACTATCAGTCTCCTGTATTACCGAGGTCAGGAGTACTCTACCTAAGTACTATCAGTCTCCTGTATTACCGAGGTTAGGAGTAGCTCTATCACTACTCTACCTAAGTACTATCGGTCTCCTGTATCACCAAGGTCAGGAGTACTCTACCTAAGTACTATCAGTCTCCTGTATTACCGAAGTTAGGAGTAGCTCTATCACTACTCTACCTAAGTACTATCAGTCTCCTGTATCACCAAGGTCAAGAGTAACTGTATCACTACTCTACTTAAGTACTATCAGTCTCCTGTATTACCAAGGTCAGGAGTATCTCTATCACTACTCTACCTACGTACTATCAGTCTCCTGTATTACCAAGGTCAGGAGTATCTCTATCACTACTCTACCTAAGTACTATCAGTCTCCTGTATCACCAAGGTCAGGAGTATCTCTATCACTACTCTACCTACGTACTATCAGTCTCCTGTATTACCAAGGTCCGGAGTAGCTCTATCACTACTTTACCTACGTACTATCAGTTACCTACTTTATCAGATTACTTAAAATATGCATCAATAAAATATAATTTATTAATATTTATTGCTGTGTGAACAAAGTTTCTTAATTAGTATGCCTTCCTGCATCAATTTTGTTAAAATTATTTCACAATGAAGGCCTTTCATTTCAGAAAGAAAGCTTTGATATTTCGCTACTGTACTCCCTTACAGCAGTTCCTCTCATCGCTGTAGTCTCCATTCGATGCTCCACCACAATCGTACTTTCCATTGCACCTGTGCTTTTTATCAATACAGTCTCGGGAAATCAAACACTTGAACTGTGTTTCTGTACACGGAAGCTTTCGATTATACTCATCTACAAAATATCATATCATGTTTTATTCTGCAGAGACAGACAACCTTTATAAAATCAACACAACAAATATGTCGAGTGTGTCTGTATGTTTTTGTGTTTTTTTTTGAGTAACAATATTGCTCCGTTACTCAATTCAAGTGGAATGTATTTTTCAAATGATAGTTTTTCCATTGCTTCCACTTTTGTTCCCCTGTCACTTTAGTATGTTTTTAATATTTCTAGACCAATCAAACACCAGTTGAAGAATCTCATTGTAAAAATGCAATAAATACTTTGTTAAAATTTGATACAAGTAAATTTTCTTGACAAATATATCTACTCGAAAATTTGTGTGGTATTTATTTAAAATTGATGAGAGCTTTTGTTTGGATCTAAGAAAAGTCTTCTACATTTTAGTAAAAGTACAAAATGTGAATCGTTATATTTATCAATCGTTTGTAGTGAAATCAAACTAAATAAATCAGTGCTTCAATAGCATGGCTCTTATCAGCTTGTAAACTTTGCAAAACTTTCTCTAAAATTAGCTTCCAAAAGCTAGTCATTCGCTATCACAAATAAACACAATCCTATATTACAAATCATCGGGTTCGGCGTCGAATTCTCCAAGAAATCATCTCTCGTTTTTGTGCTTTATAACTGAAACTGTGACTGGCATACTTAGAGCCCTATCATCAGCAGATCTCCTTTCCTATAGAGCCCTATCATCAGCAGATCTCCCTTCTTATAGAGCCCTATCATCAGCAGATCTCCCTTCCTATAGAGCCCTATCATCAGCAGATCTCCCTTCCTATAGAGCCCTATCATCAGCAGATCTCCCTTCCTATAGAGCCCTATCATCAGCAGATCTCCCTTCATATAGAGCCCTATCATCAGCAGATCTCCCTTCCTATAGAGCCCTATCATCAGCAGATCTCCCTTCCTATAGAGCCCTATCATCAGCAGATCTCCCTTCCTATAGAGCCCTATCATCAGCAGATCTCCCTTCCTATAGAGCCCTATCATCAGCAGATCTCCCTTCATATAGAGCCCTATCATCAGCAGATCTCCCTTCCTATAGAGCCCTATCATCAGCAGATCTCCCTTCCTATAGAGCCCTTTCATCAGCAGATCTCCCTTCCTATAGAGCCCTATCATCAGCAGATCTCCCTTCCTATAGAGCCCTATCATTAGCAGACCTCCCTTCCTATAGAGCCCTATCATCAGCAGATCTCCCTTCCTATTGTTGGCTTCAATGACTAGCTCACCTAATGCGCCTCTGAACTGATAGACTGATATATACTGATATACTGATATAAACTGATATACATGTACATGATATACTGATATAAACTGTTATACTGATATAAACTGATATACTGATATAAACTGCAATAAACTGCTATAAACTGATATACATGTACATGATATACTGATATATACTGATATACATGATCAGTTCTGGTACTGATAGGAAATATTTAAGGCTCCTCAAAGCAATAATCTATGACCTCATCTTAGAATCTGCCCAGTACAATTACAAGACCAGTGATACGCTTGACCTCATAAGGAAACCTTTAGCCTGAGACTTTTCTGATCCTCACCTAAAAATTGTGAAGATGTCTGGCATTACAAGATCATATTTACTTGTATATAGAAAGTATTACATGACATTTTGGCTAAAATCGTCAGCCAATAAAAATATTGATGCCAAACCTATTTCACCAAAGTACTTCCTTTTTCTGAACCCAGAGTTTATCTCACAGTAAGTCCTTGTATCGCAGCTGTTAACACTCTTTGAAAGATGTCACAACCATTTTTTATAAAAGCATTTTATAAAGGCAGTTCAATGGTTTCTAAATTATCAAATAATTTTAGTTGACCAGCTCAAAGGGTGGATGTACAGAGCAAATACTTTACGTTTGAACATGTAGTTTTTACAACATAGAATTTTGGCTGAAGAACCATAGGAACAACACTATTAATCCTAGTTATCTCTTGAGACAGGTTAGTCTTACAGGAGTTTCTACGGTCATTGTTTCCCAACAGTAGAATGTGGACCATGAGCTCGATGTGTCAGTGGTACATAAAGTTGCTGGCGAAATATTTCTGTATGGTGACTACTGCTAGTAAAATATGGAACGAAGGATGCTTGGCATTGCTGTAAACAAGACTATGATAATGATCTATAAGTCATATACAAAGCTATTTACAGGCCATACCAAATGTTTTTTTGCACGTAATGCGACATTTTTTGTTGGAGAAAAGGTTAGATGGTATGATATTCTTATAGCTCACAATTTATGAGTTAAACCTGAAAGCTGGATTTTTTGCTAAGCTAGTTGTTATGATTATTCTCTGAAGTTGCTAAAACAATCTTTAAAATTATCGAATCAGCAGTGACAGATTGTGTTCACTCGTGTCATGTTTGTGCCAAAAAACTCAGAGTAAAGAATTTCAACATTCTCATCATAGCAGTCGGCCGACATCGTAGCAGTCGGTCGACATCGTAGCAGTCGGTCGACATCGTAGCAGTCGGCCGACATCGTAGCAGTCGGTCGACATCGTAGCAGTCGGTCGACATCGTAGCAGTCGGTCGACATCGTAGCAGTCGGTCGACATCGTAGCAGTCGGTCGACATCGTAGCAGTCGGTCGACATCGTAGCAGTCGGTCGACATCGTAGCAGTCGGTCGACATCGTAGCAGTCGGTCGACATGACAATGACTAGTTTTACTTCAGCCTAATTAAACATCTTTAGCTTGCTTCATTTTTTGTTATCATTTCACATTTCTTTCAGTTCCTTTCCACCTTTTTGCTATTTTTCTCATCCCTCTCTTCATCCTTGATTGAGTTTCTTTTATTAACTTGGGGTATGTAATCAGGTCTAGAGTATGCAGACAGCTCTAGGGTTGACGAAGCATCGCGGACCCATCGGCAAAGTTTGCAGCTGTCAAACTTTACCAATGTTTCGCCGAGCATCGATGACTGCTTTTCAAGTGTGAACCATGTCGGCGATAGTAATTCACGGTCGGGGATAGCATGATTTATTTCTGTTTGTGATAGTCTCTGCGGACTAGTATTTGATTTCACCACGCGAAAATGTAGAGGTTTCTTCGCGAAAACTTAAAAAGAAAAATGAGAACATTACGTCAGTGTTTTTCCTGGTGCAAATGCTGATGGGTTTGTGATAGTGTAAACATCGTTATCATCGATGATCACCAAAGTATTGTGGCATCAACGCCGAGATACGGCGATATAGTGTGAACCAACCTTTAATAGACGGGTTCCTATGTGACTCTGGCTAGCATTGAATTAAGCTTATCTAAAATCTGCATTTTTGTATTTACACGGTTGCTAGCCGATCCGCAGTGTTTCACAAAAACAACTCGAAAGGTGTTTTAATGAAAGGGTAAATAGTAGCCTAAAAGCTGTTTTTCTAAAAAATTGTAGTTTCACTCACCGCAAAGAGACTCTACTTCATCCTCCCCGCTTGGACAATCACGGTACCCATCACATATAAAGATTTTCTGTATACACTTTCCAGAGCTACACTGATTCTGTAAGTCTTTATCTCCTGTGCAAACTGAACAGAAAACTAGCAATGATGTTGTTGTACTTAAACGTAATTAAACATTATTTAAAGCTTTGTTTATTTGTAGAATTTTATTTTTTATTATTTTTTATTTGTTATTTTATTTTTTCATTTGTTATTTTATCATTTAATTTGTGTTAGTGTTGATCTTTATTTTTTTCTCACTTTTTATTTTAATATAAGCCCTATTTTTACTTCTTTTAATTCTTTGTTTGTTCTTTTTAAGTATTTTTTATTTCTTTGCTTTTTTATTTAAAAAAAATTTATGGTACAAATTTATTGTATTATACAATAAATTAGAATTTATTGTACAGTTTATTGTTAATTGTAACTTTTATTCTATTTTTGAAAAAATGTTTGTTCATTTATTAGATACTTTTTTAATCGAATTTTGTTTCTAACATTTCTTTAGAAATGGGTTTTTAATATTTCCTGTTTCTTCTTATTCAATTTTAACTTTTTTTATTCCAAGCCTTTTTGGTTTTTAGTCATGAATCTTGAAAAGACTAGTGTGAAAAATAGTAGTGGGGAAAAAGAAAAGCATTTTTTTTAGAATTAAAACTGCATATAATAAAAAAAACATGATTATAATTATGGGGATAGATTAATGACAAATGATCACAAAACAAGATTTTTTTTATCGTCATTTTTTATTTGTTATTGCTTTTGTTTCCAATTTTTCAATTGTACTATCCTTATAAATGTTTTTGTTGGTTGTTATTGTTTGGAAGGTTGTTTTTTGTCCATATTTTTTTTTATAAATTTATTACTTTTTTTGCTTTTTTGTTTATTGCCGTTTTTGTACATTGTATCTTGTTTGTATTGTATCTAATGTTCTGCAACTAAACTGTGGGTGCAAAAAACCTTCCAAAACAAAAGTTGTAAAAAATAATGCTTTGAAATAGTCATAAAAATAGCTTTTATTTTAAAGTTGCTGTAACACAAATATCAAGCAAACCAAACAGTTTATCAAAAAGTCAAACACTTCAAGAGATTCGCTTAAAAGAATTCGTGCCAAAAGGAAATCAAAGAATGCGGACCTTCAAAAAGTAAAAGACTTATAAAGGTAATATGTAAAATGGTGCAATTCGTGCCATCAAAGTATTGAGCCTTTGCTAAGACGTGATGATTAATTGATATTTAGTCAAGCCATTTTGTCAGATTCAAACATACAGGTATAAAGTAATATAGATATATTTATTTAAATACATAATCTGCTACCACAAATTCTGGAATACAAGTTGACCCGACGTATAAGTCAAGGTTTAAAGTTTGGTATAACAATCCTTGGCATGTACCAGCGGTATAAGTCGACCCCCTTCTATAGATCAACGCGTTTGACCGCTAATAGTCCAGTTGGCATCAGAGGCAGGCAATTTATACCTGAAGAAATGGGATTCAAAAACTCCATGAACGAGTTTTTGAATATCCAAAAACATTCCATATAGTTATTCAAATGTAACGTTCTACATTTGACTAACTATAATGATATATTCATGATGCAATGCTAAATTTATACAATTTGACATACCTTGACCAGACTTCAGAGAGCTTATTGTCCCTTGTTTCTCATCTACAATGCAATTGTAAACCCTTCAGAGAATGTAACAGCGAAGTTAATATTCACGGAAGGCCTGCCGTAAAGCCTGCTATCAAAGAAAACGCGACAGATGACTTTTATGTCGTTTCAGTCTTTTCCGCGGAAAGTGTTGCTACTGTTTGGCTGCTCATAAATTTATTTGGTTCACTGATAGTTGTGCAAGATATAAAACATATTTTAGATTGAAAGACTATTCAGCTGTGTGGCAAAAAAAGTTGTTGGGTGCTGGAAACAGAATGTACTAGCACCTAATTAATTACTGTAATTACTGCAATGCGAAAGAGGATAAGAAGCAGCCTAAGCCCGTAGAAGCTCGTGTCTCATATCTACTGTATGTCAATAGAGTCTACACTAAACAGCTGAGGGTTATCACTAAAGAACTCATATCTACTGTAGGACTGTACTCATATCTACTGTACTAAAGGACTCATATCTACTGTAGGACTGTACTCATATCTACTGTACTAAAGGACTCATATCTACTGTAGGACTGTACTCATATCTACTGTACTAAAGGACTCATATCTACTGTAGGACTGTACTCATATCTACTGTATGTCAATAGAGTCTACACTAAACAGCTGAGGGTTATCACTAAAGAACTCATATCTACTGTAGGACTGTACTCATATCTACTGCACTAAAGGACTCATATCTACTGTAGGACTGTACTCATATCTACTGTACTAAAGGACTCATATCTACTGTAGGACTGTACTCATATCTACTGTACTAAACGACTCATATCTACTGTAGGACTGTACTCATATCTACTGTACTAAAGGACTCATATCTACTGTAGGACTGTACTCATATCTACTGTACTAAAGGACTCATATCTACTGTAGGACTGTACTCATATCTACTGTACTAAAGGACTCATATCTACTGTAGGACTGTACTCATATCTACTGTACTAAAGGACTCATATCTACTGTAGGACTGTACTCATATCTACTGTACTAAAGGACTCATATCTACTGTAGGACTGTACTCATATCTACTGTACTAAAGGACTCATATCTACTCTACTCATATCTCCTATATCAACAGAGTCTACAGTAAACATCTCAGGGTTATCACTAAAGGATGCCCGTTTGCTGCGTACTGTGGTACATTCAACTCATCACAGAAGATTTCATAAATTTCAAGGGAAGTCTTTTAAAAGAACACCTAAAAACAAAAATATTTGCGACAACCGATGAAAGGATAATGACAGCTGATTAGTTTTTATGTGTTTTCCTAGATACAAAATTGTCTATTAAAGCTATGAGAAAACAGTGAGAAATGAGAGTAAAATTATGGAGCAATTAATTGAAAGATAAAAACAGAAGATCACATGAGTAGACAAAGTAGAGTGAATGTTGTGCGTAGAATGAAGAAAGATCAGAATGAGTGATTATACACAGCTTGTATCGCGAATGAACAAAAGCACAGAACGACCTCAGCTCAACTCAACGTATTCAAAACAAACACCAACTACTTTAGATTGCGCTTAAGGTAATGCAAGCCTGATCCTGCGTAATGGAAAAGCAAGAAGCAATAAATGTCACATATACTTGTCTGAGCCATTATATGAACAATATAAAATATTACACAATGTGAAAAAACAAAACTAACCTAACACAACATAAACGCAGAAGCCAATCAAACAAATTTTAGTAACAATAAAGTCTTACAGGGATGGAACAGTTCTACAGAGACGAAAGGTAAAAATATGGGGAGAAAATACCTATAAATTTTAATCAAAAGACGAAGCATTTTCAGCTGTGCAAAATTAGGTAGAACCATTTGCTAGTTTAAGTAGACCCACTTACTAGTTTTATGGTTTCTAACAGCAACTGCTGCCACTATAATGACCACGAGCACCAATATGGTGACTACCATTGCAGCAATAGCACAGCATTTCTTCTTTTTGGTACAAGGACCAAATATTTGATATCCTTTGTTGATGGTAACATTTTCGTCGTTTACATCAAAGTAACCGGACAGCTGAGCGCGTGACTCTGGTGTCGTCTACAGCAAAGGAAAATAATAATTATAACGATTAGAGTATCATCTACCTTTGCTGCATCACGAGCTTCATTTATCTACACTATGCATTCACCTGTGCTCATATTAAGTACTGCATAGTTAGCAGAAAAAATGTTCAGTTGGCAGGGTTTGAACACATCATTAAGAAAAATAATAGTAGCAAATTTGAAAATAGTTTCATCATATTTCAAAATACATGCATTAAAAATATAATTCTACATAAAGTTGAGAATCTACTGAATTAGCACTTTTTTGCACTTACTCAAGCGGTGGATAAGTTTGCAGCCCAAAAACACCTGACTAACCTGATCATGACTAATTCTGACTAACCTGATCATGACTAATTCTGACTAACCTGATCATGACTAATTCTGACTAATCTGATCATCACTAATTCCACGCACTTCTTTTACAACTCATTTTTGCCACCACATTTAAGAACTTTCATGCGGTTAGCAAATCATCAAACAGCGATCATCTCATGTTGTTAAATAATAAACTAAGACCGTTGTGACAATCATGGAAAGTTCATGCTCCTGATGAATCAACCACATAGATTGTTTCAGTAGCATGGCTAGTTTGGTTGGCATGGAAGTTTATGCACTCTCCTTATATCAAAGGTTGAGTTAATCTTGTGGAAAAAATGGTACACTCATCTCAAAATCAATGATGGAGAAGATTGGAAACTGATAGCAATGTTAGACACTATTAATGTTTTACGAATATGAGGTTGAACGTTGGTGAGGCGCGAGAGCAAATTCTTGATGATATTATCAACTGGTTGGTTTCTTCCTCATATGGCTTGTATGCAGGAGGAGTTCAACATTCTGATACAAAGTCTAGTAGCAATAGGTAAAACTTGAAAATGTGTCCTTTGGGGGTCTTGAAGCATTCAATCTCTGATGCACAACTTACTCTTTCAATAATTGAGCCAATTGTTGACAAGCGTGGAATATCTCACCCTTCACTAACTACGTACAATGTCTCACGACTAGAAGGTTATCTGAAAATCGAGTTTGAGAAAACTCCTCATTTACAGGAATGAACCGGTTTTGTAAGAGTGCTACCAAACCGATCAACTACTGTACTTGTACAATTAGTGTTCATACACTTTATGAAATGTTCCAGCAATTTACACTTGTAACAAAATAACAACTTAGCTTTACTCTGCATAGCCTTTTGTGTAAAGCAAAACCTCAGCATGATCTCTAACCTTAGGGATTTCTATATATGCTCATAAACATAACGTATTTATTTTATATCTTATACTAAAATAGACTACTAAAATTAGAGTTTTTGTATTTCAAAAATTTTCAGATGCTAAAGACAAGTACCGAGCGCATTGAAACTGAAGCTATTGTGTGCAGAACTATGGTTATGTTTCTGCGACTTCTATTGTCATACTTTTCATACTACTCGCTTATTTTTAGCTGATAATGTTAGCAGTTGAAGAAATAAACAAGTTTAAAAAAACCACCTTTTATTGACTGAAAACCAAATTCTGTGGTTTTGGAATGTCTTCAGAAAGCCTCGCGAGGTGAATATACTTAGAATACAGATAGCTACATCAAATGAGATCGTTGTTGAAAACTCATAGGAAAACCTACAATTAAAAGGCATGTCAGGTTTTTATTTAGTAAACCATGTTACGCCTCATTCTCTCAAAAATGTTGAGCTTTTTGCTGTTGTTAGCCAATCGGTATGCTGTTTTGGTGGCAAGACAGTTTCTGACTAAAACAGAAGTGAGTTACCACCTGTTTTGATTTTTGCCTTTATTCACTTCATTATGAAAGAGTTTACTCAATACCTGGTAATTATTCCTGAAGAACAGCTTTAAACATACATTAAACCTGTTAATTAGAGTTTGTATCTTTATAAAAGCTCCTAGGGGCTTTTCTCATCGACTCATAGGTTACTCAGCTTTCGGTCTTTGTCTGAAAACGATAAACTCTAAGCGACCAAGATGGTTTCACTGTTGAAAACGTTGGTAAAGACATGAGGATTACTCACTGGATACTACATATAATTGTTCCCTGTAGTAATGATAAGCAAAGCTATAATTTATATCTTATACGTACCCCATAGTCAGAAGTCATTGTTAAACTATCTTTGCTGAGACACACATCCAGTAACGGTTAAGAAGAACAAAATGTGCAGTGCCACGACTCAATAACGTTTCTTTATGGTTGGATGTTGTTGGAATGAGTAGTCAGTCAGTCATGAGCTCACATTAATCATCCCGTTACCATGACGATAACTTCATTACCATGTTAGACTTCCAACAAAAGGTCCAGCAAAAAAGTGGTCAGTAAGTGTGTTGAAGTGTAATTTGTCTAAAACTGATCATGATATGATAGGAATTAGTCAATCTATCTTTCAGTATTCAGATACAATATATATGAGATAAGAGGATGAAGTTGCCATGCTTGTCCGAATGTTGACCAGTGCCAGAGGTGAGCGGCATGAGGGCCACCGGCAAAACCAACTCATATGACACCGAATAAGGGTTGACCATATTGATCGTGAAGGGTAATAGAGTGCGAGTGTAGAAAGATTTAAAAATCTCTTTTGGCTTTTTAACCAAATAGTATTGAAAGAGTAACCAGCCGCAGTTAGCATTGCTGAACAAAGGTGAGAAGCCCAGACTGGTTATTTTGGCTAAAGCAAAACCAGCGAAAATTCACAAACTTTAATGAGCCATCTTAGCACAAATAGACAAACCAGCAAATTTCACAAACTTTGGTAGAATACACATCGCATTGCATCATTTATGAGCATTCATTCTTGGGACAACATATCTCCTAACAAACTACCGTAGTATTCAATAATCTATGAAACTGATGCCTTCAATTGGGTTGATTATATGTGATGGAGCATACCAAGCCAACCATTGCTGTATGTTTCATTTGCTGTGTTGAAAGGAGGTGTTATGAAACTTGCTCAAAGCCATTCATTCACCCTAAAATTCATATCTTTTCATCAGACATTTTTGGCATACTCATGCTCCAGCCATCTGGTTTTTGGCGCTAGTTTTATCGCTTTAGGATAAAAATTGTGTCAGACTTTTCAAAGATTATTTATCAGCTTTCCCAATTAAAATGCTGTCATTACATGGTTATTAGACTTGAAGATGAAACGCCTTAAAAGTTACAAAAACTGGTGTGTAACCCTAATTACCCTCTTTCTTTATGAAGGTAATTAAAGTTTTTATGCTGTACAATTTTGTAGGAAAAAGGAGATGAAGCAGGCATTGACCAGGTGACTAGAGGTCTAGAGATATATTGGTAAAGTCTTCTATGATAGTGGAAAGGAAGTAATTAATAACAAGCTGTCAAGCGGCCAGAGTTAGGCTCTACATAATAATATTATTCATAGAGTAGCTAATGTTTTAATAATATCAGTTCACTAAATTACTAAGTTATTGTTAATAATAGTCATATCCTGTTATCACGGAGTTACTTAACATTTTAGTCAATAGCAGTACCTATCAAAGGCCGTCACACCTTCAATTTTTACATACGACGGTCAGGTGAGAAAGAAAGTCTGTGAAATAAAATAGGCTATTGATGTTGGTAGATACATAAATGCGATTGCCAAAAGCCATAGAGATTATTAGTGTGATCAGATCATTGAACCAATATGAGCAATTATGGCAGAATACTCAGCCAATAAAAGAGAGCATAACAGAACATTTACTAAGAGAACATGAGAGTACCTGAACATGAGCACAGTACTAAGAGAACATGAACCAAGAGAGTACCCAGCTCATCAGAGAGAACATGACAGAACGGTCGACCAATGAAAAGGAGCATAACAAACATTTGTTTAGCACCGAGTCACATCACATTACACCCAGCCAATAAGACAGAAGAAAACATGACTGAATATGTGAGTGATACTGGAACTAAAACTTACGGACCCTCTACATTTATAATAAGCTCATTCCATAGCCTTACACACACACAAACACACATTCATGAAATGGATGTTTCCAAGTACCACAAACACAAAACAGTTCCTTTTCAAGTTGAAATGTACAAAAAATATTTACAAAAATTAACAAGTTTTTTACATTATAATATCACAAATCATCTATTTGCAATATCAAATTATCTGGTGACTTTTAGAAATCATGAGCCTCTAATAAAAACCAGTTCTGTTGGTCAGAGCAGTTATTTCTATAGTTATGCACAGTGTATATACTTGTCAGCACAAACAAGCTGTTAGCGATGTTACCCATCGGTTTATTGATATTAATAAACTGTAGGGTCATCAGATGAAACTGTATGATAGATTCGATCGAATGGAGCTGGTATATAATGGAACATACATTGTATATCAATTCCTAAACACCTGCATTTGGAAAAAAAAGAACTTGTAATTATGAAGTTAACTTATCAATGATTTCTATGTTATGTTCACATCTTGTCTGCCATCCACCAAAAAATGCAGAATCTACAAGAGCTGTAAGTTTGGCAACACCTCCTCAAAATCACAAGTCTGGCACCTTGTACAGTCTCTGCTGAAAAGATTGTCTGATTTTAATTCGCCGTAACAAGTAAGCAGGAGTTTACCAGGTAATCTAGAATATCTATAGTAGTGCAGTGTATCAAGTTGATATCCACAGAGACACTATGTCTAGTTTTGTTTGTAAATGTATAACCTTTGCCGTGATGTTTGTCACTTATAACATAGATTTCTGAAAGAAAAACCCTATAAATAAATATTCTAAAAACGCAAACAAATTAATGTATTATAGCAATGTTGAGACTGAAAACCAAAGGCAGTGTGGTCAATAAGTTGTTTTAGCCTGAGCTTCCAAGTCAGGAGTCAGAGGGACTCTATAAATACACTACAGTACATCCATAAAGCAAAAAATTAACTCATCTATAAGAAACTAGTATGTACTAAAATACTGAAGCCTTCAACCATATTTATTGCTAAAGCATTGCTGGTTGGAAATGATTGAAAACAGCAGGAAAAGACAACTTCTTATTGTACAGGTTCAGATCTAGCATTCAATATAATTTACAGCACGCGGATATCGTCCCTCAAGTTTGTTGCGCATTGGAATATAAACTAAAAATAAAAGCGGTACGCATTTGACGATAATTTAAATATCACCTGAAATTGAATTTAAGTTGAATTTACCTAAAATTGTTATGTAATAATGTTATATAATATCTATAACGCTGGCCAGTGATCAGGGTTGGTTTGATATATATCACTAGATATATATCATCGATAAATATGATATTTTTGAAAAATATCCATTTTATCATTCTGTTTTCATCTTACAGCTATTGATAACAGCCTAAAATGCTAAAAACTACCTAAAATCATCAAATACTTGCATAGGGAGCCTATTAGGCTTACCCAACACAGACAAACAAAGACAGCTAGACTAAGGCGGTGACATTAGCTAGACCAATAAATTTGTGTTTGAGCTGAGAAGAGTTTTTCAGATCTAAAATGTATTCGTCATAGATATATATACCTATATATATATAGGATATATAGGTATATATATCTATGGTATTCGTTCATCCCAGTACTGTCTCCCTAACTTGATTATCACATGTTAAACTGTTATATTTTATTGCCTTAATGGAAAACCAGCCTGCTGAAAAACCTTTGAACCATGATTTTGAATTGAACAATCTGACACCAAGAAACAAAATTGTAAGCACATTACAGTGGCTCACTGAGGAGACAGAGTAACCCATCTCATCATTTTCTGTAAAAATCTTTCAACGAATAGCTTCAAAGGATTCTGGCTCAGTATAAAATCTATAAATATGATGATATAACTCTGACTGCTAGTGTTGAGTGTGTGTTTTCATCATGTGGACTGGTTCACAGCAAGTCGAGAAATCGTCTCGGTGTGGTCAAGGCTGGCAAGCTGGTGTTTGTTTACAAATACCTAAACTAGACAGGAGTAGGACATTAGAAAATGCTTGGACTATCATAGTGTGTATTTACTATTTGCACTATTTTGTTTGCACTTTGCATTCATGTCATGATTTCCAATCCAGTATTTGACGAACATTTTCATATTTATAAATATTATTATTATACTAGGCTTACAATAAATCAAGTTTTTGGTATTAAACATTGCTGACTGGTCCCATACAACCTATAAAATACACCAATCACAGTGTCAACACCATACAAGTTCAACCTAGCTTCAAATTTTTTTCAAAGATGTTATTTGTTTCAAAAATATCATAAATATCAATAAATATCATAAATATCAATAAATATCATAAATATCAATAAATATCATAAATATCATGATATGATATATCATGATATGTATATCAGTGATATGATATTTTGAAAAATATCAATATTTTTGCCAACCCTGCCAGTGATACAGAGTTTCAAATATCTAACAACTTCAAATCACATCTTTTTCAAACTGATAAAATAAATAAAAAACTTAAATCAATTTCAAAAAATTTAAAGATTGTTGAAATTAAATCGTGGTTTAATACTAAATTTTACTATAATAAATATCATCAATGCTGGTTAACAGTAGACACATTTCAGAATTTCTACTCGAAAAACACAAGTCATGTATTCTCTCCGGTTGCATTGCCTAAACTCACACGTTCTTCTCTCATTGCAGAGGCAGCAATTACTAGGCAACAAACAAGTATATGCACAGTAAGTAGGTCTCCTTGTGAGCATCGATTTAACATGGAAATCTTAGAAAAAACTGTTCATTAGGGTGTTCAGAGGTACATGTGGAATGCATGTTAATAAAATGTATACAAGATGTGCAAACTGCAGTTTCAATAAATCGTTACTCTGGTAGCATTTTTTAGCTTTTTTTTGCCTAATGGTACATTAGGCAAAAAACACAATATAAAGATCACACATTCTAGCATACTCAGGTGCAAGTATTCATCAACTTTGCTACTAAATATTGCACAACTTCTGTAGAGCAAAAACATGATGCACTACAGAATTGCTTGTTGGACTTAGCCCAGCTTGCACTTTTGCTTACTCGCTTAGTTTTAATAAACAGGCATAATAGGAATACATGTGACTTATAAATCTATCGCCAGATATTACAATCGAGTAAAGAGGACAAATCAACATTGTAAAGAAATTTATTAAACCATACTGAGCACTTATGTGCTCAAATGTAGGGAATAGAAACAAAAAAGAAAAACAAGAGAACTGCAAGAATCATAGATCGTGTACCCTTGTACGGCAGAGTTCCATCAGCAATCATAGACAGTGTACCCTGGTACGGCAGAGTTCCCTCAGCAATCATAGACCGTGTACCCTGGTACGGCAGAATTCCCTCAGCCTGTCTGTTCAGGTTATGAGATACAAAAGAAGTGTTTGTGTTTTGCGACGTAGGCATGCTGATTACCGGAAGGCATGGGTCCCTATGCTAGGAACGTGAATAGAGAACGTCTATCAGTCTGTCAAATCTGTTTGGGTCTACGGAGGTGATTAGTTGCTGAGCAGCAGCAAGTACTCTCTTTTTAGCTCCTTAATTAGAATATAAAATACCTTAGAAAAAGGAGAAAGAGCACAAGAACTAGGCAGATAGCACCGACTTTGGCGTAAGACGATCGCAAGTTCAAATACCTAGCATCCTTCCGATATTTCTGAGACTGCATGCTCAGGTCCCGCGCCTTATCATCAAGAACTGAAACAAAAAAGATTACCATATCAAAGAAAAAGAATTAGCAAGAAAATTCATAGATTGGCTGGCATGAAAAGTTATTTACTAGATGTGTGAGCGCTTGCTGTTCCCCATACTAATTACCATCACCAGCTTCATTATAAGATATCTGAGCAGATGAAATAAGATTCATAGTTGAAGACCTTTTGCCATATGAATGTTTGGGGGATTAGTTGACGCCTCATATCAACAGGCTCATATCAACAGGCTGATATCAACAGGATATTGCAAATTGAAACATTGCATTTACAATTTTAGAACTCAAGCAGGTACACAACTCTATAAACAAATAAAGACGATCAAGCTCAGACATATTATTTACATCCGTAATATCTGTATAATAAAGATAATGTACTGGCAGAATATCTGGCGTTGCAGCGGTATTACAAACAGCTTATAAACAGTGGCAGGTTATGTAGTTGCCTGCCACTTGCCATTAGTCTGGCACATTACCAATGGCTAATTTGAGCAAGCTAGTATTCGTATTGCTAAACTTGCTAATAAGAGCCGTGAGAACAAGCTTTAGTGGTGTTGCACCGTGATGTAATGCAGTCGCTGTGCGTATTTTAACCTAGATAACCAATCAAATCGCCCAATGAATCCAATGCATCTTGCGTAGCTCAATTGGTTAGCTCAATGCTTGATGAAAGGGAAGTTCCGAGATCAAATCTTTTGTGATCTCGGAACTTCCCAAGATCACAAAAGATTCTCATTCTCGCTAGTTCTTCATTCCAAGATTTTAATAGCTATAGCTGGACAGACTGAATTACAGACGAACAAACACCGAGATTGATATAGATGTAAGATTTACAGTCAAACTTTCGCATAGAAAGTATATTTGTTCTGACATTTACTTCAAAACGTCACTTGATGCAGAAGCTATTCCTATGAGAATACTCTCTAAATCAATAGCACAAGAGCCTATAGAGTATAGAGGTTCTCAATACACACTGTAAGTAAACTACATGTACTCGTTAAACAAATGTGCTGTATAAAAAACTACTAGTAAAAACAAGTCTATTATATAGAAAAAAATAAAGTAATAAGAAGAATGAAGGTTATATTTAGCGCACGAGTACTCCTTGGCCATCGGGTTTTTCGGGTATCGGGTTTGTTAATAAGGTTTTATGTCTAAAATTTCCAAACATCCGAAATATTTTAAAATTTACAATGCAATTATAATTTTAGTCAAGTTATTTATTATTTTTACTATTTTCTATCTACCGATATTCGTGCTCGCGGCATTAACCCTTTGGCCGGAGTTAAAGCCCCGCAGAAACACTCGAAAGTCGTGTAATTTATATTTGAAAATTTACTAAGATCGGTATTTTATGAACATGCATAGCTCAAACTGAAATTTATTTCTATTAAAAAATCTTATGTACATAAACATTCATTTACATATGTACTACTACGAAAAAGCTACAGCTATGTACAGTTGTCCCTGTATGAAATGCTTGAAAGCATTCTTTTCGGTAGAGTTCAACGCTAAATCGTAGCCGTGCGAGCTACCATAACAATCACTTTTCTCTGTATATTCAAAAGTCCTAGAAGTTTACATCACTTCTATCATCTGAATTATTTTTCTACTGATCAGACAGAAAATCACAAGCGATCGCAGGATCAAGTAAATTTTTATTTTATCGTTTCGAACGTCAAGCCGATGTTGACTGGTTTTTCCAACTTCCATTTTTTCCGAGGCAAGATTTCTTTAGCTTTTAGCACAAGGCAACGTCTCTCAGGTAATCGTTTCATATTGTAATTTATCGACTAATATCTTGTTGATGATATTTAAATTTTACTAGCTTTCATATTCTTTGTTTAACGTTACTAGGTGACAACGTTAAAAACGTCTATCGAAAGCGACATAAACGTCATTTCCCCACGCAACCGATAAATGACATTTTTGTTGTTTCCTCAACCAAAGGATTATCAGATGGGTTGTTGAACAGTGCTTAGAGCGCAGGGCACAATGGACCGAGTTTTTGTCCACTCTACTCGACAGATTCAGTTACCAAAATCCGTACTCACAGGTCAAAACCCGAACCAGCAAGTTCGAAACGCTTAAAATTTCTATTACGCGAGACTCGAAGAAGATAAACCCAGAGTTCAACGAGTTTTATTACCCGTGCTCAACACTAGTTTTATTATTAGATTACCAACAAGACACAGGCATAGAATGTGCATAAGCTCAGCAATCAGTGAGTTCAGAGGTAGACTGAGAGTGATGGAGACAACAAATAAAATGTGTGTAGACTCGTCATCAGTGGGTTCAGAGGTAGAGACACAACTTGATAACTTAGACTAGCTAAAGTCTAAACAAACATAGCTGATCATTTTTTCATTATTATATAATATACTTTATACAGTAACTAATTTTCAATTTTTGACGAGCCTCTTCACTTATGAAACTGGAATGTTTCTTCAGGTACCGAGTCAACTATTTGTAATATCTTTACATTGTATGGTGAAAAGTCAGTATGTTGGAGCGATTGAAACTAGATACTGTTATTACAGCCTTGTACTGCCCATCCTATCCACACTATACAACAGCACATCTGCCAATCATTTGTGAAAAATCTCAAAACTTAATAATTTTGGAGTTATCCTATCAGAAGTTCACGGATTCTGGAATGAGGAGAGGATAACTCCAAACGGAGTGGAAAACGATAGACTATTTTGACAATTACATGTACGTAGTACAGTCACACCTCGACATACAGAACTTGATCTGTTCTGAGCTCGTATAATGATTCTCTCGTATCTCAAATCATTTTCCCTATTTTTCCAATTTATTCGTGTCTCAAGACACTATTTTCTATACAAAATAACTAAGTATAAATTGGTCTGTTACCATATCATGAAAAACCAACTAAACAGGATATTACAGCAAAAAACAGGTTTTTAATTGTTATAATTTAGTACCTACACTAACCAAGTAACCAATGCCTATTTAGCTGTTAAATCTGCAATAGAATGTAACATCACTATGTACACGAATGTATGGAGTTTTCCCCTTTGAGACAGATGTCGTGGATAACGGTCGTCTGAGAGAGAGACTTTAGAGCAACGTGTTCGGTACACCAAATTTTTGACCCTACGTAATAGAAACTTTGAATTTAAGTTCAATGAATTTAGTTTATTAAACACACACTTGAAGCTAAGTTTCAATCTTATACTAAACTTACTTTAATTTTGTCATCAAATTTTTAGTATTTGTTTCTGGTTAGGTGCTTTTGCTTCGCCTTCAATATAACTTTTAGCCAACCTTTTAAAACAATTTGTCACGTGAAAAAAGGAGAGAAAGATCGAGCGATGCTGCTCTCGAAAGTGGCCTCTCGCATACTTGGCCATATAGTCTAGTGGCCATCGAGAACCGGCTTGTATGCTCGTATCTTAAAGATTACTCATGCCTCAAGGAAGAAACTTGCCAGAAAGTCTGCTTGCATCTCAAGTTTCTCGCCAGTTGGGGCACTCGCATGTAGAGGTATGACTGTATTACAATGGAAAATGTGTTTTTAATTCTAATTCACTGCCTATAGTCACAAAGTAACAAACATCTATCTGGTCATTGATCATTATAACCACATCTAGTAGTTATATTCTGCAATGAAATGTAACATTGTTATGTACAGGACTGTTTGGAGTTCAAGACCTTCAAGATCGATAACAGCAGCTAACGATGGTGGGAAGAGAGACTTGATTGCAACATGTTTTGTAAGCTACACTTTTGTGACACAACGGATTAACTTTAAATTTAATTTGATAAGACATAGTTTACTATACACACTTAAAAATAAGTTTAAGTATTACCTTGAACTAAACTTAAAGATGTGATTGCGTCAAAAAATTCGATTTAATGAATTAAAGACCCATAAAAGGCTAAAACATCAGCTACAATTTGATGCCATTTTTGTCTTTGTAGACCAACCCTGTCCAGAGATATATGCGTTTGAATGAGGCCCTCTTTTAAAAAGCTCACGTTCCAGCGGGTGCTTCTTTCGTGACGTCACAAGCAATATATTTGAAAAGAAACCCCGAGCGATAAATATAAGGTCGCTTCCTTAGCCAATCATCAGCGCAAAATTTTTATATAGGCCGTAATAAATGTTATCACTCGTAAAACGTGTTGTCTGTGATCTCAAATTTAGGGATTTTACTCTATTATTAAATCGCATGGACATCGATATTTACTAAATTAATTAACATCGTTACTTTAATGAATTACTCGATCGACAAATTTTATTGGCGAACAACATACATGTAATTGTAAAATTGTTGTAAAGTTACTGCGAAGGTGACTCCGAGTTTTCTTGGCATCAGGTAGTTAAAGTTCTACGGAGGAAGATCGGAGAATGGAGGTAAACTTATCTTTTACTTTGAGTCTCCTATAGAGTTTCTTGTTGAGTTTACATTCAGATTATATTTCCCTGTTTGAGGCTAAAATGTAATTTCCTGCGCGTGCGAGATACGTATGTACAGCGAGTTCTTGACAGCTTCTTTTTAATCTTTAGCATCTAGCTATACAATGGCTTAGATTGATGAATATACTAAAGGTAATATTTTAGTACCCATTAATACATGTACTAATTAATAAAATTATAACTTTTTGCTATCACTAATCATAGTTTTATATTTTTTTATCGGTTCACCTAGCTACATTTGCTTCAAATTTTCTGTGGCAGCTTTATCTAGTAAATTAGATTTATGACTTGACATTAGATGTTCACTTTTCACTTGTAGAAAGTGAAGAAAATCGATTGATCAATGCAAATCTTTAATTTCCAGAACCAAAGCTTCGAATCGTTGGCTTGGCGTACTTGTGCCTTTGTTAAATGTTTATTCGTTTTTAAGATTACACTCGCAATCTATTTAACTCCCAAATTGAAAGCTATCAATAGATACGCTTTAGAATGACATATCTATGAATGACATATATTTATTGCATTTGTTGTACTGATTACAGAATGTTTATGTCGTCCCACCAGCCGAAGCAGCTTTGTCAGTGTGGAAACTGCCATAAAGGGGAAAGAGAGACTTGAATGTGTGCTGCATAAACCATAATGTTTTGTTTGAGTTTGTTGCAGTAGATGAATTTGTCTTATTGTATCAGCTAAAACTATGTGAGTGGCCACGACTTGATGAATATTTTTAATAAAAGCTTTATGCCGAGATGAAAATAATTTTGCTTGTAAAAATTATATAATAAAATAATATTGTTGAAGATAATGCAAAACATGATTTGCAGAATATTGTAGTGAATTGGATATGGTATATGGATGTCCATAAAACTGGAGAATGTGAGTTCAAATCCAGTTTGCAGCAGACTTCTCATCCTTAAAACTCTATCCCTATGTATATTCTTTTCAAAGACACGGCTTGCTTACGGTAGTAAGAAACTAGTAGTCGGTGTAGGCAATGATATACAGCCCCGCCTCAAGGATAGGCGACGGACATAAGGTGGGCGGGACTTATGGGAGGCTGTATATCGTTAGTATGGGTAGCGGCGGAACTGTGCTGATACAAAGACCTTATTCTACATAGCTTGACAGAATTACCGTAGACCGGTAGAATTGGTAGTCGGTACCCAAATGTTTACACAACAATTGGAGAAAGTGAGTAGAACAAATTTTCAATTTTCGTTATTTGCTGCCTTTGAAACATTCATAATAATGCATCTGTAGCTGGATTTAAATTTTAATTTAAGCCAACATGAGGAAATACAAAATAAGATATATGCCAATAGAGCCGCGTAGGACTAGACTTTTATCGCAAATAGCCGATGTGAATACGAGAGATAGAGACAGGTTGTACAACGCGTGACATCATTTTGGGCAAGTCTGAGCACGTTTGTGTGGCCTGAGCGCTTTTACGGAGATCAGATTCTTTCGATTTTAATCTTCAAATATCTTGGCGATGAGATCGCGTAACACAACAAACTACACATCAACTGATAGAGAAAAAAAATGCTTTCTTTTAAGATCAACTCAAATTTGACGCAACCACATCTTTAATCACAGTTTCCATGATGCGCAGTACTTCGGAATTGCGTTCTCTCTGAATCATGGAAACGGCGTCTTCGCACTGAAATCACTGCGTACTGATCAGTGCGAAGCCAGTGCAAATTCGCAGCAAGGAAACAGCAATTGCGCAATGGCTGCGCATAGCTCTCATGCCGTGGAGACAGATTCTTCGAGCGCCATAAACTTCGCACAAAAGTTATCCTGCTTATCTTGTTTTTGCTATTTTTCCGATATTTTTTCGCTTAAATTTAATTATGCTCTGCTCCTACGAGGATAATAAGTGATTACTTTCTTGGACTTTGTTATCGATACCAACACTTTTCGAAAAATAGGTGGCAAGTCCTAAAGTAAAATTTAAATAATCTATTACTTCAATAAATATTTATTAAAAATATATTATTTGTAAAAATTGTGTTAAGGTTTGTAAAACATTGTGAAAGTGTATTGTAAATAAAAGTATAATGATGACAAAAGCATAAAAAGACCGTTTCTGACGTTCGGTATGCATGATCGATTCCATGTATCCATCCAGCGATTCGATTTATACAATTTCTCTTCTCTGGCTAATTTGCTGAAAACCGCTGCCCAGCATGTAAACGTACAATCCCCTCGACTTCGGAGAGGGCTGCATCGAAGCACTGCGCATCATGGAAACATAGTGTATCGCAACTTGGTTTTCATTTCCAGCTTTTTGCTTTCTTTCTTCCGGGTTGGGCAGCCGGGTTCTTCCGGGTTGGGATCTTTTTGTTTCACTTTTCGCCTCCTTTTCCCTTCCACTTTTAGCCACCCTTTTTTTACAACTTTTTCAAATTAATCCAATGAGAAGACTGAACAATGCTGTTCTTGTAAGCGGCTTCTCATATACTCGGTCACCGAGCCACATCGATCTCATATCTTAATTTTGTCTCGTATGTTGAGACACAAATTTGCTCTGAATTTTTGTCGTACCTCAATTTCTCATGTTTGGGGACACTCGTATGTAGAGGTATGACTATAGTAAAAACCTACCTCCCAAGGCGTCTCCTCTCTGTAGCACGTCATCTATATTCTGAACCATAATTCTCTGGACGTCTTGTAGTTCGGTATTTATATTGCTAAGATTTCTTCTAACTCTGGAATCTTCATAGGTCTTTTTGGTCTTCTGTATAAACGTATCTGCGGGACAAAATTCATACTTTCTTCAGAAATGACTGCGCATCTCATGAACACTACCATCATTCTTGATTTTCATACCCTAACATCTTATATGATATGTACAGCATCACCTGTTGGAATATATAGAACCTGCTTTCATTCGCACTTCAATAGTAAAACCTGTCTATGTAAACTTTCCATATGGCTATCTTCGAAGGGTAATTCAGAAACATCGATATGATAGAATTCACTCAAACGCTGTTAAACACCATCTACACATGAAGATGTTTCAAATGCCATCGATTGCAGATATATAAGAAGAATCTAACAAAAATACATTCAATTACGGAATATGAGTTTTTTTTCAAAAACACATATTTCATATACTCTATGGAAACATGTATCAAACATTTTATTGAGTTAATTTAAGTAGTAGTTTATACTTCAAGAAACCTCAGTGTCAACATAGTTTTACGAACTACATCGCAATCTTGACTTTTGGCCAAAATATTTTTGCTTTCAAATAGTATGCCGACTTAGAGCAGACTTACCAAATTCTATGAAGCTATAAGGCCGAGTCTGAGTATCAACCTTAGAGCCATACTGGGAGATAAATTCGTTTTGTATCTCTTCTAGGTATGCATATGCCTGTCGCTTAGAAAATGCTTTGTCACAAAGAGTTAAGAAGCAAATATTTCTTTCGATAGCGTAGCTAAAATAAAAAAAACAGCAATAGAGATTAACACAGCTTATAGAATAAGGAGTATAAAACAAAAGTTTTTTTCAGTATTTAACAGGATAGTTATAAATAATATGGAAGTATTGCGAAATATATTTTTAAAATGATATAGTGATATAATGAGCCTTCTTAAAACAAAATAATAATTGTCTTTACGGAGAATATAAAAAAGCCGAGAACACTGGTGACTTACTGAAACATGTATGGTCCTGCTTCTAAGCTGCATCGTGAAGGAGACTGACTACTCAGCTTCCGACAGAGCTGCTTTGCCTTGTTTTGATACTCTTGAATACTCCTGCCGGCCTAAAATTGCAAAAACTACGTTCACTAAATAATAGACGTCAAACCAGAACTGCTAGGAAAGTGATTCAACGCAAAACGTAGATACATATATATTAAACTAAGAGACAAGTGCAGCTATTATAGCTTTAAATGCAAAAAAACAAGCATCATACTCTCAATAAGAAACTGCTCAATTCAGCAATTAGTTAATGTAAACACGATCTCGTGTTTGTTAGATCTAAAAAACGTTATCACAACAATTTTAGAACTTACATTCTCGTCTTCTTGGATTGACGCTGCAAGAGCCAGTCCATCAACTACACGAGCGATATATGTTATCAGAATCATGATATTTTTTATTAAAACAACCTTTTCGTTTACAAACACAGTAACTAAAAAGTCTACCTTTGTAGGAACATGTGACAGAGTATGTGAAACATGATGTGGAACCTTTTTGCTGGACTCTGACGTGTCTTGTTGCCAGCATTCAGTCTCTTCTCGACGAGGTGTAAAAGTTCCGTCCGCAGCTGATTGAGCATTGAGAACATATGCTAAATACGGTTTTATGAGCCGACTTCTATTTTAATATTTGTTACCTTCGTTTTCACGCAGCATTTCAAGGACAATTGAAACGACTTTTTGAAGTCCCCGAATTATGGTGTCGAGTGATTTAGTACTCCTTCATTCATATACATATATCATCTATTATTAAAAACTATTATATAATTGTACACCGAACTTTGTAAATACATCTAGCCCCTTAATTTAGTATCTTACTTATTCCAGTCACCCTAGATGTTGTGCGCATGGCCGTGTTATCCCACTTGAGCAGACAAGTTTATAATCAGTTTGATATGCTGATCGAAAATGGCCTAAAAGACACGGATTATTGCGAGCTACACTTTTTGTATCGCTAAAGTTGGCAAAATTCACTAGTACAAGTAGCTCTACGCACGCTAGGTGATCAACATTGCAACAAGCAGCGATTTGTAAATGAAGTACTATCTAGATTTAGAGAGTCATTGCAACAGCAGCTTGTTAGATACATGCTCTACCAGATATCCTTTTTTCTACTTACTGACAGAAAGCTCTTTTGAACTTAAATGGTTATGATTCACCGCTGCCAACAGCTCCGGCAAAACAGCCTCTCGCAGGCATTTGAGTCCAAGAGTTACGTCTTTAGGCAACATCGGCAGCTCCCGGAAGCATGTTCGCATATATTTTTTAACGAATCTATTGAGATATCTAGTAGGTATTGTGTAGTCTTAAATTGTTAGTAGCCAAATGATTGTTAGTTAGTTTCGAGGATGCTGAGATAAAAATGAGTACCTTTTCTTACATCTTACTGTACCAGATTTATCCTTTATTATTAATCATGCTCTACCCCAACTCCAGGCCTGCCAACCCAAGAGTGGGGCAATGCGTGAGATTTGGTTTTGGGGCAATTGATGTATCAATGATAGTATATATAAAATTATGGAAATTGGGGCAAAAATCTCACACATTTTTCACGCATTTTCATTTTTTCTTTGGGGTGATTGCGTGAGTTTCACGCCCAATGCGTGAGAGTTGGCGAGTATGCCCAACTCGTTTGCTCAACACCAAGTTGTGTGGTCATCTTGTTTTTGATGGGCAGCAACTAGGTGAGCTGGACAGCTACAAACCAAGCAGGGTTGGATATAGTTTAAGGTCTTTCTTGGTTTTGAGAATCAAAGATATTCATTTTGACCTCTACTTGATGATGCAATGTGATACAGTTTAGTGCGCCTGAAAGCGAATTACCATTTTGTAAAAAGAGTTATAACATTGATTTTCTTGTTCATGTTCATGTTATAACATTTAATTTTACCATAATGAACATACATGTATTTAAATTCTGTTACCTACTATTACGTTAATTTTTTTTACTATATTCCCATTATTGCAGTCTGTCGGTGTGACAATAACTGTTTTCCCTTTGATTTAATGCAAAAAATTTTTAGTCTGCATTATTTCTTGCCAGCAGTTGCCACTTGGTATGGCCTATATTCATAGTCTTCAATATTATGCCTTAAAATTTCAATCTAGGCCTTCACTGATTGCTGGCCTTTACTCAGGCACGATCTAAAGTGCTAGAAAAGTGTGAATGGTTTCGTTCGTTTTATTTGCAGGAATTCCATTAGTGGCGTAGCCACGACTACTGGGCTCTCCTAGCGAGAACGCTCCCTATATGTATGTATTTTCCCCCATACCGTATAATGGAACCCAAACCGGAAACCGTATAAGAAAGATAATTGATGTGATTGCTAATATGTTGGCTTAGTTACGGCCAAACTATAAGCATTAAAAAGTATTAGCGATATAAACATATAATAGAGACAGAAACAATATACAAAAAGTAATGCAAAATATGTAAGAGTGATTATATGCGAATACTATGAGAATATAATGTCAGAAATAAGTTCATGGCCCAGCGTCCGCCACAGTATCATAGTTTTCAGGGCAGGCGATTGTGATACGTCCTCTCAGCATGTCCAAAGCCATCTCAAATTCATTCGAATAAGGATGGCCATGAGTGATAGTATTTCTGTTCTGCTCAATTTCTCAGTATCAGGGACCTTATCCTTCCACGGAATAACCATGATTGATTATAAATGTCTCGACACCTGCTCACAGCTTGTCAGTTTGCGCACCATAGACAATCAATCAGTTTGCGCACTATAGACAGTCAATCATTCAGCACCATACAACTAAGCTGCTAGCACTTTAGACTGATATACCAGGCGCTTCACTTGATTGAAAGACTGGTTGATCTAGAGCTTAGTCCTAAAATTTTCATTCTGTCTGTTAACATGTTGTTACTAAGGTGTTCAAATATCAACAATTACTTGCTGTCAGGGGCTACATTGTATAAAGGAAGAGCCTTGCTGGACCAAATGTTAATTTTTACTCGAATGACTAATCAGTCAATCATCTACTATGTTTAACCTACTAGTTAATAACAAAAACCATGAAATAATTTTTCTAAAGGAATGACTAGTAGCTGGACATTCAGAGATATTATGAAAATACAAACACAATCTAGCAGCTTTAAAATAGTTAATTGTTAAGATAATTTAAAGGTTGACTTGCAACAAAATTCACATTTCAGTTATTTGGTATCAAAAGGTTCACCATGTCTTACTCTGCTGTGCTGTAAGTTCAAATTATGTGGAAATGTGATTATAAGCTCTTAAAAGCTCAAAAACGAACAGTTAATTGCAGCCATCACGAAAATCCCATCACGGTTGGAATCCCTCTCGAAATGGCTCAAATGTGACATAGTTGATCACGGTGTGCTTCTGTTTACATTTTTATGCAACTTCGTCGAAATATTTTCACAGATATACTTCACGCATTCAACAAAATCATGTCTATTGTCCTTACGCATCTATTTCATCATCATTGTAATGCCGTCACCTTGAGCACTGATATCTCAAAACCTAGTCTAAAGATTCGTTTAATTTTTTAACCTTAACTCGAGGGGGTCCATATCATCCTCCGATAAACATGAGGAGCCTGTTGGTCACCTGTGATAGTCGAAAAATGCTGCAGAAGTTGTTCGCGCCATTTGGCAGAAAAAATGGGTCACATGATCAGGTTATGACTAGATGATTAGACTAAGCCGAAACAAAATTGTAAAGTAGCGAGCATCTTTAATTGATACGGGCTTTTCGGTAAAACCCGAAGTGTTTGTCATAAACTAGTGTTACAAGAAGTGTTATATTGAACCTTTTATTGGCATTTCATTGCACGTGATAACATCACGTGCCAAACCAATAACCAGAGTTGAGTACGTCCTCAAAATAAAGGGATTCCAACCGACTGCCATTTTCTTTAGCTGTTCGTTTCTGAGCTTTTAAGAGCTTGTAATCACATTTCAACATATTTTGGACCTACAACACAGCAGAGTAAGACATGGTGAATCTTTTGATCCCAAATAACTGTAATGTGAATTTTGTTGCAAGTCAACCTTTAACTTTACCAGAAATACAAAATTTATATTTTCTTCATATTGCGCTTGTTTATAAGAGGTTGAACCTATCTTTGGTGTAAACTCAGTAAAGTCATTAATGTTTGAGCTGTTTAAACTACCATAAATGAGCAGTTCTATTTTGATAGCTCTGGCACTAGTTGTATGTAGAAAGTCTAATGGCTAAATCTAACTAGAGCATTAAGTGTTCATCTTCTCATCAATTTTACTGCAATTACTGAATATCCAAACAAATATGACAAATAAGCTGCATATGAATAGAAGTGCAGGTTGAGCTTTAAAGCTAATTCTTTTAATAGGAATTAATCCAATTATGTTCAATATATTTTAGAGGTTTTCTCCTCTGTACTTCATAATGGCACTACGACAAGGTTTGACCGTGATCATTGGAACTAAGGTCACTAGGTGTACAGTAGCCAAGTCATGTGGTAAGTACTCAGCGTTAACTTGCATTGGTACATTATTTTAAATAATGATTATGATAAGTGATGGTTGATACTATATAGGGGACCATTGCAGCCTTTATAGATTTCATCTAATGGCCAGATTTTTATATCATCTTACAAGATTTACATAAATGACCGAAATTTGTGTTGAACTTGAAAAAATATCATTATGTAGAAATCGCTACAAACTTGGGAGAAATGTGATTTTTAAATTCTTTTAAATACCATGAAAAGGCTAACATTAATTATGAATAAGATTTGCTATCTGTCAAAGGAAGTGACATTAAGTCTGCCTAGTGACTGCTGAAGTCATGGCTTATACATGTAGCTGTTGTTTTCCTTGTTACCTTACGGCTTCAGTGAGGGGTATTAGAGGCTACCTGAAGCAGCATGAACGACAGGCTTTATCCAAGGAACTTTTAGCCGCTTACCGTACAAGTAAGATCTCGGCTAAGGAACAGTCTCCATTTATTGGACCATACACTGAAGAAGAGAGGGCTACAGCACAAAAGTACAAGTATGGATTCATAGTTCTTTCTGTTTGTGTCACTATTCGATATCAAATCGGATGCAATGTCCCTTCTACTGAGAGGTTGTGAGAGCTTTGCAAACCTTGATGAACCTTATTCAAGTGCATTTCTCAAAGAACTATCATCCTTAGTAGTTCTATGTCTGCTGTAATCTTACTTTATGCATCTACATATATGTGTCCTCCAAGCATCTTCATGCTTTGCTATGAGAGCAGATTTGTATAAAATCTACAGAGTTGTTAAGCAAGACATTTCATTTCCTTCAAATTTAATCTACTATATAAACGGCAATCGTTGTCTGTGTATCTGTGTATCTGTGTGATTGATTGTCCGCCTTATAGAGTGCCGTACTTTTCGGACTATTACCCGCTACTAGGTATCTAGGGCGCTTTAACGGGAATCGCCGGTTAATACACGCCTCTATTATACATAACCTAATCATCATCGTTCTACACAAACACTTCATGTCCGGTTAGCGCGTAGTAATTTACACGCAATTAATATTTACTGCCAACGTGTACCGAGAAGGTCGAGTAAACGTTTGTTTCTTGCGGCCACTGGAAAAGCGCAATTCTCATCTACTAAATTTCCACATTGAAAAGGTAAGTGTTTCTTATTCAATGTTGTATTGTCTATGAATTGCCACACTTTCAATACATAACCCTTTCACTTGCGTCCATGTACAAATTTAGCTATCGGCCTACTGCCAGCCATTTTGCCGATAATGCTTCATGATATTTTTTTTTAATTTGAAACTCCATCTAGAATGTTTGTTTTATCTGTGTAATCACAAAAATCTGAATCGGCTATATGTCATCAACATAAGTAGTTATTTTTTTTCTAACTCGGACGCCTTTGATCAATTACACAAAAATGTTCGTTTTTAAGTTGGAAATCCCCAAACAAAGATTAAAATATTAAACTTTAGGCTAATTTTATAGAGAAATCTTAGGACAACACTGTCACTACCATAAAAGTCCTAAAGATCGTTGGTTATGTTATCAACGAATAATAAAATTCAGTTACTAGCAATTGCTGGGAAAGTCGCAAAAATGTGTCTACGGCGGTTGACCTTAGAAAACGCATAAATGAGTCTACTTCAGTGAAAGGGTTGAAAACGTTGGATTTGCCACTGTTTGTGATAGTAAACATGTTCACTTCCTTCTGAGTTACTTTTATTTTTTTCCAGCCACGAGTACTACAGCTACTACAGAACTTGCACGGGTACTGCTACTGCGTTTTACCTACTAAATTTCTACATCAAAAAGGTTAGTATTGTTGTATGTTATTGCTATTTACTATGTTATTGCTATTTTAATTATATGTGTAATCACACAAATTTGAATCGGCTATGTCATCAACATAAGTAATTGTTTTCTAACTCTGGCATTTTCAAAACTTACACAAAAATGGTTGCTTTTAACCACTTCGGGTACAATTACATAATCCAATTTCGTGTTCAGGTACGATTAAATCATGATGCTCTACAGATTATGACATGGGTCAACAAAATGTCATTTTAACCGTAGCAGCACTCACATTTTTACATAGAACACCTATACTTTTTGGAAAGCAGAGAAAATTCTGCATCTGATCGTATTATCTTATTTCAACAATTGAAAATAATAAATATTAAAAGTAGCATGAAATAGCAGTTTTATTAAAATTCGTGTTCTACGAACATATTTGACTAATAAGGGTAGCATGAAAATGTATAAAAGTATATATAATAACAAACAATTAAAACATTATACTGTGTATACAATGCAATCTACAGTCTCTTCCATAGCTGTTAACCTATCTTCGTCACCACTCTACTGGAAGTCTGCCATTTCTATCGTTGAATTGAAGCCTATACGCATCAACTACTAGCTACTACGCGTTGTTACTAACTGATCGAGATGTTGAACTTTGAACTCAAATTACTCGAAATTCTTTCATTTGACCATAGCTGTTTGACCAGTCCAATGTCTGCAAACATGTCTGAAGGTCATGCTTAGCTTTGTAGATATAGTGTAACTGTAAGCAGGCTCTAAATATAGATGGATGAGTAATGCAACTACGCAAAGCCTAAAAACTGGCTGATGAACATGAGAAGAATATACTCGAAGCCGCTATAGCGGCGCATGCACCCGAAGTGGTTAAGTTGGAAATTCTCAAACAAAGATTTAAAATTAAATTTTATAGAGAACTCTTTGGACAACACTGTCACTCCATACAAGTCTTAAAGATCGTTGGTTATGTTATCAACGAATAATAAAATTCAGTTACTAGCAATTGCTGGGAAAGTCACAAAAATGTGTCTATGGCGGTCGACCATAAAAAATGCATGAGTGAGTCTACTTCAGTGAAAGGGTTGAAAACTTTGGATTTGCCACTGTTTGTGATAATAAACATGTTCATTTCCTTCCGCAGCTGAGTTACTTTTACTTTTTTTTTCAGCTACGAGTACTACAGAACTACAGCTACTACAGAACTTGCACGGGCACTCCGAGCCTGGCGATAGGCGACGGTGAGAAGAAAGCGAACAGCGTATATTACAAAAAAGCAAACCATCTCATTCAATTTTAGAAATGCTTGAAGCAGTACAATGCCTTCCAAAAAGCCTACTGCTCAAACGCAAGAACAGATTGATTCCCATAGAAAAAGAGACCGAATTCGCAAAGCAGCAGCTAGATGAGCAGAAACTGCAAAGCAAACACAGCTACGCCCACAACGAAACGGAACTGCTACTGCAGTTGCTAGAAGAGCAGAAACCGCCGAACAAACACAGGTACATCGAGAGTGGGCCAGAATAGATGCTGCAGCTGCTAGAAGTGCAGAAACTACTGAACCAACCCCAGCAGCAACTCAAACGGCTCAGAGCAGTCGCTACATCGGCCAGACGTGCATAAACCTCTGAGCAGATGCAGCGGCGACAAGACATGATGCACTAGCTACAAAAGCTGCTACCAGGTGCCGTGTATGGACAGAAAACTTCACACTTGACTACAGTCCTGCAACACAGTATAGGGTTGAATTTTTTTATGGGACGAATGTCCAAAACTGCCCCAGATGTAATGCCTTACGTTGGAAAGGCGAGAGGCCATATATGTAGTTTATGTGGTAGATTTTTTTGATAATAAATTTTATCAACAAACGCATTACTGCTGCACAGTTTGTATATACCATGTCAAAACACAGGCTATAGACGAAGAACTGGTGAGTCATGATTAGTGTTTCAAGCATGCAGAAGTCTCAATTCAATAAATGCTGGCGATAGCTAAGCAGTGCAATAGCAAAATATTTTCTAGAATTTCTTAAAGTATGTAAAACTTTTCAATACTGCCAGTTTGAAGAACGTCAGTTTGCCTAGCAATGTCAATTTCATTATCAGTTCTGTGTACAAAATTAGGACAATTCCGATTTGAGTGGTTCAAGACTGATGCATTGTAGACTAGCTGTAAAACACATTGCATATTTTCATTGGTCTCTCCAACATTATTGACATGTACAACTGCATATGTGTATGCAGTCAGATCAGCACAAAAAATTCAGTAGAATGCATATTTGGAGTTGTTTTACAGTATGAAAGACAACTCTCAATAAAACTATTGCTTTACGTAAATCTGTTCCCGAACACGGGTAATGCAGCTAGTTATGTATATTTTATTTTGTTTGTTGTTGTTTCCAAATTTGAACACCAAGTATGATTAAGTGATGAAAGAACTTATCCTATCGTTCTGTTGAACATAGATATATGCACCCAGAGTTCATGCCTCCTTTGGAACCAGAACACAGAGATGCCGTCAGAGAAGTATTGGAACGTGAGGATATGATTAAACGGAGAGCAAGTCTAGAAATTCCAGAGTTTTATGTTGGTAAGTATATTCGGCATGAACTGACTGACTGGGTGCTGCACCAAAACAGGTTCACCTCAAATTTAGGAACTTACATGTTCAGATATTGTTATGTATTTGGTGCCGATTTTTCACATGCATTTATAATTATTATAGGTTTCCTTTATCAAATCTCTAATGTAGATTTTTTACCGATGAGCCATAGACACAGTAGACTATTTATTTACCAATGAGCCATAGACGCCGTAGACTATCTATTTACCGATGAGCCATAGACACCGTAGACTATCTATTTACCGATGAGCCATAGACACCTTAGACTATCTATTTACCGATGAGCCATAGACACCGTAGACTATCTATTTACCGATGAGCCATAGACACGGTAGACTTTCTATTTATCGATGAACCATAGACACCGTAGACTATCTATTTACCGATGAGCCATAGACACTGTAGACTATCTATTTACCGATGAGCCATAGACACGGTAGACTATCTATTTACCGATGAGCCATAGACACAGTAGACTATCTATTTACCGATGAGCCATAGACACTGTAGACTATCTATTTACCGATAAGCCATAGACACTGTAGACTATCTATTGCAAAAAGAAGTAAACTAGGTTTGATCATTTCATTCATCAATTGCCATTACTTTTTATGCCTTTCAAGTTGTTAATTTAATAGGAATGTTAATTTAATACAATTATTTATTGATTATTATTACGTATCACTAATTTTTTGTTGGCAACTCTTCCATATTATATATAGGCTAATAATAATATAATTTAAGTACCAGCTGCATTGACGCTATTGATTCTGGTTTATGTTCTGCTGCAATCATCTGTTGCATATGAGATCAAATTTAGTGTTTAGCTATCGCAATATCGCGCTAAACAACTCATTATTTAAAATATGTTTTTGTAAGCATTTCGGTGAAGACCAAATAAAAGTTAAAATCTAATTTTTTGATGAGAGGCTAGTACAATATTACATCAGCTTGGCAGCGTTTTCTGCAGCAACTCGATATCTAGGGGCACTATCATACAACGCTAGACATTTAATGTATATTCTTCTTTCCTCAGGCACCCTCATGGCTACCACTCTCTCTGACCCCTATGCTGATGGCGGCGAATCACGCTTCGTTGGAATTTGTATTCAGCGCAATAGTTACGGATTGCGACACAATTTTACCCTTAGAAATGTCATTGACAAGCAAGGCATAGAAATTATGTACGAATTGTATAACCCGACCATCAAGAAGATAGAGGTACTTTCATTGGTTTTCCATTTCATCCTTATATCCAATGAATGTTGAGAAATGCATTGTTTTCTTCACAATTCTATAGTAGTAACGCAGTCAAACATCGACCTATGACTATCTCTACATATGAGTTTTTCAGCATACAACATAAAGTATGACCGCAAGTCTGCTTGACATACGAAGTAATTCTCATATACAGTAGGGGCTCCTACAACATAAATAATCCATTCCAGGAACATTTACGCTATTGGGAATTTACTTTGTAAGAACGGTAAAATACATGTAAATTGCATAATCCATTCCAAGATTTTTACTAACTCACCTCTTTGGCCGTGCAAAAAGGAAACTTGACTTGACTACTTAAATTTGCTGGCTGTACCATAACTGCAGTATTATTAGTTTGCATCAACAACTTTCTCCTTTTTATGATCAATTTCACTGGTTTTATAGACCACGATTGTGAGGATTTTACAATAAGTTGATGGACACATCATTTTTTTCTAAACCATAAAGTCTATTCTGCAAAGTAAAACTAATAACAAATATTTTATACGCCTACAATAAAGCAAAATAACAAAATCTTTGTTTAATAGAAAACAGATCTACCTGTTCGTTGTCGATCTGTATCCATGGGTCAAGGTTAGGATAAAAGAGAACTTTCGACGATACTCCAACTTGTGACATTCAGATTGGTAGACCGAGGCTGCAACACCTGCACCACTCGATCGCCTTTAAAGCACATAAATTACATAATCTTTTTATTATTTATTTCAACACATCAGAGTCTTGGCTTTCGAATGAGCCTATATTCAATACACAAAGAATAATAGAACTATGAAAAACGGGGTGTCAAAAGTCCGTCCTGCAAAAAAGACACTTGGTTTAGGTACTCAAAATGTGATGTCATAATTCTCATTTAGCCTTAGGTCGTCGATCCCTTTCGCTGCCATTGAGGCTGCGTTTTTCTGTGACAATCGGTGCTGTTAAACCCGAAGAGCGCTAATAATAAACTAAGATTCTAGATAGTCAACAATGCCCGCGATCGTGCTAACGCTGACCAATACAAACACATGTTCTGGGTTAATTAGTTATGCTTCAATAAATGTACTGTCGTTGATAAAGGTAATGAAATCACATCGATTAAATTATGACCTGCTGTTGCGTGGCCCTAGGACTAAATGTCAATCACACTTTCGTGAGATCACGCAATGCTTGAAATTAATTAGTCTCAGTCGTCAACCTCAACATCACATTAAAAATAAAGAGCTAGTGCATAATATCATCGGGGAAAATATAGTATGGTTCTTGGAGTCTGAGGTACTTATCATAACAATAATATGTACATGGAGAACTAATGACACTGACTCCTTTGTCATCTTCATTTGTGCTACCTTCGCCTGCCACTAGCGTCATTATCGTAGTTGATAAATAAGCGGTAAGAGCACACAACAACGAATATGAGAATTGTGACGTCACAATTTTCGAGACTATGCCAGTAAACTTTTTTGCGGTAGAGCTCTGGGGAAATCCTATAAACACCAACCAATGTCTGTCTCACCATGGCAAACAGTAGCTCATTCGAAAGCCAAGACTCTGATGTATTAAAATATACAATAAAAAAATTATGTAATTTATGTGCTTTAAGTATTTATGAAAAACTGCGCAGCTATCCTATTCTCTGTTTTGTCGGCACATTTGACTATCTATTACGACGAACTAGAATATTGTGAAAGTTGCATGTATAATAGATATAACGCTATGCGCACGTCATTCTTTTTCCGCAAATGCGGCGAGATAGACTAATATTAATTAGAGTTAATTAACTAACAATCGAATTAGAGAACTCGCCCGACTTGAAACATTACGTTATATGGAATTTTTTATGTAATAGGAAGCATAGACCTCACATAAATTTTTTGCATTATCTGGAATTTACGTTATAGGAGCGTCATATTTACGTTATTTGTACTACGAAATTTTTGTAAACATTGAAGTATTGGAAGTAACAGTACAAAAAATAAAAATAAGTTGCATATTTTATAATTTTTTTGTTCAAGTGAATATGAACTTGTATTTCAATCATATTAGTTAAAGTGTCGAAGTATGAATCATATCAATAACAGCAAGTTGAGCTCTTGTTAACTTATAGCAAGTTAAACTCTTGTTAACTTATAGCAAGTTGAGCTCTTGTTAACTTATAGCAAGTTGAGCTCTTGTTAACTTATAGCAAGTTGAGCTCTTGTTAACTTATAGCAAGTTGAGCTCTTGTTAACTTATAGCAAGTTACGCTCTTGTTAACTTATAGCAAGTTAAACTCTTGTTAACTTATAGCAAGTTGAGCTCTTGTTAACTTATAGCAAGTTAAACTCTTGTTAACTTATAGCAAGTTGAGCTCTTGTTAACTCATAGCAAGTTAAGCCACATATTTCTATTGCTACCTTTATCACCGAATCTATGTAGTATGTAGTATTGCCTTATCTACGCTTCTCTACATATTTTTCTAATTTTAAATAACAATAAAAACTTCTTTTTGCTGATTATTACTTAAATAAATTTTTTTTTACATCTAGTTTTTATATTTATGCATTTTAATTTGATGCCCATTTCTTTGAAGTGGTTACCATTGCATTTGGAGCTCTGGAACAAATTAAACTAAGTACAACGTATTCCTATAAGAATATTTGTTTTAACACAACCATTTTAACATTTAAAGTAAATATCGAAATGCATAAACCTTCTATGTCAAGGTTGAACTATATATTGCAGTGGGAAAGGGGATGCAGCTTTTTGCAAAAATCAATATTTGCCAATTATAAAACTCAATATTAGCTGATAATTTACTCCTCTTTATAATGATTCACATTTTCAAGTGATTGATGACAGTTTTGGCATATAGTTTTCTTGTCTTCAGGTTTTAAAGTTAGAAAAAAGACTCGATGATGACCTATCATACCTACGAGATGCGCCTGACATCTATAGCACAGTTCCATTTGATATTGAGGTTACACCTCACCCCAAGGGTGCTCCTGTACCGATCAACTCCACTAAGGCAAGATCAGAACAGCCATTAGAATTAGAACAGAATTAGGGTCATCTATTTGAAAGGATTTTTACAAACCTTTACTTGTAACAACTTCGGTATTTCCATTTATATATGAAACACATTCAGCTTTGTGTTTCGTGGCCTAATTTCTAAGCCATATTCCATTTTTGCACTGTTTATGCGTTATTTAATATCGTCATTAGTCTGTTAGTGTGTGTCTCTAAGTCCGCATAAATGCCATGAATTTCCAAAGTTTTTGCCCAACTCCTTCCAAGCTTCACACTCATATGCTCTGTGCCTTCCTACATGTTACCAAACATATCTGGTTTCAAAATCCTAAGAGCCCAACCTCTTATGCCTATCTGATTAGACACTATTTCTACCACTGCTGTACTAGCCATAGATAAAGTTCTACCACTACTGTACTAGCCATAGATAAAGTTCTACCACTACTGTACTAGCCATAGATAAAGTTCTACCACTGCTGTACTAGCCATAGATAAAGTTCTACCACTGCTGTACTAGCCATAGATAAAGTTCTACCACTACTGTACTAGCCATAGATAAAATTCTACCACTACTGTACTAGCCATAGATAAAGTTCTACCACTGCTGTACTAGCCATAGATAAAGTTCTACCACTACTGTACTAGCCATAGATAAAGTTCTACCACTGCTGTACTAGCCATAGATAAAGTTCTACCACTACTGTACTAGCCATAGATAAAGTTCTACCACTACTGTACTAGCCATAGATAAAGTTCTACCACTGCTGTACTAGCCATAGATAAAGTTCTACCACTACTGTACTAGCCATAGATAAAATTCTACCACTACTGTACTAGCCATAGATAAAGTTCTACCACTACTGTACTAGCCATAGATAAAGTTCTACCACTACTGTACTAGCCATAGATAAAGTTCTACCACTGCTGTACTAGCCATAGATAAAGTTCTACCACTGCTGTACTAGCCATAGATAAAGTTCTACCACTACTGTACTAGCCATAGATAAAGTTCTACCACTACTGTACTAGCCAGAGATAGTTTTGCAAAAGCAAATGACTGCAATGCCCGTAGCAAAACATATTTTTAGCATAATTGATAGTTAGCTGTGTACTTGTAGCTACAATATTTTGTTCCTGTCATTGACCCATTCTTCCTCTTGTACATAATAATCATACTGAATGATTGTAAATTATCCCGTGAGCAAGTTATCCCTGGTTAAAATTAAGTTGTCTGTCATCTTTAAAAATGCTTTAACTATGCCACTGCTACAACGCGATTAGCATCAAATGTTAAATAATTACAGCCACATAAATATGCAGTTAAATCAAGGTCGATGTTATTTACTACAGGTGCTGCTAAACCCTCGACCGTGGAGGGTGAAATGGGAGCTACATATAAACAAACTCAAAGGTGTTGACATCGGCAGCATTATCGGTGAAACCTCAGAAAAGAGGATGAAGCGAACATATCATAAACAGAATACAAAGGTAATCAACCTAGAGCATAACACTCAGCTATGCGATATTGATATCAGCTGAACGAGATGGTGTTCTATCTATCTTGGCTTTTTTTTACTGAGTAGGAAAATTTTATTAGATGCCACATCACCGGTAATGAATTCGTGGAATTAAAATGGTCGCGAGTGAATGCCGGATCTTTGTGAATTTTGTGGTAAATCTGGTCTCAGTCGATTTCAACTAGTCTCAGTATGAGTAATCAGAGGCAAGTACAGTGTTGTTATGTGATAGCAAGAAGGTTGTTCGAAAACCGAGTTGTTCGAGATTCCAAACAAATTTTACCATTAGAGTATATGTATGTAAATTTTAATCTGTTCCAAGGCAAGAAAACATCTTTGGTAAAGTTTTTTTTTCAACATTTTACGCCATAAACTACTGTATACTGCATACTATAAATAAAAATGGGTATATATAGAGTGTGTTTAATTTTAATAGGGTGTCAGGCTGGCCTAGTGGAAGCATCTTTGACTATCAACCATGGGGTTGGTGGTTCGAGCCCTGCTTAATGCCAATCTGACAAAAAGCTCTCATCAAGCTTTCAAACCTAAATTGCTGGGTCTTTCGGATCTAGACCTTAACTTGGAGGCCCCGTGTACCACACTGACTATGTGGGCACATTAAAGATCCACCTCTGTCCTTCGCACATTGGACAAGTGAAATGGCTACCTGGCTCTGTCAGATTGGACGTGTTGCAGAGTGCATCCTTTTGGGTTAATCTGACAGTTCCAGAAGTGTTGATAAGTGTTAGGACCATTCAACGTAGCTTTTAAAAATCTAGTCCTGGCGGTGTTTTTCTACTAGAACATGAAAACACTACCAAGCATTGTCACTACATGACAGAAGCATGCCATTACTTACTTATTTAATTTTAATAGAAGGTTTTCTATTTATGATGATGAAAAAAGAAAACAAAAGTAAACATTTTGTATGTTTTGCTTTTAAAATATCCAAAACATTAAAGGTTAAGATACAACAATAGTTGCAGAAATTGATAACGATACAGCACGAAAATACAGCAGATCAGTTACATCAAAAATCGTAAGAAAAGGAAAATATAAACAGCAATGGCACGTTTGCTTCACATCATTGATGGAGGATCCTCCTCCAAAACAATTTAGGATAACTCGTCTGGAGGAGTTATCTCCCTAGCAAATTTTTTCGGTAGAGGAGATGTTGTCCCAAATAGTTCCTCTCTTTTTGTAAAGAATTTATGAAGGGTAAATTGCGTCTCCGTTTGTTACAAATGTTTCCATGCTGTTTCCAGAGCTGTTCCAATTCCAATACGCATGCTCCAGTTTGGTTGAGATTGAATTTATGTTTGAGATCCGAGACGAACAAATCTCAAAATCTTTGGTCGAAAACTGAGTTGGTCGAGAACTGAAGCGTTCGAGAACCAAGGTTTCACTATATATTGGTTTGAACTGAGGCCTGAGCTGGTTCAACCTCGTCATACCACATTAAACTTGGTCTTTTATCTATATGCACCCTGTCAATGATAACCCTAGCAATGTGTGGATATTAAATACATGCTAAGTGATACCAGATATGTGATATTAGATATGTGATACTAGATACAGTGTACCCTCAGGAGACGATTGTGATTGGCATCCCACAGTGAAAAAATCTTGCGTAAGGTATAGAAACCATAGTAATTAGTGTATATAATGCAAACATCCCCTGGTAACAATCGTCAAAATTTTGTATGAGTGCCGTACATATTAAAAATGAGTAACAAAATAGTATGTTAACCTTAGTAACCATAGTTGCTTACAGTAACTTTATTGTATTTAGTGGTTATGATCTGCAATAAAATGTACCATGTGCGGTACGTACTGTAGGGAGTTCGGACCTTCAGGACAGATAACATAACGTATCACATAAACTTTGAATTAACCTCAAATAAATTTAGTTTACTAAACACACAGCTATGTTTTAGTATGTATTTTCAACTATTTTACTGAATTTCAATTTTTTATTACTAAGTTTTGATCACTTGTCAGTTTCTGTCTTCGCTTTCACTATAACTGCTAGTGGACCTGTCAGTTTCTGTCTTCGCTTTCACTATAACTGCTAGTGGACCTGTCAGTTTCTGTCTTCGCTTTCACTATAACTGCTAGTGGACCTGATTAAAATCTTTTTCTACCTAATTTGGCAAGAAAACCCGAACGATGCCATATTTGCATTGAAGGGGATTTTTGTTAGCAGTTTAAGGGAAGTTGTCTGACCACTGACCTTCTGTTTGAAGGAATCTCAACTCCAACATTTTTACTGGTTTTAAAGGGAAAATATTACCGTTTTACACACGAGAATTGCTGAACTGATAGAGATCGGTCATCAAATCTCTTTTAGGCGTTGTAAAACTATTTTCGGCTAACAGCATTCCGGTGGCTTCGTTATTTTGACGTACATAATGAGCACATCACCGGCTGCCAAATTTGTTAAATTCGTAGGGTGAAACAAGATTTGTATGATGAGGTGATAAATCATCCCGTTTCACTTTGTAAGGTGAAAAACCGTACATCAGGGTAATTGTATCCGGAGTGTGCATACTGGTATGTGGTATTAGATATGTAATATTAAATATGGTATATTGGATATGTGATATTAGATATGTGGTATTAAATATGGGATTTTAGATATGGGATATTAGATATGTTATATTAGATATGTGATATTAGATATGTGATATTAGATATATGATATTAGATATGTGATATTAGATATGGGATATTAGATATGTGATATTAGATATGGGATATTAGATATGTGATATTAGATATGTGATATTAGATATGTGATATTAGATATGTGATATTAGATATGTGGATATTAGATATGTGGATATTAGATATGTGATGTTAGATATGTGGATATTAGATATGTGATATTAGATATGGGATATTTGATATGGGATATCAGATATGTGATATTAGATATGTGATATTAGATATGTGGATATTAGATATGGGATATTAGTTATGTGATATTAGATATGTGATATTAGATATGTGATATTAGATATGTGGATATTAGATATGTGGATATTAGATATGTGATGTTAGATATGTGGATATTAGATATGGGATATTAGATATGGGATATTTGATATGGGATATCAGATATGTGATATTAGATATGTGATATTAGATATGTGATATTAGATATGTGGATATTAGATATGTGGATATTAGATATGTGGATATTAGATATGTAATGTTAGATATGTGGATATTAGATATGTGGATATTAGGTATGTGATATTAGATATGTGATATTAGATATGGGATATTAGATATGTGGATATTAGATATGGGCTATTAGATATGTGATATTAGATGTGTGATATTAGATATGTGGATATTAGATATGTGATATTATATGTGATATTAGATATGTGATATTAGATGTGATATTAGATATGTGATATTAGATATGTGGATATTAGATTTGTGATATTTGATATGTGATATTAGTTATGTGGATATGAGATATGTGATATTAGATAAGTGATGTTAGATATGTGGATATTAGATATGTGATATTAGATACGCAACTGGTAAGTCTCATTAACAATATATCCGCAGTCATTTGGCAGCAACTACTGGTTTATTATTAAGCTTAAAGGTTGACTTGCAATAAAATTCACATTACAGTTATTTGGTATCAAAAGATTCACCATGTCTTACTCTGCTGTGTTGTAAATGCCAAATATGTGGAAATGTGATTACAAGATCTTTAAAGCTCAAAAATGAAAAGCCGCCGTAGATTGGAATCTCTTTATTTCTCGGACGTAGTCATGAAATTTGGTTATCGTCTTGTCATGTGATGTTCTCCCGTGAATTGAAAGGGCAATAAAAAGCTCAATATAAAACTTATCGTAGCACTAGTTTATGACAAACACTTCTGGTTTTACCGAAGACCCTGTATCAAATATAGATGCTCGCTATTTTACAGTTTTGTTTCGGTTTGGTCTAATCGGCAAGTCGTAATCTGATCATGTGACCCAATACTTCGCATATAATTTCTGTAGCACTTTTCGATTATCACAAATGACCAACAGGCTCGTCATGATTCTCAGACAATGATATGTACTCCTTCAAAATTAAACAAATTTTTACGGTAAGTTATAAGATATCACTGCTAAAAGTGACAGCATTAAAATGGCGATAAAATAGACGCGTAAGAACAATAGACATGGTTTTATTGAATGCGTGAAGTATATTTGTGAAATATTTCGACGAATAAGGTTGCATGAAAGTGCAATCAGAAACCATCTAACACAGCTACGTCATATTTGAGCCATTTTGGAAAGAGAATCCAAACTACGGCGGTCTCGTGTGGCTGCGATTAACTGTTCATTTTTGAGCTTTTAAGAGCTTGTAATCACATTCCCACATATTTTGCACCTACAGCACAACAGAGTAAGACATGGTGAATCTTTTCACATCAAATAAATGTAATGTGAATTTTGTTGCAAGTCAACTTTTAAAGAAGCTGTGATCACTCGATCGGCCTACTCTGATAGCGATGTGTTAGTAAGCCATCACTGATCCTAGCATTTGGCACGAAAGTTTCCTTCATTGTGGTTCAGTTGAAGCTGAATGCTGGACTGCAAACGCTGGTTATTATCTAATATGACTATCTCAACCAAATGGAAACTATTGTAAAATGGTTGGCGCAGATTCGGCTAAAATCTAATAGCGTGTAACATATGCTTATTGATAGAAAAGCTCAGAAATCTGCATTTTTTATAGCCCAATATTGTACAGCACAAAATATACTATTAAGCATGTGGTCACGCAATATGCTTTTTACTCTAGCTATAATTACTGTCCAATTGATGTGCTGCTTATGTTGTATCAACTATTGGAGGTTATTTAATTCATAAGAGTCATTTAGTAAAGTTACTCTCAAAAATTATAGCATTGACACATGATACTAGTTTATGAAACCTACAGTTAGTAAGTTCTGGCAAATCAATAGGTTGGGTCTTAGAATTACAAGGTGAGACTGATTCTATAAATCTACATGTAAAACCTATATTGTAATTTAATAGTGTAGTGAAATAAATAAGGAGTGATTAATACACTGCGTTTTAAATTTTAAGAACTCCACATGCTATTTCATTACTTAAGTCTTATGAAAAGTTTTTTAAAGCGAGTTACTGTGTTTATTCATGGGAGCTATGGAAGGAAAACTTCCATTTCAAGTTATATTGCATAGCTGAAAGTTATCGTTTAATCAAATATAAATACAATACAATAATATATACCCTAGGACACTTATGAATTTGCGTCATCTAACTTTCGCATTTTCGCGGAGTCATTTATCTCGCGAAAATTTCATGAGCGAAACTAAACTATCATAACGAACGAGCGAAAACGCGAAATTAAATAGCTTTATTCATTATCCACAATAAAATCGTCATATTAGAAATGCAGGTAAACTTTGTGTGTGGTTGGGCTCATTGGGCATTTTCTGCTAAACTCAATAGTTAATACGCCGACTGAGCAGTGTGGCAAAGCAAATTGAGATAACAAGTTCTTTTGGAAAAGCAGGCCTGTATTCCCTGGTTGCAAATTGGGGCAGCTCATATTAGGCGACTACATGTAGTTATGAGCATCTGGGGGTTTGGAGGGGCGGTATCAGCCCCCTCAACAGGTTTATTTCATGTAGGGCCTCAACCGGGCATCTCACGTAAAGTTTTAAAAGATTTTATCGGAAAGTATAAACATTTTTTCTATTATTTGAGATATGTTTGTTTTAGGTGATGTGACTGCCAGGACGTTTTCAGATTAAAATAGGCTAAACTTGACTGCAGTTGAAACGCTCAGAAAAAAGACATCTTTTTTCTTTTGAGCGTTTTAACAAAGATCAATTTGGCTGATTTTATTTTAAGTTCATCCGAAGGTTTTTACTCTTTCGTTGGGCCATTGCCAAACGAATGTTTGGTAAAACTTGACCTTTTGCAAACCTTTATAAAAGTCGTAACAAAAATATTTTGCAGATCATGATAATAATGACGCCCAAGAACTATTAAAAGTTAACGTTTATCTCTATGGCTTGGAATAAAGTGATATTCTACAGCGATAAAAACCGATCCCGTAGCCGTTGGGCAAATAACTGTTCGAGTTGATGATGTTGAGGTCGAGTTATCTAAAGCAGTTTATCATTACGTGGGAACAGACCAAACTAATCCGTTCGAGTTAACCAAGTGTTCGTGATAAAATTTTACATTTTATCCGAGGGCGAGTTCTCCGAGTTTGACTATACTTAGCCGCCAAAGATTCATAAAAAGTTGGGGCGGCTCAGCTGGCCAGCCGCCCCAGGGAATACGGGCCTGTGGAAAAGCCAAGACAAATGAGGAAGATGGTGATATTAGTTTAGTCACTGAATTTGTAACTGATGAGGATAAAAGTCTGGTAGGGAAAGTCATAAAATTGAATAATAATTATTATAGCGATGAATTTTATTACCAACCAAAAACAATAAGAACCTTGAGCCATGGCCATCGCATGCTATAAATACTTGAGATACATATAATATTGGTGCCACATCAGTCACGGCAGCAAGGGCAAGGACCTAGACGTCATTGCTAGTCCATGAAACAAATAGCAGCAAGCGATCAAGTTGCATTGTCGATCTCACCCACACATTTCTACCCATGGTTCACAAATACAAACTAGTCCCAAATTGAAAAATTTTTTTACTAGTGAACTGGACCTGAGAAATCTAACTATGTTTGTTCTACTGCATTTATTTTCACATCACTATATTTTCGCACTCCTCAGATTCGCGAAATTAAGTTGCAGCGAAATTTTACTCTGTGTGGTACTCACGAAACTAAATACTAGCGAAATATAAGTGTCCTAGGGTAATACAAACTCTGAGATACAAGTATCGTTTGTTCCATGATTCAAGTAGTATGTCAATCAACTCGTATGTCGACCATCTCGTATGTCAATCAACTCGTATGTCGACCATCTCGTATGTCAATCAACTCGCATGTCAACCATCTCGTATGTCGATCAACTCGTATGTCAACCATCTCGCATGTCGATCAATTCGTATGTCAATCATCTCGTATGTCAACTATCTTATCTTGCATGTCAATCAACTCGTATGTCAATCAACTCGTATGTCAACCATCTCGCATGTCAATCAGCTTGTACGTCGATCATCTCGCATGTCAATCAACTCGTATGTCAACCATCTCGCATGTCGATCAATTCGTATGTCAATCATCTCGTATGTCAACTATCTTATCTTGCATGTCAATCAACTCGTATGTCAATCAACTTGCATGCCGATCAACTCGTATGTCAATCAACTCGCATGTTGATCAACCCGTATGTCAACCATCTCGCATGTTGATCAATTCGTATGTCAATCATCTCATATGTCAACTATCTTATCTTGCATGTCGATCAACCCGTATGTCAATCAACTCGTATGTCAACCATCTCATATTTCAATCAACTCGTATGTCAATCATCTCATATGTCAATCATCCCATATGTCAATCAACTCGTATGTCAATCATCTCATATTTCAATCAACTCGTATGTCAATCAACTCGTATGTCAATCATCAAGTGTGTGTACAAGTTTCGTTGCACACATTTAGTTCTAATAGCTTAAAACACCTGAATGATCTACTATAAAAAATTGGTCATAATGTCCTTTTAAATTCTGATTTTTGTTGCATAGACAGATGCTCTTTTTTGTAGCCCTGGGAGAAATATGACCTAATGAAAATGTATCGGGAGTCAGTTTGTTTGGAAGACCAGGATGAAGCCTATATTCACTTTATTAGAGAACATAAGAAGTTAGAAAACATACGTGCTGATAGGCTGAGAGTGCATCACAAACAGGAGACTATTTAAACCAAGTGATCATTCTTCATGAATACTTTTAAACATTGTAGCGCATTTGATACGAATGTTATACTAATGTGCCTTTTGAAATGACCTTTCAACATCACATTTTATCGATTGCACTATTTTTTTACGTTTACCTGATTATAATGGCAAACATGAGAAAGTTACTATTTCTGCAGGTTTTGTGTAGTCTGTATGGATCAAAATAGAACAATACAGAAAAGTAAATGACATCTTATGTTAATCTAAGTCGCTGTCAGATGAAGTGAGCGATGAAGCTCTTTGTTGTAATTTCAATAAATCAATCAGCTTGGCAGGATCTTCCCCAGATGCTAGTTGTTGAAAATCCAATGGATATGCACTGTTTCGAATATCTGTGGACAAGACTCCTGAAAACCAAAACTAATTATGACTTGATAGTGTTAATATTTGTAAGAATGAAATTTGACAGGGCTGAATTGCAGTAAAAATGATCTTGCACATATTTACCTTGTATTGCGCAATATACGACAAAATATGGGCATTACCTTCAGTAGGAACACTTCTGAAAACAACTCCTTGAACAGCTAGGCCCTGTTCAATTTCAACCATGGATTTGTGACCCTTAAGCTCATCCCATGAGAACATCAAACTATCGGTCACATCAACAAATGGATTAAAGTCTATAAGAACTGGTTTTCTATTGCCGCCTGGCAGATATAAGTCCAAGCAATAAGACGAATTAGGAAATCGATCCTTTATATGACGTTTGTAGAAGCTGCGAATACTCTGCACGGTCATTTCTTTTCCCAAATCGATAAAACTAAAATGGTGCAATGATCTTTGACTAATGGCGATCAACACTTTATTCCTGATGAAGCATCTAAATTCTCCTGATGCGTTGATATCACACCATTTTCGAAGTACCAATGTATACTCCAAGTGCAGAATGTCTGCCGCGTCGGAATTTTCGTCCTGATCTCGTATCCTAAATGGGTTTGTTAGATCATGTGTAATGAACTCGGAGCTTTTCAAAAGCAGGCAAATATCACTAAAGTTTTCACAACACAGGCTTCCATTAACTGCAACCCAAGAAGCATCTTTGGGTGAACTCCAGTTCAGCTTGGGAAAAACTTTCCCTCCTAAAGTCTGAATGGCGGTTACTACTCGTGACTTGAAATCTAAAAACTCTTCATTTGTAAATATTTCTTTAGTTTTGAGCTCATCGAGTGAGTGTGATAAGTTTCCGATTGGTTCCTCCCTTTCGTTATCGGCGTCATTAGGAACAAATACACGGTCTATTAACAGGTAATCTTTAAACGCTTTTGGCATCTTTAACACCACACTTTTTACCGTGTCCTGTTTAAAATTTTCGTACCATAGTGAGAAAGAACAATTCAAAATATCCTGTTGACCAGACATACTGCAACTCCTTCGATAAGCCAGCAGGGGCGCCTCACCGATACTAATCGTAGTCGCGTTTTATCTAGAGAAAATGGAGAAAACTAAATCTCTGTTAACACTCCAAGTTCAATTACACTATGCGCGACCAAGTATTACCCCCACAAACGCTGGCTTGCACATATTTTGGCTACAAGGTCTTGACCTTCTGTCGGCATTGGTTTATCGTTTTCGCATGAGTTCACTCCCTAGCAACCGACTAGAGCTGGTAGCCATTTTTACATCGAAACATTTTTAAAGAATTTGGTTGAAAATACAATTATGAGCATCAATCCGTTATCTAACCCTAAAGGCATTAAACTATTATGTGAACTGTGTCAAAAACCTGCATTTGTACAATGTACCGACTGCAGAGTTACCTATTATTGGTAAGTTTCCTTAGAGACATTTAATAGCATTAAATGGCTTGACAACTCACTGATATTGCTATGCTATCAAACAAATGATCTGCTTAAGTTTGTCTTTACGTATAAGTTGTTGTTGTTAAAGGTTATTTATGAATAGGTGAACAAATGTTTTACAAATTTTGCGCAGACCTGTAGGTATTCTGCTGATGGCCAGTCTAGCTTTTGCTGTGGACAATCGTCACAACTTGATATGCTCAACATATCCATCTTTTACAAGCTTCATCAAATACGTGCAAGCCTTATTTTATGCCAAATTTAATATAGTGGTATCGAGCATCAGAAAACAGATTGGCAAGGGGTACATGAGAAAATATGCCAGCTTTTGATACCTCTTCGAACTCAATTGCCATTCCTAACTTCTGAGGAAGAAAGGGAGAATCGCAAGCAATGGATGCTTCAACAAAAGGTACAGAGTAATGCTAGCATTATGTATGTGATATAGGCCAATTTTATACTCTAATATTCTCACATCTAGGTTATTATTAACCTCTGCAGTTCATTTTTTCTGTCATTAATTATGTTCTGGATTTGTACTATGTTTACTGTAATCTGAGATTGATACTGCATGTGGTTTATAACTGCAAAAGCTATACTCTATGAGATTGATAGTGGATGTGGTTCATACCTGCACAAGCTATACTCCATGAGGTTGATGGTGCACGGGATTTATACATGTGTGGCATGTTATTTGTGCCTGCAGCCAATTATTATGGCTATACAAACAATGTTTTCAAATGTCTACGAAAAAGTATGGTAAATCATAAAAATGATGAACATACAAAGTCAGTTGTCAAAGTGAGGTGAGCTGTGATGTCGTCAGCATCGCGTCAAACTTTCTTTTCTATAGATGGATTTGATCGACTTGACAAGGACAACCGGGCAAAAACTGTTGTTCGAAGGCAAGCATGAAAAAGCAGTGCCTGCAGCCCTTCAATCGCTCAAGTTTGCTATTGATGTTTATGGATTGGCTAGCATCAACTTAGTCCCATCCTATCTAATATTAGGAGAAGCTAGCATTGGTAAGAAAAATCTCATTGTTATGAATGTCATGCTAGTAAAAACTCTATATTCAAACGTGAGAGGCTGCTGTGAGAGGCCGCTGTGAGAGGCTGCTGTTAATGGTGACTATTCGCTAAGCTAGTTGATTAAAATACTAAATAAAGAAAAAATCAATATTTAAAATGGATCAGAAGGGTGAAAGTGAAGTTAAATGGAAATGTGTATTAAACTTTTAGTATTCCTGTCAAAATATTGGGTTAAATGGTTGAAAAACAAAAGCAAAGTGAACAAGTTCTACAAGTGAGTGATATCTTAAAAAATATAGTATGAAGTTTGCTTAAATAATTATTTCAATATGGGAAGCAATATCTCTTAATTTTGTTGTATTTATAGATTTTTTTTATAAAACAGCCATGTTTTCAGTCCTCTATTTGAATGCGATTTAAAAATGAATTTTGCGAACAGTTTTCCTTTCGTAGGTCTCAACAGACTTGAGCAGGCTGAAGAATACCTTATGCAAGCTAACTGGACTGTTCTCAAAACTCCAGAATGTTCTAATGCAATTAAATCCCGTCTCTACAGAAATCTTGGGTTGCTTTACGCTGCTAAGGGAGACTACAATGAGGCTCTGCGTCAGCTCGCTGATGATGTAAGTCTAATGCACGCCATCAAAGTAGTGCAGAGACTGTTCGCTTACAATCAGTTTATGAAAATTCTGATCGCTAGAAGAGACCTAAATAAGGGCTAAATAAGTACTATTGATCATTGATTGTGTGGTTGTAATATTGATCATTCATTGAACACAAGGAAATGGTTGTACAAAATGTATAAGGTTCGCAGTCATCAATAGACTAACCGTGTGTTTTGCAGATTTACCATTCAGCCCAAGAGTTTGGGACAGACGACATCAAGACTGCTGGTGGTTATTATCACATGGCTAACATTTTCTTTAGAAAGAATCAAATGTCCGTTGCTGACTCACTGTACACAAGGGTAAGCGATGTTGTTGGGGAAGCAACTCTTACTTTTGTGATAAACCAATGAATGTTGTTTTTTTACATACTGTAGAGTGTAGAAGCAAGAAATTTTGCTGTTATAATACTACTGACAAATTAAACAGATTTTCTACTAGCAGTTTATTAGATATGCGGTAGATGAATTTCTGACATAGCTTTTCATTGAAATGTTTTTCTATGTAAAAGGTGTCGAGCATATGACACAAGTCTCTGTCTGGTATCATCATGAGAATAAAAGTGCTGCTAATAGCAAGGAACCTGGCAATAATTTAGTTTGTATGTAGATCTGTAGCACTTGCGCATACCTGCTGTCATACAATGAGCAGAAAGGTACCACTGTTTGTGAGAGGACCCATAACTAACACAACTTTTAATTGGATTGTTTACAATGTGGCAGGTGATAGACATATGGCACAAGCACCTGTCTGGTATCATCAAAGTGAGAACAAAGACACCATTAGTGGCGAGAGGACCTGGGCCAGTTTTTGATGATGACATAGAGGAAGAGGATAGGCTAGGTACATAGCTCTTAGTCCACCCTACATAGCTACATCGTTATAAGGCTGTTTGACAGCTAACAATCAAAGGCTACCACTAAATTTTATGTACCATCTTTACACCATCTGAAAATTTTACATGTCTAAAAACTCTGTACGACTAGAGATTGTTCTTTGCTGTGTATATCTAGTTGTACTCATCAACGTCTTATCAACACAGTCGGGCTGTGTACATATGCTCTCAAACATATGTTTGGCTAGGGGTCTATAGTAAAGGGTTTATAGTTGGTACTTTCTGTGCACCCTTAACATAACTGATTTATGTTATAAAAATAACTTTTAACTCCTGATAATCATCAAACAATGTAAAAAAATTTTTGCCTTAAAATAAAACATAGATTCTAGTGCCATTTTTAGCGAAAGGCTGGCATTAGTAACCAAGCATATGAATTGCCTTTCATCATGCACTTAACTTACATCTATGGACTTTTATTTTACAATAGAACATATTTTATGGCACATCTCAAGATAATGATTTTGCAGGTAATTAACAGCTTTAGCAGCACCGATAGAGCACATTGAATGCATGCTTGGGACTCGATCTCCAATGGCGCTATTATATGTCATTTTGCTGTAGATGAAGCGCAGGAAGCTGAAGCCAAGCAAGTGTTGAACGCTATTCTTGACATGAGAGAACAATCACCGGGCAACAACAAAGAACAAATAAAAATACTCCATGCATTGGCCATGCTTCAGTTCTTGTTCAAGGACTTAGCAAAGGTACAAAATGGTTACTACAATTCGGCTTTGATATCACTCTTTAAAATCAAATTTTGTATAATTTTGATAGGATCACTTGTTCTTTATTTCAAAGGAAACCGAATTACATGTAGACTGTAGTTAAAATGTGTGTATCTAATATTTATCAAATCGCCTACCTAAGGTGTACAATCAATTAGTCTTAAATCGCTAAGTAATGATTTTAAAATATTTAAAAATTCATTGGATAAAGAAAGATCTAGGGCGCAAAGTAGATGTTTACGAAAAGTAAAGTAATCAACAGTTACTCTTCCCTAATTATTCTGCTATTGAGCAATGATGTGCGAACCATTAATAGGTCATTATTTGACCTACATAGTTTGTATATATTTTTTGGACTAGCTCTACTATTATAGTTTATGTGGCTATAAATGAAAATTAACAAAAAATTGAAACTATACAGATGAAAATATCAAAATTATTAAAAGTTAAGGGTAAAAGGCGGCCTAAAGATTTGAACGTAAAACTTAAATTTGAAGACTTAAACTTAAAAGCAATGAGGCTTCTCAAGCATCTACGGAACAGAGTGTTCAACAATATGCTGAATCATATCTCATTATTACAAAAGAAATTAAATTTTCAGCTAAAAACTCAAATTAATAAATAACTGTAATTAATAATAATAATTGTTTATTAGTTACCGGTAAATTAATTTTAAACCAAATTAATCAGTTGTGCGAATAATTTAATTATGGCTTAAAAAATACAGTATTACTACAAGAAAAAATTAAGATAATGATATTGCTACAGTTATGTTTACAGTCATATTTGTCATCATGTAGGGCAACGAGTACTGTATGAAAGCTACAGAACTAATTGGATCTGATGATACGACAGATGAAGCGCAAGGAGTCGAGGAATTTAGCAAAATTTGTCAAACTTGGGTCTTCACACCGGCCATCAGTGTGCGGCGCTCTCGAAAGGTTGCAAGCAAGCAAAAGGCTCGAGCATCTTCTGCGGTCCCAGAATGACAGCCTTTTATATAATATACTTTACATTTGCAGCAGTGTTGATCTGCATTGTTGATCTATGAAATAGTAGGTGAAAGTCAGCAGAAATGATTTATATTCATGTACAAACAAGCTGTTCTCCTCTGCCAACAAGAATGTGCATATGACATGACAGTCTTGCACTCATAGTGTGTGTGCATTTGTATGCTATATTTAGGATTGTCTCTTTATTAATCAAAATAAGTCATACAAAAACCATGTTGAGAAATGCATATCCATTGAAATAGATCCTATTTCATTCTATATGATAACTGTTGCTCTTAATATATCGTGCAACGATGAAGAAAACAGACAGAAAAGGAGGATAATAAAACATAAAGACTCGAATGTTTAGTGCAGACTATACAACTGTGATCAACATGAATATACACAAAATATCAAAATAAAGTGTTGAGATTCTGAAAAAATTTAGCAAAAACCATTGACTACTTTCAACAGGTGTAAAATGGATAGCAATTAGCAAGTCTAGGAATGCACTACAGGTGATAATAAAACAGAATGAATGCTGCATCCAGTGAACTTATAAACAATGAGGTAATGACCGCGAGCGACTCAAAAAGCAATGATGTCGCTGCTAGTTGCGTAATTATTCCAAACATCGCGACCGTTTTGCCGCGATACTTACATCACTATTAATAAGCGGTGATGTCACTCTATCTGTGACAGTGATGTCACTCTATCTATGACAGTGATGTCACTCTATCTGTGACAGTGATGACACTCTATCTGTGACAGAGATGTCACTCTATCTGTGACAGAGATGTCACTCTATCTGTGACAGTGATGTCACTCTATCTGTGACAGTGATGTCACTCTATCTGTGACAGTGATGGCACTCCATCTGTGACAGTGATTGTACTATTGATAATGACATAAATAACACCGAAGGCCTATCAGTGGCAATGTTATCATGAATTTTGTCATCAAAAACTGCCTTAACAGTGATTGTTGGTAATAGCAATGTTTGTGATGTCATCGGCCGCAAAGGTCACAGTAACATGGCTGAAACAAGTGAAGCAAGCGATACGCTTGAGAACAAACTACTGCTGGAAGTTAACAGGGCCTCTTGTCACATACTCATACAGAGATTCCATACCGCTGGTTACACTAGAGAGATCATCTTGATACCGGATCTGTTTGTAGTCTATACTCGATTGCAGCCTCTCCACAAGGCCCTATAGAAACATACGCAGAAACTGAGTAAATTTATTATTAATTATTGCCTGCTGACAAAGAGTAAGCAGGCAATAATAGGGTAATTGGTGAACTTAGCTGAATACCTTCCAGGAATATTCTGACAGCGGTGTAGTAAAAGTGAACTGTTGTCTGTTACATTTTTTAGACCGAAAGTTGTAAAATGCGGAAATGTAAAAATACGCATAAGAAAAAGGGCAGATAACTCCTAAAATCGTGCAGCAGTATTTAATTACTTTTAGGGTGCTCATAATTGTAAAAATTGTTGGGGTTGAATATCCAATAAACAGGTTATGAGTTTTTAATCAGAAAAAAATATGAGTTTGATAGAATAGCATGAAACGTAGCAATAATGCACTCTGGATTCTCACTAAAAGAACCATAAGGGTTGGCACATTATACTCGGTGCAGTAAATACCGATGCTACTTACCAGTATTTACCATCCTGGGAAAAAGGTATTTAGTGGGGAAAATTGGAATAAAGCGGGAAAACAGTATTAATATTTACCGTTAGCGGTAAGAAAACTTGAGCTATAGTTTGCTAAATTGAATATATTAAAAAACTATTGATGTATAAAAGAATTTTAAACTTTATTCCCAGTAATAATATGCATATATAGTAATATATATATATATATATAATGTACAATAGATATAAGGTACATAATGAAACGCTAATTTTTAAATTTTCTTTGTAATTTTTGCAGATCCCACCAATAGTTTTGCCATCCTCATCGCTGATCTTTTTAAATTGTGCCCAAATGCTTCCACTGGGCTGCCTAGTACTTACATGGCTATAGTTCTGTCATAACTATAGTACTAACATAGCTATAGTACTAACATAGCTATAGTACTGACATGGCTATAATACCGACATAGCTATAGTATTGTCATAGCTACAGTACCGACATAGCTATAGTACTGGCATGGCAATAGTACCAACATAGCTATAGTATTGTCATAGCTATAGTACCGACATAGCTATAGTACTGATATAGCTATAGTATTGTCATAGCTATAGTACTGGCATAGCTATAGTACTGTCATAGCTATAGTACTGGCATGGCTATAGTACCAACATAGCTATAGTATTGTCATAGCTATAGTACCGACATAGCTTTAGTACTGACATAGCTATAGTATTGTCATAGCTATAGTACTGACACAGCTATAGTACGGTCATAGCTATAATATACTTAATACTTAGCTATACCCAAGGCAGTGAAAGTTGATTTGCAAATGAAAACTTTTTACGAGTGTTATATGATCTCAACATCAGTAACTGAGTAAAGACTATTTCAGTACATCCAAAATTACTCTAAACTATTGTGATGAGCAAACTAGCATTTCTAACTAAACTCTGAATTTCTTATCTTATCTAGATAAATGATATTTCATCTTCTCACAAGTTAAGCTGGCCTATTGAGTGAAACATATCAGCATTTCTGACACAAAACAATTACAGTCAAACATGGATAACTCGTCCACGGATAGCTCGAACACATGGTTAATTCGAACGGTTTCTTTGGTCCGTTCCCACGTAATGATAAATTGCTATAGATAACTCGAACTCAACACTGTTAATTCGAACTGTTTTTTGCCCAACGGCTACCGAAACGGTTGTTATCGCTTTAGAAAATCACTTTATTCAAAGCCATAGAGGTAAACCTCATCTTTTCGTAATTCGTAAGCGTTGTTATTACCACCATCGGCAAAATAATTTTGTCAACGACTTTTCTAAAGGTTTGGTCAAACTTGATTTATATTGCTATACGATTAATAGCACGGGCTTGCCGGGTCACGCGCGCAAGGATTTTCGCCACGCACATACAAAACAAAAACAGCATGTTGTTTTGTATGTGCGTGGCGAAAATCCTTGAGTGCGTGACCCGGCTAGCCCGTGACGAATAGTTTTCCGACGTTGACTCCGTGTTGAATCAACGTCGGAATGTTGAATGTTTAAAACGTCTTAAAAATTGTTTTTATTAAACGTATACGTTGTCTTAGCTAAAAAAACTATTCATCGTTTGACCTAAACACAGAATACGTGTGTACATTCAATAAGTGTCCATTCAAAAAGCGTGAGTGATATACAATGTACCGTTAAACCTCGTAAAACTTTTAATTGAACTGCCTCGGAGTGTTGCTCTTAACGAATCCCAGGTAAAGTAAGGGATTTTTCTTTGGTAACTTTTTCTTGAAGTTGCATAAACTTCAAGAAAAATTGGCAAAATTGATCGTGGGTAAAACGCTCAAAAAAAAAAGATGTCTTTTCTTTTGAGCATTTCAACAACGATCAAGTTTTTCCAATGTCAATCTAAAAAACGTCCTGGCAATAACATCACCTCAAACAACAAACCAATCTCAAGTGATAGAAAAATCTCTATACTTTTTGATAAAAACGTTTTAAACTTTACATTAGAAGCATTTAATTTGAAACAAGCCATTTGTGCTTTTGATTTATATTATAGTTTGCATATGTACATGTATCTACTAATAAATAAGTAAATACATGGACTTGTGACAGTGCTCTGACAACTTGAACGCTCTGATAATTCGAACACTTTTGCGCGGTCCCGTGAAGTTCGAGTTATCCATGTTTGACTGTATTAGCTTGTCTTTGAAATAACTACATGTATTGGAGTTAAACTGAGCATAGGCATGTTCAGTTATTAATAAAGTCTCAGCTCAAGAAGAACTCACAGACTGGTTCAATCTATCCAGCTGCTTAATAACCCACTCAGAATTTCACTCTAAATTCTACCCTGCCAAGTATTTTTCAACAACATCTCAAATTGCTTGCAATCATAAAAAATAATCAACTAATTCTTGATATAATTCGATTTTCTTATTTATCCCACTTATTACCACTTTTCTTCTCTATTTTCTCCCAGATTTTTCCCACATATTCCCAGATTTTCCCGTTGTCCTGGGAATAGTGTTTCACCCATCCACAATGACAACCCTGATATACATGCTCAGCAGCTCACCTGCAGTCTTGCCAACTCGGTCTCCACGGCTGATATCTGTTCCTCTGCTGCTGATACAGATGTCATGCTGCTCGTGTCTGAACGCTCTCTCTTTAACCGAAGACGCTCAGGAGCTGTTGTCGCTGCTTCCTGCATCACAACAAGTAGCAATCATAATAACATCAAATCGTGATAAAAACCATAGGCTCTAGTTCTTATTCAAAGAAAATAAATCTACTGTGGACCTTCGCCATACGATTTCAATTCATTCCAGTGTTGGCATTATAAGGCAAAAATGTCGTAGAGGGGTATAGAAACCCATAGTAATTATCTAATGCAAACACCCCTTGGTAAAAATCATCAAAATTTTATCTACGCACCGTACATACTAAAAAATACTACTATACCTACTAATAACATACTATAGTTATCCACAGTAACTTTAGTGCATTTAGTGGTTATGATCTGCAATAAAATGTAAAATTACATGGTACTACATACAGTACGCACCATAGCGAGTTCATACCTTCGCGACAGACGTATAAGACAAATGTTGAACTTGACTTTAACGAATTTGGCTTACTAAACACGTACTTAAAGCTAAGTTTTAGTATGTATTTTACTAAATGAAACTTTGTCATTGGCTAAAATTTTATCGCCAATCTGTTTTTGGTTTCATTTTCACTATACCGGTAACTTGAAACAAATAACGCTGAACTGAGAGAGAGTGAGCATTGCATCTCTTTCAAAAGTGGTGAGACGGATTTTGGCAAATAGCATATGGCATCTTCGTTAGTTCGACATTTTCAGCAACTGACTGCCAAATTTTAATTTTGAGAGAAATTTTGATGACGGAAAAGATATATCGCAATATGAGGCAAAAAAATCGTATAACAGGGAAATCGTAACCCAGGCGTGCACCGTATTCATGAATGAAGAATCATCATGGCTGATGATTTGCAAATGAAAAGTCTACACGTTTGCAAGATGAGCAGCCGGATGGGAGCAGAAGACAAAAGCAGCATATCAAGGTCTCTATTATAATAGTTTCGCTTTTAGCTATCTCAGAAAATGACAGAATAACCCTTGACCGTATTGAACATTCGGATGAACATTGGAGTTGTGTAAAGTATAGTGCACCCTCAGGATATGATTACTCTGATGTATGATTTTTTTCACCTTAGGAAGTCAAACATGATGATTTTTTCACCTCGCCATACGAAATTTATTTTATCATACGAAATCAACAAAATTTTCACACGAGTTCAAATTTGGCAGTCGGTTTGCTTATTACGTACGTCAAAATAATAAAGACAACGAAAAGCTGTTCACCGAAAATATTTTTGCAATGCCTAAAAGCGACACGATGACCGATTACCCTCAGGTCGACAATTCTCGTATGTGAAACGGTAATATTTTCCCTTTAAAACCAGTAGCAAAGTTGGAGTTGTGATCCCTCCAAACAGAAGGTCCGTCGTCAGACAATTTCTCTTAACGTCCTAACAAAACTTCATTCCATTACGAAAATGGCATCATTCAAGTTTTCTTGCCGAATTAGGTTGAAAAAGGTTTTAAACAGGTCTGTTAAAATTTATAGTGAAAGCAAAGACAGAAACGAGTTAGTGATAAAATTTTAGCGATAAAAAGGTGAAATTCAGTAAAATAGTTAAAAATACATACTAAAACGTAGCTTCAAGTGTGTGTGTGTGTGTTTAGTAAGCTAAAATTATTTGAGGCGAATTCAAAGTTTATGCTATACGTACATCTGACTTGAAAGTAAGAACTCCCTACGGATTTTGGTATACTGTGAACGGTACATTATAATGTTACATATTATTGCAGATAACCAATAAATACACTAAAGTTACTGTAGGTAACTATAGTTACTAAGGTTAACATACTACTTTATTACTAATTTTTAATAAGTACAGTACGTATATAAAATTTTGAATATTTTTACCAGGTGATGTTAGCATTATATAATTACTATGGTTTCTATACTCCTACATACAATTTGTTACCATACGATGCCAACCCTAGAACGAATCAAAATCGCATCCTGAGGGTGTACTATATTTCAAACCATTATTACTACAATTTATGACAATAAAATAATCCAAACATTCTACCGAGACACATTCTACAGAGACACATTCTACCGAGGCCTATTCTACCGAGAAACATTCTACCGAGATACACTCTACCGAGATACATTCTACCGAGATACATTCTACCGAAATACATTCTACCGAGATACACTCTAGCGAGATACATTCTACCGAGATACATTCTACTGAAATACATTCTACCGAGACACATTCTACCGAGATACATTCTACTGAAATACATTCTACCGAAATACATTCTACCGGGATACATTCTACCGAAATACATTCTACCGAGAAACATTCTACCGAGATACATTCTACCGAGAAACATTCTACCGAGATACATTCTACCGAGATACATTCTACCGAGATACATTCTACTAGATTACCCTACAGGATGAATTTATTCACGGAGTTAAATTTCGCGCAAATTGCCATTTCATGCATATTCGCGGATTAATTTATTTGTGGCGGAAAACTGTCACTCTCTATGAAGAGTTAACTCTATTACGTCTATCAATAGAGTCAACCCTATGCATGCGCACATTGCGTGTTTCGGCTTCTATTTAGCTTACAACTACTACACGTACGTGCCGATCGTGCTAAGCTATAAATTTTTTGCTGCGTTCAGAGGTTTTCATGAATATTCATAGATTTGGAGGCCTTTGATGAACAAACAATTTGTGGTAAGTAATGAGTTTTTTTTCAAAACCATTTACTAAATTAGTTGAATTTTTCTTTGGTTCTTGGGTAAAACGCAATATTTATTTTTTCCATCCCTACCGCTTCGTTATTTGTTTTAGTGTGAGAGAGAGAGATCTTTCATCATATACGGAAGCACAATGACTGCAAGGGTGATGGATGTCATTCTTAGAAGATCACCAATCATTCAGGGAGGTCTTGAAATTGAGGTAGAAGTGACCGCAGCTGCTAACCAGGAGAATATATCTGTTTTAAAAAAGGAACAAAAACGCCTTTACGAGCACAAATCTTTGGCCAGCCGGCAGAACTTTGCAATAGTAAGCCACGAGGAGAGTTCTGATGATAATTTCCTTACCAGTCATGTAGTAGCGAGAGAATCGCCTTTAACATCTACCCAAGACAGTGACAGCGATATAGAGCTGCTATTACCAAAATAACTAGTCAGAGAGCACCATTACACGCTAGTATTCACGTATCAAGAGTATCAATTTAATTTTATTGCTAGACAACTGCCATATGGACTAAACTGTTTATATTTACTCCATTCATCGTTTGTAAAATTTTATTTGTATTTGAAATATTTTATTTGTACACTCAAGTTTGTAATAAATTATAATATATCTATACATGATATAAAATATATAATTTAATCATGTTTGCTGCAGCGATATCAAGGAATTGTTGTCGATGAAGGGGTCTAGGTTGACTGGTTGCTTCTCTGCCAATATTCCTGCCTTGATGAATATTACTACTTGTCTCTAGTTTTCGTAATCGGAGTAGGTTGTTTCATTCTCAATCTGCAGTAAACACAAAAAAGAAGAAAAATTATTAATAAGTGTTAAGGAAGTACAAAAACAATGGCTGAAGTATTTAATGAAAGCGATCAGTTTTTAAACAAAAGAATTAACTAATGCAGTTCATTATGGAAAAACGTATCTGCACTGCAAATCAAATACATACCATAATGTCCAGATTAGAATCATGATCGTCCTCAACTTCGGTATTAGAGATTGATGGAGTTGATTTCATTGTAAAAAGACTAGGAGAGATTTTTGCGATGACGAAGCCATGCCGAATAACTTGTGAAAACCTTGAATAATTTTGTAAAGTTTGATGCAATGGCAATAAAACTCGAAGCCCGGCGACGATTTTAAAGAAGTTTTGGAACTCGGCTACATTTAGTACTTCTGCCTAGCGGCTATTTTTGCGATGACGCCATTCTGCATTTCTTGTGACAACCTCGAACAATTTTGTAAAGAAATGTGATGCATTGGCAATGGTGTTAGCTCAAAGCCCAGGCAATGATTTTAAAAATGTTTTGGAACTCAACTACGTTTAGTATTTACATTAAAATCTAGCCTAGCGGCTAGTTTTTAACTTGATGCAGTAGTTATTCTCTCTTGTGATTAAAAATAGAACTAATTATTCACAGAATTTAATAATTCGCGGAATTGACTGTTCGCGAAATCGCGAATTTTCAGAACCAACGAATATTTTCATCCTGTAGGGTACATTCTACTGGGCTACATTCTTCCGAGATGCATTCTACCGAGATACATTCTACCGAGACACATTCTACCGAAATACATTCTATGGAGACGCATTCTACCGAGATACATTCTACCGTGATACATTCTGCCGTGATACATTCTGCCGAGATACATTCTGCCGTGATACATTCTAGCGAGATACATTCTACCGGGATACATTCTAGCGAGATACATTCTACCGAGACACATTCTACTGAAATACATTCTATGGAGACACATTCTACCGAGATACATTCTACCGAGATACATTCTAGCGAGATACATTCTACCGAGACACACTCTACTGAAATACATTCAATGGAGACACATTCTACCGAGATACATTTCACAGATACATTCTACCGAAATACATTCTACCGAGATACATTCTACCGAGATACATTCTAGCTAGATACATTCTACCAAGATACATTGTACATTCTACGGAGATACATTCTAACGAGATACATTCTACCGAGATATATTCTAACGAAATACATTCCACAGACACACTCTACCGAGTTACATTCTACCGAGATCCTGTACATTCTACGAAAACACATTCTACGGAGATACATTTTACTATGATAGATCTACAGTTGAGCACAATTTTCACACATTATGATGAGCTGGTTTTATTGAAACAACTGGCTGCTATTTTCTGAGCTTAGCAATGATAAAGGTTTTTATGTAGCAAATAACTGAATCACTGTGGAATGAAAGATCAGGGCTAGTTGTAGGGGAGATGAGTGTTAATCACAGAGGTGGTGGGTGCTAAACATGAAAAGTCAAGGCTGATACTACCGAATACATGTATCCTTGATACTTGTAAGGCTCCGTGAGGTTAGTTGTTAGGAAAAGCAGAGCTAATCATCAGGGAAAGCAGGGCTAGTTCTCTGGAAGAGTAGGGCAAGTTATCAGAAAGATCAATGCTAGTTGTCAGATGAAGCAAGGCTAGTTGTAAAGGAGGGCAGGGCGAGTTAATAGGGAAACCTGGGCTAGTTGTCAGATAGAGCAGGTCTCGTTATCAAGGAAGGCAGGGCTAGTTGTCAGGGAGGACGGGGCTAGCTGTCAGGAAAAGCAGGAATAGTTGTCAGAGGGAGCAGGGATAGTTATCAGGGAGAACAGGGAGAGTTATCAGGGAGAACAGGGAGAGTTATCAGGGAGAGCAGGAATATTTGTCAGGGACATCAGGGCTAACTGTCAAGGAGGGCAGGGCTAATTGTCATCAATGACAACTGATCTGGTTGTCTAAGAGTAAAGAAGAGCAGGACTTTTTGCCCGGGAGAGCAGTGCTTGTTGTCAGAGCTAAGTCATGGATGAAGTCTAAGGGCTAGTCATAGATATAGTTAACCCTATATATCTATGGGGCTAGTATGGGTTATCTATGGGTTTACTATGTCTATGGGGCTAGTCATCAGTGCTGGCAGGAGTAATCATACTTTGTCGTAAGGCTAGTCATAAGGCAGATCAGGATCAATTTTGTGAACAAACATGCCTAATTTACGCCGAACAATGAAAGAAACTGCTAAGAGTTTTGGTGTTTGGCGATTCAAATTTTGCATTTTTTTGCGCTCGCTTAACAACTTTCAAAAGGTTTTACCGTAGAACCATTAATGTACCAACTTCCTTTATGACAATTTCAGGCAGGTTAAATTGGACTTGTTGACACGATACGCAAGTGTCATCTTGTGTGGTTTTTGAGCCTGGAATCAAGTTGCTTGTTGATGAATTAATTTTTTACATGTGGCTTTACATAGCAAACGATGATAAAATCTCAAATGACCACATGCGGATGTTTGTAGCTCTTTACCATGGTGTCAAATAATGTACACCACGGCGTTCAAAGGATTTGTCCAACACCATTCCACAGTGCACAGCCTTCAAGGCCTCAGTTTAATGTTCAACTGAATGCAAGTTTATAGTAGGCACATAGTAGTCTTTATACTTACTTGAGGTGGAGTAAGTGTTCTATCATTGGACGCTGGCAGAAGAATGTCTAGATGGGTTGATATTTCTGAATTGATATCAGCTAGGGCGGCATCAATGACATCCATCTTGACGTGATGACTGCTACTCTACATAAGAAATTTGGCTAGAGACTAGCTGAGACTCTCAATCACAACTACAACCAATTGTGACAAGCAGTAAATCATGACTCACGGCTACAATGAGATATGCTGACTCATCAAAATGGAGGCACAATTTAAAAAATTCTGGGATAGAATTAATCTGTGAATAGTATTATTAATTACTACAGAATAACAACATCTAATAACTGAGAATTAATCTATCACTGAGTCACCTCGAAGAGACCAGAATTTTAGAGGTCATTGACAGGATTCCTATGTTATCAGAGAGCCACAAGTCCAAGGTAATAATAGCAAAAAAAATTATATGTGGGCATCGAGCTATGCAGATATTCAACTATATGAAAATTAGACTCCTGCTGAAATCTGTGTTGTATTAGGCTCTAATGAAGGTACCAGTAAGAACACGTTTTATATTAAATAATATGAAAACAGTATGGCTGCAACCATTTCCAACATATATAATCATAATTTATTCAACAATATCTTATACACAATAGTACATATTCCCATCAGATGGGTGTGCAAAGAATCTTGGGTATGCAGCTTGGTAAAGGGTGCAAACATGTTATATCAAAGTGGCAGACAATTCCAAGCCTGCCGCATGCCAATCCGAAACTGTCTGCTCAGGCATTACTATCATCGAGGTAACCACATACAGCTCATACTAGAATTAGAGATGACGCCCAGGTCCTCATATTTTCTTAAATAAATCTTAAACTTGAGATACCTTCTAATATACTTGAGATACCTTCTGATATACTTGAGATACCTTCTGATATACTTGAGATACCTTCTGATATACTTAAGATACCTTCTGATATACTTGAGATACCTTCTGATATACTTGAGATACCTTCTGATATACTTGAGATACCTTCTGATATGCTTGAGATACCTTCTGATATACTTGAGATACCTTCTGATATACTTAAGACACCTTCTGATATACTTGAGATACCTTCTGATATACTTAAGATACCTTCTGATATTCTTGAGATACCTTCTGATATACTTGAGATACCTTCTGATATACTTAAGATACCTTCTGATAGACTTAAGATACCTTCTGATATACTTAAGATACCTTCTGATATACTTGAGATACCTTCTGATATATTTGAGATACCTTCTGATATACTTGAGATACCTTCTGATATACTTGAGATACCTTCTAATATACTTAAGATACCTTCTGATATACTTGAGATACCTTCTAATATACTTAAGATACCTTCTGATATACTTAAGATACCTTCTAATATACTTAAGATACCTTCTGATATACTTAAGATACCTTCTGATATACTTAAGATACCTTCTGATAGACTTAAGATACCTTCTGATATACTTAAGATACCTTCTGATAGACTTAAGATACCTTCTGATATACTTAAGATACCTTCTGATAGACTTAAGATACCTTCTGATATACTTGAGATACCTTCTGATAGACTTAAGATACCTTCTGATATACTTGAGATACCTTCTGATAGACTTAAGATACCTTCTGATATACTTAAGATACCTTCTGATATATTTGAGATACCTTCTGATATATTTGAGATACCTTATATTATACTTAAGATACCTTATAATATACTTAAGATACCTTATAATATACTTGAGATACCTTCTGATATACTTGAGATACCTTCTAATATACTTAAGATACCTTCTGATATACTTGAGATACCTTCTGATAGACTTAAGATACCTTCTAATATACTCAAGATACCTTCTGATATACTTAAGATACCTTCTGATATACTTAAGATACCTTCTGATATACTTAAGATACCTTCTGATAGACTTAAGATACCTTCTGATAGACATAAGATACCTTCTGATATACTTGAGATACCTTCTGATAGACTTAAGATACCTTCTGATATACTTGAGATACCTTCTGATATACTTAAGATACCTTCTGATATACTTAAGATACCTTCTGATATACTTGAGAAACCATCTGATATTCTTGAGATACCTTCTGATAGACTTGAGATACCTTCTGATATACTTGAGATACCTTCTGATATACTTGAGAAACCTTCTGATATTCTTGAGATACCTTCTGATATATTTGAGATACCTTCTGATATACTTGAGATACCTTCTAATATATTTGAGATACCTTCTGATATACTTGAGATACCTTCTGATATACTTGAGATACCTTCTGATATATTTGAGATACCTTCTGATATACTTGAGATACCTTCTGATATACTTGAGATACCTTCTAATATACTTAAGATACCTTCTGATATACTTGAGATACCTTCTAATATACTTAAGATACCTTCTGATATACTTAAGATACCTTCTAATATACTTAAGATACCTTCTGATATACTTAAGATACCTTCTGATATACTTAAGATACCTTCTGATATACTTGAGATACCTTCTGATAGACTTAAGATACCTTCTGATATACTTGAGATACCTTCTGATAGACTTAAGATACCTTCTGATATACTTGAGATACCTTCTGATAGACTTAAGATACCTTCTGATATACTTAAGATACCTTCTGATAGACTTAAGATACCTTCTGATATACTTGAGATACCTTCTGATATATTTGAGATACCTTCTGATATATTTGAGATACCTTATATTATACTTAAGATACCTTATAATATACTTAAGATACCTTATAATATACTTGAGATACCTTCTGATATACTTGAGATACCTTCTAATATACTTAAGATACCTTCTGATATACTTGAGATACCTTTTAATATACTTAAGATACCTTCTGATAGACATAAGATACCTTCTGATATACTTGAGATACCTTCTGATAGACTTAAGATACCTTCTGATATACTTGAGATACCTTCTGATATACTTAAGATACCTTCTGATATACTTAAGATACCTTCTGATATACTTAAGATACCTTCTGATATACTTAAGATACCTTCTGATATACTTGAGATACCTTCTGATATACTTAAGATACCTTCTGATATTCTTGAGATACCTTCTGATATACTTGAGATACCTTCTGATATACTTAAGATACCTTCTGATAGACTTAAGATACCTTCTGATATACTTAAGATACCTTCTGATATACTTAAGATACCTTCTGATATTCTTGAGATACCTTCTGATAGACTTGAGATACCTTCTGATATACTTGAGATACCTTCTAATATATTTGAGATACCTTCTGATATACTTGAGATACCTTCTGATATACTTGAGAAACCTTCTGATATTCTTGAGATACCTTCTGATATATTTGAGATACCTTCTGATATACTTGAGATACCTTCTAATATATTTGAGATACCTTCTGATATACTTGAGATACCTTCTGATATACTTGAGATACCTTCTGATATATTTGAGATACCTTCTGATATACTTGAGATACCTTCTGATATACTTGAGATACCTTCTAATATACTTAAGATACCTTCTGATATACTTGAGATACCTTCTAATATACTTAAGATACCTTCTGATATACTTAGGATACCTTCTAATATACTTAAGATACCTTCTGATATACTTAAGATACCTTCTGATATACTTAAGATACCTTCTGATAGACTTAAGATACCTTCTGATATACTTAAGATACCTTCTGATAGACTTAAGATACCTTCTGATATACTTAAGATACCTTCTGATAGACTTAAGATACCTTCTGATATACTTGAGATACCTTCTGATAGACTTAAGATACCTTCTGATATACTTGAGATACCTTCTGATAGACTTAAGATACCTTCTGATATACTTAAGATACCTTCTGATAGACTTAAGATACCTTCTGATATACTTGAGATACCTTCTGATATATTTGAGATACCTTCTGATATATTTGAGATACCTTATATTATACTTAAGATACCTTATAATATACTTAAGATACCTTATAATATACTTGAGATACCTTCTGATATACTTGAGATACCTTCTAATATACTTAAGATACCTTCTGATATACTTGAGATACCTTCTAATATACTTAAGATACCTTCTGATATACTTAAGATACCTTCTGATAGACTTAAGATACCTTCTAATATACTTAAGATACCTTCTGATATACTTAAGATACCTTCTGATATACTTAAGATACCTTCTGATATACTTAAGATACCTTCTGATAGACTTAAGATACCTTCTGATATACTTAAGATACCTTCTGATAGACTTAAGATACCTTCTGATATACTTGAGATACCTTCTGATAGACTTAAGATACCTTCTGATATACTTAAGATACCTTCTGATATACTTAAGATACCTTCTGATATACTTAAGATACCTTCTGATATACTTGAGATACCTTCTAATATATTTGAGATACCTTCTGATATACTTGAGATACCTTCTGATATACTTGAGAAACCTTCTGATATTCTTGAGATACCTTCTGATATATTTGAGATACCTTCTGATATACTTGAGATACCTTCTAATATATTTGAGATACCTTCTGATATATTTGAGATACCTTCTGATATATTTGAGATACCTTATATTATACTTAAGATACCTTATAATATACTTAAGATACCTTATAATATACTTGAGATACCTTCTGATATACTTGAGATACCTTCTAATATACTTGAGATACCTTCTGATATACTTGAGATACCTTCTAATATACTTAAGATACCTTCTGATATACTTAAGATACCTTCTGATAGACTTAAGATACCTTCTAATATACTTAAGATACCTTCTGATATACTTAAGATACCTTCTGATATACTTAAGATACCTTCTGATATACTTAAGATACCTTCTGATATACTTAAGATACCTTCTGATATACTTAAGATACCTTCTGATATACTTGAGATACCTTCTGATATACTTGAGATACCTTCTGATATACTTGAGAAACCTTCTGATATTCTTGAGATACCTTCTGATATATTTGAGATACCTTCTGATATACTTGAGATACCTTCTAATATATTTGAGATACCTTCTGATATATTTGAGATACCTTCTGATAGACTTAAGATACCTTCTGATATACTTAAGATACCTTCTGATATACTTAAGATACCTTCTGATATACTTAAGATACCTTCTGATATACTTGAGATACCTTCTAATATATTTGAGATACCTTCTGATATACTTGAGATACCTTCTGATATACTTGAGAAACCTTCTGATATTCTTGAGATACCTTCTGATATATTTGAGATACCTTCTGATATACTTGAGATACCTTCTAATATATTTGAGATACCTTCTGATATATTTGAGATACCTTCTGATATATTTGAGATACCTTATATTATACTTAAGATACCTTATAATATACTTAAGATACCTTATAATATACTTGAGATACCTTCTGATATACTTGAGATACCTTCTAATATACTTAAGATACCTTCTGATATACTTGAGATACCTTCTAATATACTTGAGATACCTTCTGATATACTTAAACCATAACTGTCACGAACAACTTTTATTGTATTTACTAGGTAAATCAGACACGCTGATTCCGATTTTGTACTCAAAATAAAGATTAGTTCACTAACCTTCAAAGTCATTTAGGCTTTTTTAAAGCGTTTCAATATCCGTTTCGAAAACAACACAATCGGCATTACAAGCTCCGCCCATAAATATGTGACGAAACCTAGCTTTTTCAGAAACGGAAGTTAGGAAAGTTTAGTCCGATTTAAAATAATAGAGATGGGTGTCTTAAAACCCATTATTGTCTAAATCCAGCCTGTAAAATAATTTCAGTTTTTTATGAAAGGGATATAAACTATTTAAAATTGCTCGCAGCTTGTTACATGACGTTTAAATGGGCTGGACGCCGAGAAAAAGGAGCTCAAAAAGCGCGGTTTTATCACGAGCTAGCGTTGTTATCGCGCTTTTTAAATACGCAATGCTGAATAGCTTATCTATCTTTCAGAAAAAACTGATATTATTTTTAAAGCTGGATTTAGATATTAATAGATTTTAAAACACCCATCTCTATTATTCTAAATCGGTCTAAACATCTTTACGTAACTTCTGTTCCTAAAAAGCTAGGTTACGTCAAGTATTTATGGGCGGAGCTTGTTATGCCGATCGTGTTGTTTTCGAGACCGATATTAAAACGCTATAAAAAATCCTTTATTACTCTGAAAGTTAGTGGCCTAATCTTTATTTTGATTACAAAATCGGAATCAGCATGTCTGATTTACCTAGTAAATACGATAAAAGTTGTTCGTGGCAGTTATGGTTTAAGATACCTTCTGATAGACTTAAGATACCTTCTAATATACTTAAGATACCTTCTGATATACTTAAGATACCTTCTGATATACTTAAGATACCTTCTGATATACTTAAGATACCTTCTGATATACTTAAGATACCTTCTGATAGACTTAAGATACCTTCTGATAGACATAAGATACCTTCTGATATACTTGAGATACCTTCTGATAGACTTAAGATACCTTCTGATATACTTGAGATACCTTCTGATATACTTAAGATACCTTCTGATATTCTTGAGATACCTTCTGATAGACTTGAGATACCTTCTGATATACTTAAGATACCTTCTGATATACTTAAGATACCTTCTGATATACTTGAGATACCTTCTGATATACTTGAGATACCTTCTAATATATTTGAGATACCTTCTGATATACTTGAGATACCTTCTGATAGACTTAAGATACCTTCTGATATACTTAAGATACCTTCTGATAGACTTAAGATACCTTCTAATATACTTAAGATACCTTCTGATATACTTAAGATACCTTCTGATAGACTTAAGATACCTTCTGATATACTTAAGATACCTTCTGATAGACTTAAGATACCTTCTGATATACTTAAGATACCTTCTGATATAATTAGATAGAGATAGATGCCTAGCACCAATCTACTAACAATCATACAAGATTTATCTTACCTATCTAGCCTCACGAACAAACATAAGATAATAAGCTTCTTCCACTCAAATATATCAAGTGAAATTACTTGCATCCACGCTTACCCAAAACTGCTGACAAAACCGATGAAGAATGTTCTTGTTTTAATCCTTGATTTTGCGTCGTATTTAGTATATACAGCGAAAAAAATTATCATCACTAGTAACGGACCAGGAATGTAGTTCAACATTTCCATTTATTAGCGCTAGGACATTACATTCATATACTATTTTCTTTTCTTAAATACTAACAAATAAATAATCGAATATTTTATTTACATTTTTTGGGATAAAAAACAGTCAACCGCACACAATGAAGTAGAGTGTGTTGGGTGTAGCTAGGATCATTGAACTGACTATTGTATTGCAAATCATGGCATCTCTAGTTACCACACACTATAGAAATCATGGCATCTCTAGTTACCACACACTATAGAAATCAGGGCATCTCTAGTTACCACACACTATAGAAATCAGGGCATCTCTAGTTACCACACACTATAGAAATCATGGCATCTCTAGTTACCACACACTATAGAAATCAGGGCATCTCTAGTTACCACACACTATAGAAATCAGGGCATCTCTAGTTACCACACACTATAGAAATCATGGCATCTCTAGTTACCACACACTATAGAAATCAGGGCATCTCTAGTTACCACACACTATAGAAATCATGGCGTCTCTAGTTACCACACACTATAGAAATCAGGGCATCTCTAGTTACCACACACTATAGAAATCAGGGCATCTCTAGTTACCACACACTATAGAAATCATGGCATCTCTAGTTACCACACACTATAGAAATCATGGCATCTCTAGTTACCACACACTATAGAAATCAGGGCATCTCTAGTTACCACACACTATAGAAATCAGGGCATCTCTAGTTACCACACACTATAGAAATCATGGCATCTCTAGTTACCACACACTATAGAAATCAGGGCATCTCTAGTTACCACACACTATAGAAATCATGGTGTCTCTAGTTACCATACACTATAGAAATCAGGGCATCTCTAGTTACCACACACTATAGAAATCAGGGCATCTCTAGTTACCACACACTATAGAAATCATGGCATCTCTAGTTACCACACACTATAGAAATCATGGCATCTCTAGTTACCACACACTATAGAAATCAGGGCATCTCTAGTTACCACACACTATAGAAATCAGGGTATCTCTAGTTACCACACACTATAGAAATCATGGCGTCTCTAGTTACCACACACTATAGAAATCATGGTGTCTCTAGTTACCACACACTATAGAAATCAGGGCATCTCTAGTTACCACACACTATAGAAATCATGGTATCTCTAGTTACCACACACTATAGAAATCATGGCGTCTCTAGTTACCACACACTAAAGAAATCATGGCATCTCTAGTTACCACACACTATAGAAATCAGGGCATCTCTAGTTACCACACACTATAGAAATCATGGCATCTCTAGTTACCACACACTATAGAAATCATGGTGTCTCTAGTTACCACACACTATAGAAATCAGGGCATCTCTAGTTACCACACACTATAGAAATCAGGGCATCTCTAGTTGCCACACACTATAGAAATCATGGCATCTCTAGTTACCACACACTATAGAAATCAGGGCATCTCTAGTTACCACACACTATAGAAAAATTGAGACACATACAGCCTCAGCCAGATCCCGCTCTAATTGCATGACTATTGCTTCATATTCCTTTATTGACTCTCCTAGTCTCAACTTTCCATCAACTTGATCCTTAGCAGCCTGAGTGCGTGGAGTTATCGTACTGTCTACTACATCTATGCAGCCTGAGTCCACCAACTTTGCATCCAGCACACTCTCCTTCATAAAACAAAGAGTCGTGTATTAAACCTGTGGTAAACATTACATGGTTTTCATATTAAAGTAGACCCTAATGGTAGCTGGATACAGAACAGTTGCCAATGAGAGCTCTAAATAGAATGTTTTCAATAATAGTTTCACGTCTGACTCTAATCGAATTGCATTTTTTGTCCGAGCAATCACAACCCAAGCCAACAAAATACTTTTTGTCCAACAGTCTTTGTGACAACAACATTAAAACAATTTACAAGAAATTTCTACTTTGGAGCAGAAGTTGTGTATAAAACTGACTTTGTGAATGCATTCTTTGAGATCGACTGCTGGTTACATGCGAAATTTAAGGAACAAATATGGTACAGCTGTTTAGAAAAATTACACGACATTAATTTATGACCGAGGGATATTCAAATTTTCAGTTCGCGTGAGATTTCCCAGAACTGTTTACCCCTTGCTTACCAATTCCTTCAGATTTTGGATTAAATTTATGAACTCAGTTTTTGTTTTATTATTCGGCTTGAAAACATATGATAAGCATACGCGCTATCTCATTTCATACACGCTATCTCATTTCATACGCGCTATCTCATTTCATACACGCTAACTCATTTCATACGTGCTATCTCACTTCATACGCGCTATCTCATTTCATACGCGCTATCTCATTTCATACACGCTGTCTCATTTCATACGCGCTATCTCATTTCATACGCGTTATCTCATTTCATACGCGCTATCTCATTTCATACGCGCTATCTCATTTCATACGCGCTATCTCATTTCATACGCGCTATCTCATTTCATACGCGCTATCTCATTTCATACGCGCTATCTCATTTCATACGCGTTATCTCATTTCATACGCGCTATCTCATTTCATACGCGCTATCTCATTTCATACGCGCTATCTCATTTCATACGCGCTATCTCATTTCATACGCGCTATCTCATTTCATACGCGCTATCTCATTTCATACGCGCTATCTCATTTCATACACGCTATCTCATTTCATACACGCTGTCTCATTTCATACGCGCTATCTCATTTCATACGCGCTATCTCATTTCATACGCGCTATCTCATTTCATACGCGCTATCTCATTTCATACGCGCTATCTCATTTCATACGCGCTATCTCATTTCATACGCGCTATCTCATTTCATACGCGCTATCTCATTTCATACGCGCTATCTCATTTCATACACGCTATCTCATTTCATACACGCTGTCTCATTTCATACACGCTATCTCATTTCATACGCGCTATCTCATTTCATACGCGCTATCTCATTTCATACGCGCTATCTCATTTCATACACGCTGTCTCATTTCATACGCGTTATCTCATTTCATACGCGCTATCTCATTTCATACGCGCTATCTCATTTCATACGCGCTATCTCATTTCATACGCGCTATCTCATTTCATACGCGCTATCTCATTTCATACGCGTTATCTCATTTCATACGCGCTATCTCATTTCATACGCGCTATCTCATTTCATACGCGCTATCTCATTTCATACGCGCTATCTCATTTCATACGCGCTATCTCATTTCATACGCGCTATCTCATTTCTTACGCGCTATCCCATTTCATACGCGCTATCTCATTTCATACACGCTATCTCATTTCATACACGCTATCTCATTTCATACACGCTATCTCATTTCATACACGCTATCTCATTTCATACACGCTATCTCATTTCATACACGCTATCTCATTTCATACGCGCTATCTCATTTCTGACATTAACTTAATGGTATCTAATAACACGATTAACATATAACATAAAAACTACAATGCTATGCCTCTAAAAATAAACTAACCTACAATTAGATTTTCTGTTCAGACCTCATCATTTCACTCAGACTTTATCAACTATTCTAGTCATAATATTATCAACAATATAATTAATAAAATTGTTCATACATAATTGGTGTGAAAACAAATAAGTACATTAATAAGTTCAATGGAAAGACTGATGATCAAATTTCAAGTCCAAGAAAGTAAGTTCAGGATTAGAAGTCATTATAGAAGTAAGTACAGTATATATAAGGTTGCATTGAATTCTGTGATTCTAGCGAAAAACATACTTGCTCTAGGTGACTAATGGTCTATACAAACCGTGCACATCAGCATAGACACATAAACACTAGAGCAGCTAGTTTATACAATCCAAATTATATTCTCCTTTAAGGAGTTTAAGTTGCTCTAAGAAAAAGTACAAGTTAGACTTGAAAACATATGTTTACCCATAGATATAGTAAACCTTAGATTGGGAATAGCTATCATTACAATGGAGCAAAAGTGAGGCCTATAATTGGCTGTTGTTCTTACATCACGTTATGTCTCAGTGATGTGCATCACAGCATCAGAGCCTTCTATTGAGCAATGAGTTTAGTAGTGAAAGCATGCTTGTCCTACTAGTTTTTAAGTCATAAACGTCACAATAAGACCAAATTCTTAGTGAAATGTCATCAGAGGAGACTACAACACCCCAGGTATGTGAACCCACAATACAAATTTTAAATACTTGGTAAACCTAACCTTTGCACAGGTACTTTATCCTTGGTTCACGTTGCAAGAAACTACTGGAAACCAACCAACTACCAATTCAACTGAACTTACTTGTCTTATCATTTTCTCATAACAACGAACATACCTTTCTATGATTATTCTGAATTGAAAGTGAAGTGAATGAATGCTTAAGACTATCAAAAGGAAGAGTGTCAAGACTGATTACAACAACATATATTACAAACTGGTCTTTCAGCTGATAGGGTTGTAATCTAGCTTGGCATGATTGATCGAATGCCTTTTGTGTCTCATTCCATGTAATGTAATGATATTCATTCTACTACATGTATGTATTGTTAATGTTTAGGCTAAGAAAAGGTCAAGCCGCAGCTGGTGCTGTGCCTATGGATGTTCAAGCAACCTTGAGAAATGCCCAAATCTGGCAATTTATTGCTTTCCAAACGAGAAACGAGCTGAAACCCCGTAATGCTTGGATAAAGGCGGTGCGAAGACAGGATTGGACTCCAACATCAAGCTCTGCATTACGCAGTGAACATGTTGAGAAAGACTGCTACAAGGTTCCACCAGGTATTGGAAGAAAACCAATGCTAAAATCTGATGCAATACCTACAATATTTACAGCTTATCCAACCTACCTTCAGCCAAAAGCTGTGAAAATACTGACACCAACCATAAGAACAGAAAGCCTGCCGAAACGTTGAAGAACATCTCAGACAGCAGCAAACACCATAATACCTGACCCTGAAAATACTACACCTGGCGATACTACTATCCATTATGATGAGCAACCTGCAGCTTCTGACAATCAGGACACACCTACAGCCTCGACAACGAGCTGCCGACGTGGTGGTAGACCTAAACAGCCTGCTGTCACACGTATCTCAATATTTAAAAGAAGAATCAAAACTCTACAGCAGAGAGTCTGTCGATTGGAGCAGAGGAATAGGATTCAAAATAATTTGATCACAATACTGAAAAAGGACAATAAACTTAACAATATAGCGCTTAAATCGGTGGATGGATGTCTAGGAGAATTATTGTCTCATGCACAGTGCATGCCACCAATCTACTCAAAACTATAGGAAATCGCTATATTAAAATCAGAATACACTATGTCGCTTCAAAGCAGGAATCTAGTTCAACCAACCTTAGACAAAAGCTATCTCGTCTAGTTTTTTTCAGTCATGTCTAACGAGTAATTAACACGGTGGTCCAACTTAACTGCTTCTAAATCTCATTTGATTCATTAGTTCGTTATTAGTTTAATTTCTATTTAGTCACTCTTTGTATTATCAATGATATAGAAGCTTCTAAACCATTGGTATTATCCATTATCACGTGTCTAAGATTCTTGCCTTTCTCGTCCAAAGTCAGTTTTATATATTATCAATAAAATATGCAGTCTCACATGCACAAACTATGGAAAAATTGAGCAGTTTTTAGTGCCCAAGTCAATAGGAATTCATACATCAGCTGATTCACTCTACACATAACCACGACGTTGCGTCTAATTATTATAGGCCTCACTTGTTTTGATTATTGCATATCTAGGGCTTACTATATCTATGTGTTTACCATTCATAGCAGGTACAGCATTCCCACCCAAACAACTAACAACTATAAAATACTACTAGATAGACAAACTACTAACTCTGAGAAGGCCAGGAAATACAGCTTGTAAAACTATTAGATTACTAAAACAGTTACCATCCATTTCCAAAAGTTGTCGTTGTGGTCCTGCCATGCGATGAGTGATTCCAGACGCTGGTTATCCGCTTCGAGTAGCCTGAGATTCTTTTTGAGCAGATTGGGGTGTTTGAGCATCATTACTTCTAGAACTGTTAGATGATCCCGAATGACTGAGTCAATACTAACACCTTTAGTCAGGTTGTGTATCTGCATCAAGATAAACATGGCAATACCTTATAGCTGGTGGCTAATTAACCAATAAAGCAAACCTCCTACCAACCCTCTAACCAACCCGTCTACCAACCCTATTACCAACCCTATTACCAACTCTCCTACTAACCCTCCAACCAACCCTCTTACCAACCCTCCTACCAACCAGCAGATGACTATTTCTGCAAAACAGGAACTAAATGTTTTTTCAAGTATTAACCATTATTTTACCACTTTCAAAAACGTAAATCGCTTTCTAAACGTCCACAATTACATTATATGCACGTACATGTCCTTCTATATGTGGCACACTTGTATAGTATACGGGATATACATGCAGGTACATGTTCTTCTATATGTGGCACACTTGTATAGTATACGGGATATACATGCAGGTACATGTCCTTCTATATGTGGCACACTTGTATAGTATACGGGATATACATGCAGGTACATGTTCTTCTATATGTGGCACACTCATATAGTATACGGGATATACATGCAGGTACATGTTCTTCTATATGTGGCACACTTGTATAGTATACGGGATATACATGCACGTACATGTCCTTCTATACGTGGCACACTTGTATAGTATACGGGATATACATGCACGTACATGTTCTTCTATATGTGGCACACTTGTATAGTATACGGGATATACATGCACGTACATGTCCTTCTATATGTGGCACACTTGTATAGTATACGGGATATACATGCAGGTACATACATGTCCTTCTATATGTGGCACACTTGTATAGTATACGGGATATACATGCACGTACATGTCCTTCTATATGTGGCACACTTGTATAGTATACCGGATATACATGCACGTACATGTCCTTCTATATGTGGCACACTTGTATAGTATACGGGATATACATGCACGTACATGTCCTTCTATATGTGGCACACTTGTATAGTATACGGGATATACATGCACGTACATGTCCTTCTATATGTGGCACACTTGTATAGTATACGGGATATACATGCAGGTACATACATGTCCTTCTATATGTGGCACACTTGTATAGTATACGGGATATACATGCACGTACATGTCCTTCTATATGTGGCACACTTGTATAGTATACCGGATATACATGCAGGTACATGTCCTTCTATATGTGGCACACTTGTATAGTATACGGGATATACATGCACGTACATGTCCTTCTATATGTGGCACACTTGTATAGTATACGGGATATACATGCACGTACATGTCCTTCTATATGTGGCACACTTGTATAGTATACGGGATATACATGCACGTACATGTCCTTCTATATGTGGCACACTTGTATAGTATACGGGATATACATGCACGTACATGTCCTTCTATATGTGGCACACTTGTATAGTATACGGGATATACATGCACGTACATGTCCTTCTATATGTGGCACACTTGTATAGTACCCTAGGACACTTATGTATTCGCGGCATCTAACTTTCGCATTTTCGCGGCAATATCCTCTCGCGAAAATTTCATGAGCGAAACTAAACTATCATAACGAACGAGCGAAAACGCGAAATTAAATGGCTTTCTTCATTGATATTCACAATAAAATCGTCATATTAGAAACACAGGCAATTTTCGTGTGTGGTTGGATCATAGAGTTATCTCCCCCTAGAGTGATAACTGTGCCTTCAACAACACGAGCGTTTCCGGTGCCAACAAGGAGCGTTTAGGCCACGCCCCTTTTTTGTGCTAGTCAGTCGTAGTGATTGACAGAACAATAACATCAGCCATGAGAATGATCATGAATTTCCACAATTAAGATAGTAATTATTGCTCATAATAAAGAAATGATGATTATAGCTTATTACTCTAATATATGCTTTTTATTTAAAGCAATTCAATACCTACATGCCTTGCAAAGGCACTGAATAGATAGTGTTAAGTAAGTGAGTTAATGCAATCAGATACTTCAATGATATACAGCCCCCACACATGGGGGGCTGTATATCATTGGTTACTCATAGATAAGATTGATAGTCATACTGGGGTTGTATTACATTGGTGGGATGGGAAGCTAATCGACTGCCATCAACTGAAAGTATTGACATTGTATGGTGATAGAGTGATTCGATGACACCACAGTTCACAAACAGCCCTTGCATGTAATATTAGATTTCAATACATATCAATCAAATACATAGACTAGCTTGAAGCTAAGATGTCCACTAGTTAGTGGACACCTTTGCTTGATGTAAGCAAGCAAAAAGTTTGAAAGTTAGATTGGCAAATGTTGTTATATGTTAGATAAAAATAAATTATACTTAATTATACTAAATTATAAGTATTTAAAAATAAAATAGACTTTTTATTACCTTATTTATTAAATAATTTTTTATTGTAATCATAGCTAAACAGATTATAGTTCGCCATTACTTGCTAATTATTTCACATTTACATTTAAACACATTTGGAGTTTCATTTTTCTTCCTAATTCATTTCAACAAAAAACTTCTTTCGTGATATGAAATTTAAAAGTTGTAGTTGTTTGAAAAAGCTTGAAAACATTTACAGTGGTTTTTATTTTCTCTCTTCTCTTTATTTATTTCAATTACACAAAACACTTCTCATAATATGTAGTTTGAAAGTTAAAGTGGCAAATGCTGTTATATGTTAAATAAAAATAAATTGTACTTAATTATACTAAATTATAATTATATAAAAATAAAATAGACTTTTTTATTCCCTTATTTATTAAATAATTTTTCATTGTAATCATAGCTAAACAGAGTATATTTAGCCATTACTTGCTAATTATTTTACATTTAAACACATTTACAGTTTTATTTTTTTTCCTAATTTATTTCAACAAAGCGCTTCTTTCATGATATGAAATTTAAAAATTGTAGTTGTTTGAAAAAGCTTGAAAACCTTTACAGTTGTTTGTTTTCCTCTTAATTCATTTGAACTGCTTAAAAATATTTTCTCATGACATGAAGTTTAAACGTTAGAATGGTAAATGTTATATAAAAATAAATTTTCTGTCCAAAGACTTTTTATTACTCAGGCAACTCGAGTAGTACAGCTCATAGTTGATGGCAGTCGATTAGCTTCCCACCACACTAATTTAATACAACCCCAGTATAACTATCTATCTTATCTATGAGTAACTGATTGCATTAACTCACTTACTTAACACTATCTATTCAGTGCCTTTGCAAGTCAAGTAGGTATCAGGGATTACGTGTATGTCACAATTTCCATTCCCATAATTCATTTCCATATTATTTCCATTTCCATAACATTTCCCTACTTCATTTCCATAACATTTCCCTACTTCATTTCCATATTATTTCCATTTCCATAACATTTCCATAATTCATTTCCATTTCCATAATTCATTTCCATATTATTTCCATTTCCATAACATTTCCATAATTCATTTCCATATTATTTCCATTTCCATAACATTTCTATAATTCATTTCCATATTATTTCCATTTCTATAACATTTCCATAATTCATTTCCATATTATTTCCATTTCCATAACATTTCTATAATTCATTTCCATATTATTTCCATTTCTATAACATTTCCATAATTCATTTCCATATTATTTCCATTTCCATAACATTTCCATATTATTTCATTTCCATAACATTTCCCTACTTCATTTCCATATTATTTCCATTTCCATGACATTTCCCTACTTCATTTCCATATTATTTCCATTTCATAGCATTTTCATAATTCATTTCCATATTATTTCTATTTCCATACCATTTCCATATTTCTAAAATAAAATTTCCATATCTATTTCCCTAAAATTAGGGAAATATTTATGTTTATGGAAAGTAAACATTTCCATAATATGTTTAGCGATCCCTGGTAGGTATTGAATTGCTTTAAAAAATAAGAATAAATTAGAGTAATAAACTATAATCATCATTTTTTTAATATGAGCATTAATTACTATCTTAACTGGAAATTCATGATCCTTGTTTAACCCTTCTCATGGCTGTTGTTATTGATCTAGTCAATCACTACGACTGACTAGCACAAAAAAGGGGCGTGGCCTAAACGCTCCTTGTTGGCACCGGAAACCCTCGTGTAGTTATCACTCTAGGGGAAGATAACTCTATGGGTTGGATCATTGGGCAATTTTTGCTAAACTCATTATAGCTAATACCCCCACTGAGCAGCATGGCAAAACGAATTAAGATAATAAGTTTTTTTTGGAAAAGCCTAGACAAATGAGGACGATGATGATATTAGTTTAGTCATTGAATTTGTAATTGATGAGGATGACAGTCTGGTAGGGAAAGTCATAAAATTGAATAATAATTATTGTGGTGATGAATTTTATTCCCAACCAAACAAGAGCAATAACAACCCGGAGCCATGGCCACCGCGGCACCGCGTGCTATAAATACTTGAAATCTAATATTGGTACCACATCAGTCACTGCGGCAGGGACCTTGACGTCATTGATAGTCCAGGAGACAAATGGCAGCAAGCGATCAAATTGCATTATTGATCTCGCCTACACATTTCTACCTGCGGTTCACAAATACAAACTACCGTACTTTTCGGACTATTAGGCGCTACTTTTTTCTGATGATTTGAGCCATGCGGCATATATAAGGGTGCGGCTAATCTGTGGCTTTTTCTTTCACCGCTAGGGTGCACTAACGGGAATCTCCAATTAGTGCGCTTCTAGCAGTGAAAAAAAAACGAAACAATGCCTCACGGTACTGTCCCGTTAGGCACTAAGTTAAAAAGCGTCGGATAATACGAAACTGTGCCGTTATGCACTGTTCCGTTTTAAATGGCAAAGTTGCTGCCACGTTAAAAGCATAGTCCTTAGTTCTGCGGCCTATACTAAGGTGCGGCTTATGTATTGTTTTATTATCGTTTTTTGGAAAATAAAGCAGATGCAGCTTATATAGAGGTGCGTTTTATAGTCCGAAAAGTACGGTAGTCCCAAATTGAAAAATATTTCGTACCAGTGAACTGGACCTGAGGAATCTAATGATGTTTGTTCCAATGCATTTATTTTCACATCACTATATTTTCGCACTCAACAGAGCTGCGAAATTAAGTTGCAGCGAAATTTTACTCTGTATGCTACTCACGAAACTAAATACTAGCGAAATATAAGTGTCCTAGGGTATACGGGATATACATGCATGTACATGTCCTTCTATATGTGGCACACTTGTATAGTATACGGGATATACATGCACATACATGTCCTTCTATATGTGGCACACTTGTATAGTATACGGGATATACATGTACAATACTGAAATTTAATAAGATTAACATAAACTGAAATCATGACTGAGATAAGAATCAAAAAGGCAATGGCAATCCTAAATATTCTTGAACCAATCAGCATCAGAATAGCAAATAGCAAAACGATGGAAATCGCTCATCGGCGAGCCACCCTATACGAAAGAAATATGGCTAAATTCCACTAATTAGCTAAAAACCGATTTCAAGCTATTTGTATTACAGATTCTATTTTATAGCTGACATCAACCTGCTTATTGCTAGAGGCTGTCATATCATTAGACTGTAGGTTCTGCCAACACTGACAGTGTATTGGAGAGAATCCCTTGGAGCCACATAGTGACAATAAAATACACTGTACTGCTGTACAGTGTACTGCTGTACAGTGTACTGCTGTACAGTGTACTGCTGTACACCGTAATGATGTACAGTGTACACAATCTTCAGTTCAGCTACTTCAAAACCAAAATGACGAGTGAAAGGAAAGTGAAGAAACTCAAATAGTGTAAAACTCATGATACAGCAGAGCGGCAATGTAGGAGGGGATTACTCTACACTAATCATGAGTTTTTGCATTCTAGGAGACATTCTAAAAACCATAAACCGGTTCATAAACCGGTTGTTTCAGAATGTTTTAGAACCTAAATTGTATATATAAACGTAATAATGGAATATGGGATCCTTATCTTATGAATAGCCTTACCAATAAGCTACATTATACTGAGTCTGAATGTTCTTATCAACAGTAAAGATATGAAGCTCTGACTGCTAGTATAACAACAGCATACTAACCACTAGCAAATATTGGCTCACAAGTGATAGCTAATAGTTTGGCCGATAAAATGACCTACTCTGTGTGTTAGTTTTTCCTTTTGAGCTTCAAGAGTGCTGATGTTGCGTAGACTAAGCTGCAGCTTCCTGTTTAACCAAATAAGGTAGGCGACCTTGTCACATTTCTCTCCATTGCTGTTCATAGCACTGCCAGCCTTGCGACGCTAAATTATAAGCAAAGAGCTTATTTATTTTTTTGCTTATTATAAGTGAATAAAGAAATATAGAGACATGAGAAAGGATGTGTCATGGACACTACCCGCTGTCTGTCTGTTTTAGTAAAAACTCCAACTTATAGCTTAGTTTTTAACTACAAAAAGTAGAGAAGTCGCAAGTAGGGCTATGTTCACTGATGTTCCCTAATGTCATTTGTAATATTGGAAAAACCATATTTGAAGTGATTTAAATTTCATTTGATTTGTGTGGGCAAATGTACAGTCGGCACTCATTGAAACAAACTCTGTTAGTCCAGATATCAAATAAAGAGCAGATTTTGGCATAGCAGCTGCAATCAATGCGCAGTCATATTCAAACAATTGATAATCGAATTATAATGATTTTCAGTGAAATTTATTAAAAGTAAAAAATACTTGTCTATCGGAGTCGCTTATACGAAGCACTTGCAATCGCTGAATACACTTTTATTCATAAAAATGTATTTTTATTCATATCATCTGTATGTTATTCAAACTTCCTGATGGTGAAATATAATCTTACATGATTTATAAATGTTAGAAATCCACAAAGTATGTCTGAATCAGTTTGAAACAGCAACTTATTTTATGGTAACTAAACAAATGGTTGCAACACAACGAAATTCCCACAACTAATTTTCCCGTTACAGATGTTGTCTATCCTTCATTAATTTTATCGGAAATTTCAATCGCTTATTAATTTTGTAGATATCTCTATTCACCTAAAGTTTGCAACTGCTCACACGCTAGTGCTCTGTGTTTAGAGTAAACATTTCCATGATAAACATAATCCAGACTTTTATTTTCCAAAATGTTTTGATGAGGCCATCTAGAGGCAAGTTTAACATTCAATTTAATTTTTTTGTATTTAAGCTGTAATTTTTTCACAGGCTAAATATTTTAACTCTTCAAAGTCGGCAAGCTGCTTCCAGCAGCTTTCTGACATTGCGCTGTTCATTTGCTTGTTGCATGGCAACCACTAACAGTAGCCAAATAATTTGTAGCTGTGCTCTCCACGGAATTCTCTACAAGATACAACCAATTTGAAATCCTATATCGCCAATAAGTCGTTCTATATCTTTCCATAATGGGTAATAAAAAATGAAGGCTAAATTGCCAAAGCCAAGTATCTGGTTTAATTTTTGTCATTGTTATGAAACGAGTAACACAATCAACATGAATTTCGTCAAGTGAAATCTTCATGAGTTTCCGATTCTGCTTCAACCAATCAAAAGCATTTTAACAAAGTTTTTCATCAACCGATCTGACTGGATAGTTACGCTTACCCAATTTTCAATTTTTTACAGGCGTGTTTGATTTTGGAAGTTTCTGAGTAAGTATTGGGTCGAGAAACAAATTGTTTTCTGTCTTGTACAGAAGATTGTTCTAGAACATAGACTTAGTTTCAACTGGAAAAATTTGTTGTGCATCTGACTATATATTTTTTTGTTCCCAATTTCCATTGAGGTAATATTACCGTTCCTTCTAGCATGTCTAAACATGTCCTCTGTATTGCAAAATAATAAAGCTACTATGATGATAAGGATTCAGTACTCACTATCATAGACATAGCCAACATGAGAGGTCACACAATATGTGTAACAATATTTTTCTGTTTTTATTACCAATAATCCCCTGCATTTTAAGGGCGATTTAAAAATTATTTCGCTAAATCTTTTTCCCCACTTTTATGAAATAAAAGAATTTTACAAATCTAGATATTCTATTTATCATTAAAAAGAAAATACTGTGCTGAACCAGATACAATTTTCAGATTGAATTTATACCAATTACTTCTCAAGTTATGACAGATTATACAGTATATGGCCATGTTAAATTTTGAAAAAATTAATTTCGACTTTAAAGAGTTAATGTAGACACAGTATAGGACAGTGCCCAGTATAGGACAGTGCACAGTATAGAGCAGTGCACAGTATAGGACAGTGCACAGTATAGAACAGTGCACAGTATAGGACAGTGCACAGCATAGGACAGTGCACAGCATAGGACAGTGCACAGTATAGGACAGTGCACAGTATAGAACAGTGCACAGTATAGGACAGTGCACAGTATAGAACAGTGCACAGTATAGGACAGTGCTCAGTATAGGACAGTGCACAGCATAGGACAGTGCACAGCATAGGACAGTGCACAGTATAGAACAGTGCACAGTATAGAACAGTGCACAGTATAGGACAGTGCACAGCATAGGACAGTGCACAGTATAGGACAGTGCACAGTATAGGACAGTGCACAGCATAGGACAGTGCACAGCATAGGACAGTGCACAGTATAGGACAGTGCACAGTATAGGACAGTGCACAGTATAGAACAGTGCACAGTATAGGACAGTGCACAGTATAGAACAGTGCACAGTATAGGACAGTGCACAGTATAGGACAGTGCACAATATATAGTTTAATGTGTATAGACCTTACATGTGATTTTTTCCTGTGCATATCTACTGTATATTCTTATTTATGCATTATTATTCTTTTTCTATATATAAAGCTAAGTGTTTGTTGGTTGGTTTGTTGTATGTCCAGTTATAGCGATAAAGTTATGGGAATGAATATGGAATAATGGTTTGGTCAGTACTAGCACATTTGAAGATCATGATGGTATGAGAGATCATGACGCGTAACAGTTGTAAGTACAATCATTCCAAGCAGTGGCAAGCTGGCCGCATGGTTTAATGGTAGGGCGCTAGGCTTAATATCCGTGCATCCAAATGTAAGTTTTTTTAATGCAGGAGGATAGACACAGCTCTTACTATAGTAAAGACGAGAAAACAATACATGCCTAGATTTCCCCAAAATGTTATAAATATTGAGTATGAATAGCATTAACTTAATTAAACTTATAGCACATACAGAAATAAAAAACACCTTCATTTACTAGTTAGAGTGGTAAATGTTGTATATGTTGAATTAAAATAATTTTTTGGTGAAAAACTTTTTTATTACCCGTGTAACGCAGGAAATTCACCTAGTAGACCTATATATAGGCATACCAGTTAACCGGGACAATTGGCTAAACTGGACAACACAACTTTATTGGTCTGTTTTAATGAGGGTCGACTGTAATTCGATTTGACTTGGACAAATTTGAAAGTGATTTGGGATTGGATTTAAAAATAAATAATTGGATTTATGATTTGGTAAATATAACAAGCATATTCACTAAAAAAAACTAGTTCCCATTTACCTTTGTTAATGGAGAATCTATGGACTTTTTAGCACTATTATTGTAGATTAGCATTGCAGTAAGTCTGGATGACTTACCAGGGTAAGTCGCTTGTTATAAAGCGATACGATCCAGTGGTGAGCTTCACAAAACATTGCTGTCACACCGTCATTGTTAGGAATTGAAAATTTAAAAACATTAAACATTATAGACGACACATACGCGTTACAAAGGTGTTGGTCCACTACAAAAAAGGCACATAACTGCGCTCCCCCTAATAGCAGAGAATTTACATAACTTACTGGAGATGTTAGACCATCGAGGTCACCCTCAACAGACAAGCCATCTAAGAAGGTGCAGCATTGCTCCATGAATATCTCAACTAGACCTGATCTGCACATCAACCACCCGAATGCCAATAGCAACTCTCGACTTCCCTCCGACATGTCATTTGGTAATTCGTGAAAACTGCGTGACACGAAACCGCGCATCTTCATCTCAGTTTTCACGTACATACAAACTTCCGCTAAAATCGTATATCAATGATACCAGTTATACACCTTGACATTCTTCACTTATAACATCTATGTATTTGTATACTACTGCACTTTCAACTGTAATAGACATACTCGAGAAGACGGAAAATAGTTTCAGAAATTCCATTCAGTTTGAGGTACGAAGTTTAGTTGCTGCATTAGGCATATTTATTTACTAAAAACACTGCTTTTAGGTGACATGAAAAAATTGTGTGAAATTACTAAAGCATGGTGGTACCTCGCAGAGGCTGCCCAGTGCAATCTCTGATCAGGGTGGTCCTAAGAAGGAAAGCAATATTTCACGGTCAACTTTCACGGGTCTCAATTACAAAACAAAGTCATAACACCAAATGGTAACAGTAAAGCCTGGTTTCCATATGACAGCGCAATGATCGTGCGCGGCCCAGTGATTGTGCGCAATGCATTTCTTGGGCAGCGATGCAGTGTTTCCATATCGCGCGTAGGCGTCATGCTTGCATTGGACAGGGTGGATAATTTCCTTACTGTTTCGTAGGAGAGACATATTTCTTCGAAAAAACAGCCCTCTGTTGCGAAATTGCGCTGTCATATGAAAACCAGGCTTACTCTCTTGTATGTGAGACCGATTTCTTCGGAGCCACAGCCCTCCGCTTGTATTGTGGTATAGGTTGAAAAGGTCTAGCAGTATATTGTGAGATACTTCATCGCGCGCACCCATCGCCAAGATCCATTCTGTTGGATCCTTGCGATCAGCGTACGCGCGTCGCGCGATCGTCGTGCGCTGACGTTTCCATATCACAGCTGGCCTACGCACGACGTCGTGCGCCTTGTTGCGCACCTTGTGCTGTCATATGGAAACCAGGCTGAAGATACCCTGCGTGTAGCATGAAGTTAGTAAAATATTTAGCAAAAATTTTAAAAAGTTCAACTAAACAATAAAAATAAATATCAAAGCAATGTTATGAAAAAGTTTCAGATTGACTGATTTCAGTCAATACATAATTTTGGAAGTGAAATAAAGCACACAGTTGTGGCGGATGCACATTACAGCAATCCTTATCACAGTTTCAGGTGGATTAGTAACAAAAGCAAGTTAGTAACTAAGAACACAGATCCAATCTCCTTTTAAAAAGATGATCTAACACCACTCAATGACTCAACTATGGTATAATTTATAAAAAAAAAACTGTTGACAAATAGAATTGTAGTAAAAGTGTAGAAATCTAATAAAAGGTTTGATGAGTATTCAATTCGCACATTAGAGTGATTAACAGCTGTTGTGAAATTCACTAGCACACACCTCTACATAACTATTAAGTCATGGTATGTAATATACTAGCACACACCTCTACATAACTATTAAGTCTTGGTATGTAATATACTAGCACACACCTCTACATAACTATTAAGTCTTGGTATGTAATATACTAGCACACACCTCTACACAACTATTAAGTCTTGGTATGTAATATACTAGCACACACCTCTACATAACTATTAAGTCTTGGTATGTAATATACTAGCACACACCTCTACACAACTATTAAGTCTTGGTATGTAATATACTAGCGCACACCTCTACACAACTATTAAGTCTTGGTATGTAATATACTAGCACACACCTCTACACAACTATTAAGTCTTGGTATGTAATATACTAGCACACACCTCTACACAACTATTAAGTCTTGGTATGTAATATACTAGCACACATCTTTACATAACTATTAAGTCTTGGTATGTAATATACTAGCACACACCTCTACACAACTATTAAGTCTTGGTATGTAATATACTAGCACACACTTCTACATTACTATTAAGTCTTGGTATGTAATATACTAGCACACACCTCTACATAACTATTAAGTCTTGGTATGTAATATACTAGCACACACCTCTGCATAACTATTAAGTCTTGGTATGTAATATACTAGCACACACCTCTACACAACTATTAAGTCTTGGTATGTAATATACTAGCACACACCTCTACACAACTATTAAGTCTTGGTATGTAATATACTAGCACACATCTTTACATAACTATTAAGTCTTGGTATGTAATATACTAGCACACACCTCTACACAACTATTAAGTCTTGGTATGTAATATACTAGCACACACCTTTACATAACTATTAAGTCTTGGTATGTAATATACTAGCACACACCTCTACACAACTATTAAGTCTTGGTATGTAATATACTAGCACACACCTCTACACAACTATTAAGTCTTGGTATGTAATATACTAGCACACACCTCTACATAACTATTAAGTCTTGGTATGTAATATACTAGCACACACCTCTACACAACTATTAAGTCTTGGTATGTAATATACTAGCACACACCTCTACACAACTATTAAGTCTTGGTATGTAATATACTAGCACACACCTCTACATAACTATTAAGTCTTGGTATGTAATATACTAGCACACACCTCTACACAACTATTAAGTCTTGGTATGTAATATACTAGCACACACTTCTACACAACTATTAAGTCTTGGTATGTAATATACTAGCACACACCTCTACACAACTATTAAGTCTTGGTATGTAATATACTAGCACACACCTCTACACAACTATTAAGTCTTGGTATGTAATATACTAGCACACACCTCTACATAACTATTAAGTCTTGGTATGTAATATACTAGCACACACCTCTACACAACTATTAAGTCTTGGTATGTAATATACTAGCGCACACCTCTACACAACTATTAAGTCTTGGTATGTAATATACTAGCACACACCTCTACACAACTATTAAGTCTTGGTATGTAATATACTAGCACACACCTCTACACAACTATTAAGTCTTGGTATGTAATATACTAGCACACACCTCTACACAACTATTAAGTCTTGGTATGTAATATACTAGCACACACTTCTACATTACTATTAAGTCTTGGTATGTAATATACTAGCACACACCTCTACACAACTATTAAGTCTTGGTATGTAATATACTAGCACACACCTCTACACAACTATTAAGTCTTGGTATGTAATATACTAGCACACACCTCTACACAACTATTAAGTCTTGGTATGTAATATACTAGCACACACCTCTACACAACTATTAAGTCTTGGTATGTAACATGTAAAATACAAGTCTTATAACAGTGCTGGTCCAGCCATTAATAAAACAAGGATGATACAAAAGCTATAGATAAACGTAAAACATTCAGGGAGAGCCTATCACAAAGTGATACCTTGACTGAGCTCTGAATAGGCTCGTATTGTGATATCTTCAATCTTGCGGTGCTTGAGGTAATAGATGACTTCAAATAACAACTTCCACATTGAATTCGTCTGAAAAATTTTGAGCACTACACTAAAAACTAAGAAAATCATTGCAATGGCACCTAAATATTATGTCAAACAAAATGGTATCTCTATAAATCAACTACTCTTGCTAATTTCATAAACTTACTGCCTCTGGTTTGTCAAACTTTGCTTGTCGAAACACTTCTGATTTGATCTTGGACATTCCATTGTATCGGAGAACTCTTGTGAGCAACTCTATAGTTTCTTTGATTTGCGCCATTTTCTGTTGCATACATAAAAGGTGCGAAAAAAAACTATTTCGAATCCTTAAATGAGCCATGGTCAAAATTCACAATAAAAAACTTTTCCAATAAACCGCCGATGAGTACAATGGTCAGATATTTGGAAATAGGTTGCATGAGACATGAAAGAAAGCTATCTAATTGAAAGAGTGACAAAGCAAGAGAGTATAAAATGTCATATACTAGAAATGGAGTGACTCAGGCATCACATGGCATGATAAACTCAGGCATGATAAACTGCTGAAACAGTTGTAATATGGTTAGTTTGCTCACAATAATTTAGTTTTCACTAAATCATCAAGAAACATGCTATTTTCGAAGCACATTCACATTTAATGACTTGTACCATAGCATAATTCTTGCCTATTTTCACACAGAACAATTTATTCAATTACCTGATCATATTTTTATTACAAATATACGGAAATATACTGACGGTACATAATACTTTTCAATGGAAAATCATCAAGTTTCCAAAAAATAATACTTTTAAAGCATTGAGTTCATTCAACAAAAGACTTAAAATTAATGTCTTGCCAGAATTCCCTGCAAAGGGCATACACTTATGTTATTTTTATAAAAGATATATTACTTATGGCCCACCGACTCATACTGACATGTGATTACAGCAAGATTTATACAAATTGTCAATGACATGTTACGTTTATCAACATGAAAGCAATTGACATTTATAACTTGCCTTAACTGACTTTGCTCCTTCATTACCTTTTTTATTTGGCTTGCAGAAGTGTAACTGAGCTCTAATGATTGAACACGTTTTTAATTTTTGACATATACCATAAATGTTTTAGTTAACGATATCAATGATATACAGCCCCCCGAGGATAGCCGACGGCTTTCATATGGGCGGGGTTTAATGATCGAGCTCTGTTAGGATTGTGCTGGCCTGGGTTTCGGAGCTAACACAATTCTCACGGGGCAGTCGCGTTGCCTTGTTAGGTTTTGGAAAACACGACTCGCCGTTATTGTTTTATTAGCTCATTCAGCCGCTAGACCCCGCGGTTCACAATAGCACACCTTGAATTTCTACAATGTTGGGGTAACACCTAACCAAAATAATGGATCCATGCAAAATAAACATTTCAAGTTGAATATAATTTACCCAAAATTACCCGAACAACGGCCTTTTTTCCCTAGTTTTTGATTAATATTTTGCCACCCCTAATATAAAATGACAAAGTTTTTCATCGTTGTCACATTGTTTTACCTGGCCAATAAGATGGGACAACAAGCAAAGCTGTGCAGTGTAGTTTTCATACTCAAAATCTAAATACAAAATCGAATTTGGGCTATTTTATGATTGTGACTATTATTATCACGAATGTTTGTGAATGGCAACTGACTGATCATAATGGTGACAACATTGGGATACTATATTTATTTGACAACAAAATGAATTTAACAGATAAGTAAAATGACCACTATAGTTCATAATAGTTGTAAATTTACAAGGGACTTTATTCAGCATATTTGTTTGTTCGTGTGCCGTGTTCGGGTTCATCCCAACAATGCTCCATCATTAAACCCTGCCCATATGAGAGCTGTCGGCTATCCTTGGAGGCTGTATATCATTGACGATATACATCTGCTTGTCAGGAAAAATGCCTGCATGTTTGCGGCTTGTGATATAAATCATATCAAAGACTCAATTAATATGTACCAACCACACTGATGCATGTCCAAACTTCCCAAACTCAATTCGATGACACAGTATTCTGTTTTATAAAGGCTTTTGGCACAACTTTCCATGACAAATGACATGAAAAATTGCAAAAACATGAATAGACACACAAAAAAATTAAGGAATTGGATTAAGTTACTAATGGAGCTTTTTAGGCGATTATCCATAACTGTTACTTCCTATCTAATACTTTGCTAGTGCAACCGCAACCATGAATATTAATTGATTAATGACTTCTATAAAAACTAATTGAAAATGATACTATTGAATATAGGCCTCGTGCATGGATGTGAAAAAAATGCTGCAAAGTTTACCGAACAATAATTATTAGACGACTGGTGATTGTCCGGTGATTATGATTAACTATAGGTAAAAGCACAATGATTTTATTGTTACTAAGAACTATTCATGCAGTTTGCCTGTTAAAAACTAACTATTTCCTTTTAACAATTCGTTTTACATATCTAATGCAATTTGTCAAAATCCTTATTATTATTATCACTTCTATATATGCTAATATAAACGCTACAGAACTTTGTCAATAAAATTTATGATTGTAGTCGCTACTGGCTGCAACTGAAATAGCACTAAACTTTTAGAATTGCGAAGTTTATTAAAACACGGACTAATTCATTCCACGAAGAAGCTTAACATAAAAGCTTTCCGATAGACGTATTGTTTTAAAATTTTGATCACAATATCTGAGAATGATGCTGCTGCGTTCACGAAATGAGCCATTACATGAACACAAATTACTTGTAGTAATATATTTTCAAGTGAGCTGAAAGTAGGCCATCATCAATTTATAACTTTTAACAGGCTCTGAAGTACAAGAGGTTGTAACAAGCAGTGTATTAGCCATTAGCTAACCAGACTGACATTTTAGTTACATTTACTGTTTTTGCATAGTTGTAACTAAATCATTAGCTTGCTATATCTTCAGACATAGTTGGCTGCAAAATTAATTGCGAGGTGACCGATAAAAAGCCTGCCACAGCATGGTATAATCGGCTAGGCACGACAGACAGAAGGTACGCTGGGAGCGAAGACGTGTGTGCAATCCGCTACCGTAAACTCATACTTTAACAATGAAATCCGAAGTTTTGTGTAATATATATCTTAATACAGACGACAGAAATGCAGCGTGAAATAAGTGTCAAGAACTATGAGAAGATGAAATAAATGCTCTGTTGATCAGACCGCGTCAGCCCAATAATCAATTGCCGTGTTGTTTAACTTGAATCGCTGTAAAACATTGAACTGTTTATACTGGCTCCCAACGAGTGAACGAAATACATGTATATTATATCGAAGTACCACCGGTACGTGTTTTAGCTGCCGTCATCGCTATTGGTTTCTTGCTAACACAAATCTATCGAATGGCGCGTATCAATGTAAAGTTTCGTAGCGGAAGCGCGTAGAAGAAAGTTTCATGACCAAAGCCGGAAACAATATTGCTAGTTTCCAAACTAAAAGGTCATTTCATATAATCTCTAATACAGAGACCACAACATGAACAAACAAAAATGTGTTTCATTTTTAGTAGTTTTAAAATCGATTATTGTATTATACACTCATTTAAAAGAAAACAAATTCCTTACAAGATGATATCAATAATTTTACATTTTAAGATAGAATATCCGAGCGCAAATTTGACCTAAATTGGCATATACATGTAGCTCAAATTCTGATGGATACTTGAATCTGCGAATAGCTTCTGGTTTAGGTTTTTTGAGAAATTATGCTTTGATCTTTGCAGAAAAAACCCTAGGTGCTGCTGGTAAACAGCCAACAGATATAACAACATAGTGGCTGATGGATTACATGTATGTCACAATTTCCATAACAATTCCATAATTCATTTCTATATTATTTCCATTTCCATGACATTTCCATAATTCATTTCCATATTATTTCCATTTACATACCATTCCTATAATTCCTTGACGATTGCAACAAGATTGCTTGCTGCATGAAACCATTGGTAGTGGCAAAGTTGAATAAATTTTAACTAAATACTTTGTATATTTAGTATACATACATGTATGGTAATAATGAAATAATACAATGACAGGAAATAAAAATATATCTAGGACATACATGTCACATGTACATCACAAGTATTTGTTCATATCACAATCTATTTATTCATTCTGACAACAGCGTATAGACATAAGAGCCTCAAATGTTTTATCTTTTAACCTACACCTGTCCGGTCTAAAAATTTTGCCTGTAACACTGAACAAACGTTTTACAGATCCACTAGATGCCGGGAAAGCCAAAAACCTTAGAGCAAGTTTTGCCGTGTTTGGTAGCCTGAGAGAATTTTGAGCCCAGTAGGTAAGAGGGTAACTGCCTTCTGAAAGGAGCTCCTCTGTTTCGTATTTTTCAAATTCAACCTCAAGCCTAGACTTGGAACCACATGATGAGTTCACTGAACCAGTTTTTTCCTCATTACTGTAAACAGAGCTTTCTTTCGTTTTGGACTTGGTTCGCCACTATCATTGCCTACCTCAATCTTTGATGGATCACAAGTTAGTTTGGCTATGTCCAAGAGACTTATTTACCACAGAAGGCTCAGCAAACGTTGCCTTAAAACGAGGATCCAAAAACGTTGCAAACTCATTTTCATCTAGGCCAAGATATTTTGTTAAATGTTTGTTAATTGAATCTCTCAAGCTACCTACCTGCTGGCTGTTAACAGAATCTGCTAAATCAGAGAACGAAGATTTCAGCTGTTCAACACAAAGAATGATCAGGCTAGCTATGACAGAGTTTTCTGCCTGTAGTAAATTAGTTACGACTTCAAAAGGTGTTAGTATCGTTATTAGCTCTTGAATGAGATCACGGTCAGTTCCAGTTAGCAAGGTTCCAGCACTAGCTTCAGCGAGTCTTTTCTGATACTTTCAGAATTGACCTTAGCATGTTGAGCTGGGAATTCCATCTTGTTGCGTTAGATGCTTGTAGTCTAAGTTGTCCAACATCATTCTCTAACAGTTCAGATGCATCTATCGACATTCTCACTGATCTGACAATACGAGCAGTCTTTGCCAAAACCTTTTCATAGGGCGAAGTTGCAGCTTCACCAAATCCATCTTTGATGCAAAGCTGAAGGGTAGGTGCGAAGCATGACTGATGCTGTCTGTCTATTGAAATGGCCGACGGTTCTACAGTTGACGAAGATTCATCTTCACTGTCACTTGTTTGTTCAATAGACTCACACGTGTCATCATCATCTTCTTCCTCTGATGTTGGCTCCTCTGGCATTTCGATATTCAAATCAAAAGTGGCTTCACTCATGGACGGTAAACTAAACCCTTTAACCATAATGCTGGCATTACCTGTCACTACGGATTGCACTTTGTCCTGCAGACCATGCTCTCGAATGATTTCATTAAACACAACACAAATGTTTTCTCCAGTTTGCCTGCCTCTGAAGCGTCTGCAAGCCAGCATAGCAGAGCTCAGTTTCTAATCCGCGGTAATCCAGTGCACTATGACACCCAGATATGTACGCATCTGGTTATTGCTCCACCAGTCTGCAGTCGCACAGACAGACTTCACACTCTCAAACAAAACTTTCGAAAAAACTTTTGGTGCTTATGCTCTTTGAGATATTTGCTTTCTAAATCTATCTCTTGAGGCAATCTTATATTGAGGTTAACAAGCGTGAATAAGTTTTTTGAACTTGGTGGATTGAATTTTCTCAAAAGGGGGCAAATCACACGCGACCCAGTCAATAGTACGCTCGTCAATCTCTTTCTGCTTTTTGTAGTATTTACCAAACTTTTTAAGATTAGCATGAGCTTCACTCTTCATTAGGTAGCTTGTGATTGTATGATTAGTAACTTTGCTAGTTGAAGCTGATTGTTATGCAATCACTTTTGTATATCTTCTTATGCTTAGCCTGAAAGTATATTTTGCAGTTCATAGTTTAGGGGAGTTTTAATATACAACGTATACAATATTTTGGATCAACACAAGCACTGGCTACAAAACTGGCAAAGTTTTGCTGAGTAACAAGTCGAAAACCAAATTTCAAAACGAGAATCACAAACAAGCAAGACAGCAGAGTCTTTTGCAAAAACATATCTCTTATTGACAATGGCGACTCTGACAATAGTACTTTTGCATTTTTACATGAGCTGATTTAAAAAATCCTATAATTTGAAATAAAACTAGTATAATGATTATAGATTTAATATAATGATGTAATAATGCAATAATATAATGCAATAATATATATTAAATATAGTTTAATATAAATATTTATATATAAATAATATACATGTATGTATGTGTGTGTCCGATAACATCGGACACGATTTTCTGAAACTGCTATCTAACGCATTTCCCAGGGGCCACAAACTACAATAGACTTTCAACAGGAACCACACCAAATTCAGCTACAGTTGCATGGGAAGTTTGCAGAAGCAAATACCGTAGATGGAGACAACAAAAACATTCTGTCTAGTAATGGAACAAATGGCGTATATGCATGTACATGTATATGTATCCTATCTGCACATAATATATAATGAGTAAAAATAAAACATTCAATGTAATCCAAATTAAACCTAATTTGACATACCTTCAGGTGTGTAGATAAATAGTTCTGTGTTTTATTAGTAACTTTCAAGTTCTTTGTACAGTGTATACAAATTACTGTGTATGTTCCAGAAGGGTCAACAGAAAATGTATAATGGTCGCTGTAATTTACCAGTGTTCGACGTCCCATGTTTACAACATATGCTGAAGACAAAAGTGTGTGTACGTATGTGTGTGCGCTTGCATGCCAAATGAGTGGTGTGCAATCGTCAACTCTTCCCGAACATGTGATTTATTTATTAATACATAATATGAATATGACATTTGTTCGCTAATATACTTTATTCAGGGTCCAAGCAACATCAAAGCTGTATGCTACCATTGCCTATAACTAAGCCAGAGACAATTTGAGATAGTTTCTTTCAGATTCCCTTAATAGTTTCTGTAATAGCTGAACTGATGTTAGCTATGTTTGTGTGTTACCATTGTCTGCACATGCAGCCGAGCAAGAGAAAATTTGAGTTAATTTCTTCAAGGCCCGTTCAATAGTTTCTGTAATACCACTGATGTTAGCTGTGTTTGTGTGTTACCATTGTCTGTACATGTAACCAAGCGAAAGACAATTTGAGTTAGTTTTTTCCAAACCTATTTAATAGTTTATGTAATACCACTGATTATCGCTGCATTGGCATTGTTTTCATGCCTATTATTTGTTTTATGTATACACTTAGCACTTTAAATGTTCTTTCATTTAAATATACACCTATATAGACATATTAGCCAGTGTAACTTGCTTCTGTTTATATTTTGTATTACGTGTATGTTACAATTTCCATTTTCATATTATTTCCATTTCCATAACATTTCCATAATTCATTTTCATAATTCATTTCCATAATTCATTTCCATAATTCATCTCCATAATTCACTTCTATACTATTTCCATTTCCATAATTGATTCCCATATAATTTCCATTTCCATAACATTTCCATAATTCATTTTCATACTATTTCCATTTCCATAACATTTCCATTATTCATTTCCATATCATTTCTATTTCCATAACATTTCCATACTTTTAAAATAAAAATTTTAAATACATTTCCATAAAATTATGGAAATATTTATGTTTATGGGAATTGATATGGAAAAGTAAACATTTCCATAATATGTTTAGCGATCCCTGGCTGATGACAATATTCATATTTTCAGAGTCTAAAACAATAAATGACTGATAAGTTAAAGGAAATAATAAATTGTGGGATCGTAAAATACCACAACAGATACAAAACATGGCAGCAAGTACTACAATACCTCAAAAAGCAATTATGAAAATCTAGGAAAATTACTATGCTGCTGGCAACATTGTTGTATGGAAATACTGCGAAAACAACATACCGATCGGGATAGCAGCCAGACCACAGGATAAGCATATAATATGTACAAGCAGCAAGACACTCAAACACATCAAAAGATCCAATTAGAAAAACTCAAAAGCAAATTAAAAACTTCCAAATTGGAGGAATTGGAAGAATCAATCATAGAAATTGCGTCAACACCAGATGGAGAACATGCCAAAGGAAAGTCGAAGCAATTAAACCTACCAACCACTGCCACCAAAAAACTATCAGAGAAACATTAGAGATGAGTCAAATGAGTCACATACAGCTCTGCCATTCCTGTCAAACATGACCTAGACACCAGGAGTAAGTAACGAGCTCCACCCTGCATGTCTGTTTCACATGCATCAGCTGAAGACTTACGCAAACAAGATATCTTCACACGCCTGACAGAAAGCATTGAACCTTAACACTCAACCTTCTCCCACAGGCTAGCCACCTCACATGCCAGACATCTATAAAAGAGAACAGCTCCAATGACTCAGCTTCTCTATTTCCATCCCTCTTTCTTTCCGACGGCTTCCTTGGACGCTTTCTCTTCTGCCTACTGAGAAGCCTCTCACCCCCCTTTGGAGCCTCCCTTTCTCTTCCCTGTGCCTATGGAGCCTCAACCCTTTTCCTAACTATGGAGCCTCCTTCGCCATCATCAGCTAATCCTCTTCTACTTCCCTATATCAACTACAGAGCCTCTACATATAAGGACTGCCATGACTCTCATCAGCTGATCCTCTTCTACTTCCCTATATCAACTACAGAGCCTCTACATATAAGGACTGCCATGACTCTCATCTGCTGATCCTCTTCTACTTCCCTATATCAACTACAGAGCCTCAACATATAAGGGCTGCCATGACTCTCATCTGACTATCAAAACTCGCAGCCGTGTAGACCGAGCACACAAACATGGACGACCGTTCGAGTAAGGGTGTAACGTTTATTAGCTATCTTAACCTTTTGTCACTAATATTATTGTTTAAAATTTTGTTAGTATTTTATTTTAATTGTTGGACTTATAGAATAAAGAATTAACTTTTACTAGTAAATATCAATATTCCTTACAACAGCTAACACCTTCACTTGTACCTGAACCAGTAATAATCAAATTAGTTCTAATAAGCTAAGCAAAAGTGCACAAACTAAACATAGTCAAAATAGAATAATATGACAAGCAATTTCAACACTGATTTTGTATGTGGATTTGGATAGTTACGCATAACATAATTTCTCCATATCCACCCATAACATTTCTGGTAGAAACGCTGGGTATTTCTCCACAACCACGCATAACAACATCAAGCATGGGAGTTGTCTAACCATCACAGATGATGAAATGTGAAGATATGGGACATCTGTAAAATTGGAGTTGTTTGGACTGTAAAATTGGACTTAATTATTTCATTCTCCTGGGCCCTTGTGGTATGTTTTATTGTCTCATTTATGGCTAATTTATAAATAGTAGTAGTAATAGTATAATAAATATATATATCTTTGTTATATATATTTTATATATATATTATATTATATAATGGTTCTTATTATTTTGTGTTGGTTGATTGATCAAAAAAATGAGCCATGAATTCAAACTTTTTTTTGCTGGTGATTGTTAATAGTGATAAACATTGGTAACACTGCTATAAGAATTTATCATTTGAGCTAAAATTGGTTTAAAACTGTAAAATAAGAAGAGCAATGCCGTGTATCAGGCTGTATGTACAATACACTTTTACATATATCTAATGCAATATCTAAATTGCAAGTCCTAGGTAGCGGCTTTCATGGTTCAGCACTAGAATCAATCAAAATAATTATAACAAACAAGATGGCTACATGCCTTCATTAGGCTGGCAGTCATTGCATCACTTTCGTCATAATCATTCCGTAGCTTCATCAGCCTTCCCTAAACCGTTTTAAATGATTTCTCAGCTTTTTTTGTGATTTTTTTGGCTGATATGAGTTTCGCATTGATTACTGTCAATTTAACTTCTCTGTATAAATATGTATTTAATTTATCGATATTTGGGCAGCATTGCTAAATACAATGTGGTTGAAGTGCACTTGCCAGCCTTTCACCTTGTTGCTAGTTCTTGTATGACCTGTGAACTGAAACCATGCGGTGGGTGGCCAGATAGCAAAATCTTGCAAGTCTGTCATATCTGTTTGCCAACCTGGTCCAAGATTCTTCAATGTGTTGAGCAAGCATCATAGGCAAGGCTAGAAATTTGATGATCTTCGTAATGTTACTGCTAGCTTTGAATAGAGTAGCAAATCTTAATGTCTGTACCCAGCTTGGGTCTGTGACAATGGAATCCATGCGATAGTTCATTATATGTGGCTTTGGGAGCTTTTCATAAACTTGTTGGACAAGTAATGAATTAGTTTTTGTTGTGATGTTGATCTGCCTTGTTTATTAAAACCGAAAGGTTTGTATATTCTCATGTAGCTGTGGTTTATTGAAATTTTGCTATAATATGCTGTTATTTTAACAGCGCTCGCTTGTTGAAGTAACCTTTTTGCAATATATAAATATTGCAAGAATAGCAATATCATAGTAATAGCAATACGCATGTTATCTGACATGTCAGGCTAGACAAAATAGATTACATAAAGATCCTTTTCGATATTCTCTAGAACATATTGCTTTTTTATGTCATTCTTTTTGTACTCTACTTTATAGAACATCTGTTAATTGGGTGAGGATGGTAACAGTCAGCAGAAAGATATATGATGATGTGCTATTGAACATACAAATGCGACCATTTTAATATGTACCCTGGACACGATGGTGCTAATATAACTGAAGATGAATGAAAAAATTGAACAAAACAATATGTACTAGATGTTTGTATTTTTTACAGATTATATCATAAACTTGTAATATATCTACTGGCTTAATTGATGCAATGTAAAAACTTCAGCCAGTGAAAATACTGCAAAAATGAATATTTAGCATATGAACTGGAGTGAGTGTCAAATTAGCATAATTCTTCTAAATTATACATTAACAGTCTATGTTAAAACAGTTGACTTACGAGATATCCATATTAAGATTTCTCTATGACACTTTTTCTCCTTGTAGACTTCAATCCATTAATGATTTAGTCAGCATTCTGTTAAATAACCGTATAGTATATTTATTAGCATACTTAAAGGTTGACTTGCAACAAAATTCACATTACAATGTACAGTCATTTGATAACAAAAGATTCACCATGTCTTACTCTGTTGTGTCGTAGGTGCAAAATATGTGGAAATGTGATTACAAGCTCTTAAAAGCTAAAAAAACAAACAGTTAATCGCAGCCACACGAGACCGCCGTAGTTGGAATCCTCTTTCCAAAACGGCTCAAATGTGACGTAGCTGTGGTAGATGGTTTCTGTTTACGCTTTCCTGCAACCTTATTTGCCGAAATATTTTCACAAATGTACTTAACGCATTCAATAAAATCATGTCTATTGTTCTTACAGTCTGGTGGCCACAAGGCATTTTCATGTCGTTTTTATGCCAAGTGTCAAGGGAAAAATTTGTTATTTAATCTAATTTATTATATTTATTTAAAGTTTATTATAATGATGAATATAAAAATTATGCTAATAATAATAATTTGATATTTAAATAATAATATGATATTTATCGTTTTTTTGTGAGTTTCCTTTGAGTGAAATACTACAATGGTTCTATGGTTCTATGTGTAATGGTTAGCCTCTGGACCTTGAGTTCAATTTCTCCCAAGACAAATTTTGACCGCAGACAAAGTGGCACTTCTGCCCCACAAAAATCAGACCGTTGCTATAAAGCAAAATTGAAATACCAACTCAATCAATGGAGATGGGCACTACTATAGTTATCCTTTCAATTTGTTTTGACAGTAAGGCGTTGCTGTATCGATGAGCCCAAGTATCAAGTATTATTGAGATTATGAGGCCTACTATCTATTGTAGGCAACTCTGTGCAGGTAATTATCTTATAATTGACAATAACACGCCAGTGGTTTGTTTCTAAGTGCCTGCAAACTCTATTTTTCTCCAAAGGTCAAAATAACAATTATTCTGTCAAGACTTACTAGCTCAAGCAAAAATAACAATATGCTTAGCCCTATTTTGTTATGGCCTTACTAGGTTAAATGAGTACGTATCTGTTAGGCGTGTAGCAGTAGCTCTTACTGTAAACAGGGGTGGCTGAGTTAGCTCTCTTCTCTCAGGGCTTTATGGCTTCCTGGCTTGCCACCTCTTTTGGGTGAATCGTGTTTGTTGAGTCTATCCTCGGCGAGCTGGTTGCTGCTGGCTCCTTGGCTATCTTGGGCTTATGTTAATCCTCCTATCTTGGCTCTTCTTTGCGGCGCCCCTTTGCCGTCTGGCTCGCTGCCAGCTTCTCCTGCTCTTCCCTTGATTTTGCCCCTATTTTATACTTGTCCTTGAGCCATTGTCGAATGTCATTGGTTGGTTGTGTTTTACTTGCGGTCTTTGCGTAAGCTTTTGTTTAATTTATATTTCAGATTCCTTGCGGTGAGCTAAAATTCCTTACTGTGGTTGGGATTCCATGACGACAAGCGAATGAGAAGTGAAAAATATTCTAAGTCCGGTAACAAATTGTACAAAACTGGCCATAACTCAAAAACTAACAATGGCAGCATTATAAAATTAATTTTACAGTAATCCTCGTTCTAAGACGCTATTAGCTAGCTAATTTATATGAAGCAAGAGAAACTATTATAATATTATGCCATTCTTTGTACAACCATTTCGTCGATATTTTCTCATAAAATACAATATCTGAGTTAATGAATAATTATGCTATATTTTTCTACTGCTCTACAATACAACATTTTCTAGACTATAATGATGTTATAAGCTATAACTGAATATACTAAATAAAGTGTTGTAAATGATTCTTTCACTGATGGCTAGTTGCTGATCTGGTGCACGCCGGCTGCTTCTTCGCTCCAACAAGTCATTAATGTGGCTGGCTCCTGTAATATTGGCGATATACCTCCATTTTTGCCTGATACTCTGTAGAGTTGTTTGCTTCGCTGAATATCCATTAATAATTGTTGTAACTAGTTAGTCTCTTTCATATTAAGTGGTGTTGATCAATAATAATCGTGATTTAGTAACAATTTTATGTTGTTTTTCATTCATTAAGCTTTTCGTTATAATGATCAGACAACTCCCAATCGAAATGATGTCCCATATATTCACATTGCATCAGCTGTGATAGTTGGACAACTCCCATGCTTGATATTTCCAGCAGCATAGCAATTGCCATATATTTCATGTCTGCTTATTGATGCATCACAGTGCTTGCTGCAATGTTTTGCAGCAGTTGTGGTATTAGGTGATCCCACAATTTATTATTTCTTTTGACTTTTGGTCATCTATTGCTTCAAACCCTGACACAAGGAAGCACGACAATGGGGTATAACAAGTCTTAGGTTTAATAAATAGAATAAAGCTTAACTTATTCTATCTTATTATAGTTATGCAGTTATTCTAAGCTTAACTAAGAATAACTGCATAACTTATTTACCATACCTACCGGGTAGATTGTTGTCAAGCAGTGATTATTCGCCATTAAAAGATGGGTAGAAATACATAAATCAGATTTTCTTTGCGCCATGCGCAATTAGTCAAATCAGCCAGGTAAACATAAATCTATGCAATTTTTTAATGCGGGGCTTGTTGCTTTTACCGATAATATTTGTGTCCTTAGTCTGTTTCCGCCGTTGCCTTGTCAGAAACTGCCGTCAATGTTGACTAGTAGCAGCGAAAATTTAGCATCTTCTAGTTAAATTGATTACCACAGCTAGCTATTATGGATTACATAATTCACTATAATCAAGGTCTACATGCTAATAAGCCAACAAAGCTTTACTAACGAAAGAAGGCGATAATCTAAAGTTTTTATGAGACGCAGAGCACCATATACAAACAGTCAGATAGGTCTGTAGCAAACCCATTAAAGTCATCGTAGCAACTCGCTGTGTATGTCGTATGCAAATGCCACACTGAATGCTTGATGAATAAAAAATTTATTTATGTATTACTACTCACCGTTTAATGGCCAATTACTCTTAGCTTATCCCACGACCAAACACGAGCGAAGCGATTGGTTGGGAGATTTATGATAAATGCACATGTGCACACAACTCCTGAAAATTATTCATCAACAATGAGACGAACCCTTATCTCGAAGTTGCATCAACAAATTTAACCTTCATTTTGTAGAGTCGTTAAAGTATAATAACGATACAAAGCACATATAAGCCTATTTAAATATGTTACCAAGTTTATGTAAACGGTCGACATTATCCTAAAACTTGCCCATCTGATCAGATTATACACAAATAGACAGATTTATTTGCACGAAAATCGTTATTAAAACTTGCTAACCCTCACTTTTATCAAAGTTAAGACCGGACATTGAAACGCCCAGCGACAGAGAATAGAACGATTAAGTCGTGTGCATTTCACGAAAAAATAACGTGCACATTTCAACAGTCCATAGCATTGTCGAATTGCCAAAGATTTCTGTAATTAACGTAGGAGTACTGAAATCGTTTCAATTTTGCCGATTTCAAAGTAACTGACATTTTAGACAATTTTCAGTACTTTGGTATTCTAACTGATGTCCAACGCAGTGTAAGTAAAGGAAATGACGATGATATATTTTTCTAACGATTCTTATGAGATTATTACGATATTTAATTATAAGTTTGGCTATTCTACTTGATACTTCTTGATATTGTTAGCTATGACGTTTTGAAATGTAAACAAAATTGTGCATTGGTTTTCTATTATTACTGTATTACTATATTAATAATATTGGTTATTTCAATAATATCAGTGCATTTTACTTCTAATATTGCGTTTCTCCTATTGCAGCGGGAGAGATATAAACATATAATCTTTTCCTTTCATAATTGCTGTTTGTCATGACCAATCATTCTTTTAAATAGATGTTCTAAAAATCTATATAAATATCACTTCTTGATATTGTTAGCTATGACGTTTTGAAATGTAAACAAAATTGTGCATTGGTTTTATATTATCACTATATTAATAATATCGGTTATTCTAATAATATCAGTGCATTTTACTTCTAATATTGGCCAATATTGCATTTCTCCTATTGCAGGAGGAAAGATATAAACATAATCTTTTCCTTTCATTATTGCCGTTTGTTGTATATAAAAACACCCACACCCAGTACATTACAGCTACCATTGCAATTATCCTATTGTACTGCAGTGCCATTTGACTGCTAATATTGCATTACTCAACCATCAGTACACTTTCTTTTTTCCAATATCAATTTGGTCGTGGGCTGTATGACAGTGGAATTTCTAGTATCTGTAATATCTGTAACACACAATGTAACATATCATTAAAATGATAATTATAATCACTATATCTTACATAATTTTTTATATCCTCAATTTACAAGGTTTTGGCTATTGATGAAACAATTCTACAAAATTTGACTGCCAAAACTCCTTTTCATTTTACATGTGAGTGTAAAGGGCAAACAATTTAGAATTAAATTTATTTGGCTTTATATTTAAAAATGTATAAATAGAAACGCTAGCATTTAATTGAGCAAACCTTCTTTTTTAGAAACAATTTAGTTGTCAGACAGCACAACTCATAGTCTGAGAACCAGAGCTTACTCTGGCAGAGACTTAATAAGGAGTAAAGGTCTCTCTACCTTTGGCCTCTCACCTGCAGCCACCCACTTAAAACATGCGTACATACCATGCATACATGTACTAGCCATAGGCCTAATTTAACTTGATCACATGAGAGTTGTTTCACTAACGACTTGACAACTCCTCAACACGAACAGCACATGCTATACTATTCAACTATGACGAATGACATTGTAATAATAATGTAGACCGCTCATAGAATATAGGAATATTCAGCTGTCGACACGTGTCTGTATGTATAAGACTAACAACTTCAAAAATCCATTTGTTTATATTTTTACTTGATACCTCATTAAAAATAGGATTTTAACTTTGGAAAAAAGTTTTTGCTCTGTTGCAAATAAACAGCTGTTAAAATTACCATGATCCCAATAACCTACTCTAGGTAGATCTATATATTTTGTTTGATGACCTAGGTAAGCTAAGTAACGACTTAGCTCTGCATTCTCATCATTACATGAGCAAGTAATGTAGTTTAATACTTTTTATTTAATATTTAATACTTGGCATTTTTGATTTGTGTGTTTTATTTCTTAATTACCCTAAAAGTGTATGCACGCGTGTCTGTGTATACATATATTCGTATACCTATAGCATATATATACTATATATGCTGTATACTATAGAGTATATATGTATAATTATATATATATATATACAGTATACATACTTATATATACTTACATTGTGTAGCTGTATTGTACTTTACTTATTGATGTATTTTTTGTGGTGAAAGGATAATAGGATCATATCTAAAGTTATGTAAAGATATTTTCTTTACATATACAACACATCTATAAACACATGCAAAACATGCATTCATCATGTCATTCCTTATTTTGTACCTCACAGAGCTAAAGTAGGCATAATTTCCTAGATAATAGGCATAATATCCTAAATAGTAGGCATAATCTCTCAGCTTGTAGGCATAATCTCCTGGAGGCAAAATCCTTTGCAGACGTAACCTCCTGTAGGCGTAATCACTGGATCCCGCATTTAGTACACGATTATCTTTTCAATATGGCGCAGACATTAAATGTCGCGAGCAGTGTATAAGTCACGTGACTACAATTCGAGTGACTTCAAGTTCAATGTGAGGGACATTCTGGCGCGTCTTACGGTCTTACGGAAGGGCAACTGGCGTAGAGATAATCAAGTAAAACTAAATAGCTGTCAATATATACATCGACAGCTATATGGTATATATTAATACCACAATAGATTTTGGAGTTGTGTGCCCACTTATTAGTACTTGCTTAGCCCGCGACTATACTCTATTTTATTCTTTCATTAAACCGTAGCTAATAGACATTGGTATATGTCACATCGTGTGTTACAGATATTGTTTATGTCTATGTGTTAATTATTACAAACACCCCTTTGTGTTTTTTAATACCTTCTTCCGTTTTTGGCATTTGCGCTATTTAGAAGCAAAATGAAGTCCTTCGTCATGATATCTTCGATTTCTCTCTAAAAGAACTAACAATATAGACTATGACAGCTAGACTTCAACAACAGCTTTATAAATGCTGTTTAAAAAATTGGTGCTACTATTCATGTCGATTTCTAAAAAAAAGTTTATAAAACGTTAAAGGTTGATTTGCAACAAAATTCACATTACAGTTATTTGGTATCAAAAGATTCACCATGTCTTACTCTGTTGTGTTGTAGGTGCCAAATATGTGGAAATGTGCTTACAAGCTCTTAAAAACTCAAAAATGAAAAGCCGCCGTCGATTGGAATCTGTTTATTTTTTTGACGTATCCATGAAATTTGGTTATTGTCTTGTCACGTGATGTTCTCATGTGAATTGAAAGGCCAATAAAAAGCTCAATATAAAACTTATCGTAGCACTAGTTTATGACAAACACTTCGGGTTTTACTAGTGCTGAATAACGATTCGAGTGCATTCGGTTTTTCGATAGTTATTCTCTCGATGCATCGATTCAGAGGGAGAAGACAACTGCGTATGAACCGAATTTTACATCACGATTCGATTCAGTGTTTGCGCATGTCCACGCAGCAGCTTCCTAAACAAAGTTTCGTTTGAGCATTGATCGGTCAGCAAATGTGTTTAGAGTTTTTTTCATCCAAATTGTAGCAATAGTCTCGACTTTTGCCAAATTAACTCATGTGATGTTTTGTAGTTAAGAGACTCATATTTGTAATATTTTATTATGGTATTAATCTTCATTGATTGTATTTGTCCTGAGCATATCATAATTTTTTTATTTATATTTATTCAATTGTTTTTAAATAAATTAATTTGATGTTGATTCATTAAATTTTAAAGAGGATAACATTTTTCAAATCGTATTGGTTAATTAATATTATTATAATTGAAAATGACACCATTACTTGAACATTTTTTGCAAATATTAATTATTAGTTTACTATTTATTAATAAATATACAAATCTTGGTTCGATGTGGTTCATGATGCCCATATGAGTAAACCGAAGTAACACATAAAGATTCGGTTTCATTCGGTTTTCAGGAGAAAGCCACTCTGAAACTGAATGCATAGTGCAGGTAGACATCAAACAGCTCTAGGTTTTACCGAAGACCCGTATCAAATATAGATGCTCGCTACTGTCAAGAGAGAAGTTTTAAATAATTTAATTTATTATATTTATTTAAAATTTATTATAATAATGAATATAAAAAGTAGGCTAATAATAATAATTTGATATTTAAATAATAATAAATGTATTGTTTTTGTGAGTTTCCTTTGAGTGAAATAGTACAATGGTTCTATGGTTCTATGTGTAATGGTTAGCCTTTGGACCTTGAGTTCAATTTCTCCCAAGACAAATTTTGACCGCAGACTAAGTGGCACTTCTGCCCCACAAAAATCGGACCATTGCTATAAAGCAAAATTGAGCCAGCAAATCAATCAATGGGGATGGGTACTACTATAATTTTCCTTGAAATCAGTTTGACAGTATCACACTGTTGCCATTAATGAGCCCAATTATCAATGCTCACAACAAGTAGTGTTAGGATTGTGAGATCTGCAATTGTCTGCAGATAATTATTTTATAATCGACAATAACACACCAGTGGTTTGTTTCCACGGATCTGTGAACTCTATTTTCGTTAAAGGTCAAAATAACAATTATTCTGTCAAAACTCACTAACTCAAGCAAAAATAACAATATGCTGTGTATCCTATCTTGTTATGGCCCTTTTCTAGGTTAAATGAGTAGTATCTGTTAGGCGTGTAGCAGTAGCTCTTTCTGTAAACCGGGGCGGCTGAGTTAGCTCTTTTCTCTTAGGGCTTTATGGCTTTCTGGCTTGCCACCTCTTTTTGGGTGAATCGTGTTTGTTGGGTCTATCCTCGGCGAGCTGGTTGCTGCTGGCTCCTTGGCTATCTTGGGCTTATGTTAATCCTCCTATCTTGGCTCTTCTTTGCGGCGCCCCTTTGCCGTCTGGCTCGCTGCCAGCTTCTCCTCTCTTCCCTTGATTTTGCCCCTCTTTTATACTTGACCTTGAGCCATTGTCGAATGTCATTGGTTGGTTGTGTTTTACTTTTGATCTTTGCGTAAGCTTTTGTGTAATTTCTATTTCAAATTCCTTGCGGTGAGCTAAAATTCCTTACTGTGGTTGGGATTCCATGACGACAAGTGAACGAGAAGTGAAAAAAATTCTAAGTCCGGTAACAAATTGTACAAAACTGGCCATAACTCAAAAACTAACAGTGGCAGCATTATAAATTAATTTTATAGTAATCCTCGTCTTAAGACGCTACTAGCTAGCTAATTTATATGAAGCAAGAGAAACTATTATCATATTATGCCATTCTTTTTACAACCATTTCGTCAATATTTTCTCATAAAATACAATATCTGAGTTAATGAATAATTATGCTATATTTTTCTACTGCTCTACAATACAACATTTTATAGACTATAATGATGTTATAAGCTATAACTAAATATACTAAATAAAGTGTTGTAAATGATTCTTTCACTGATGGCTGGTTGCTGATCTGGTGCACGCCGGCTGCTTCTTCGCTCCAACAAGTCATAAATTTGGCTGGCTCCTGTAATATTGGCGATATACCTCCATTTTTGCCTGATACTCTGTAGAGTTGTTTGCTTCGTTGAATATCCATTAATAATTGTTGTAGCCAGTTAGTCTCTTTCATATTAAGTGGTGTTGATCAATAATAATCGTGATTTAGTAACAATTTTATGTTGTTTTTCATTCATTAAGCTCTTCATTATAATGGTCAGACAACTCCCAATCCAACTGATGTCCCTTATAATTGCTTTGCATCAGCTGTAATGGTTGGTTGGACAACTCCTATGCTTAATATTTCCAGCAGCATAGCAATTGCCATATATTTCATGTCTGCTTATTGATGCATCACAGTGCTTGCTGCAATGTTTTGCAGCAGTTGTGGTGTTAGGTGATCCAACAATTTATTATTTCTTTTAACTTTTGGTCATCTATTGCTTCAAACCCTGACACTACTTTACAGTTTTGTTTTGGCTTGATCTAATCGGCAAGTCGTAATCTGATCATGTGACCCTATACTTCGAAAATAATTTCTGCAGCACTTTTCGATTATCACAGGTGACCAACAGGCTCGTCATGATTATCAGACAATGATATGTACGCCTTCAAGCCAAGGCTAAAAAATTAAACGATATGTTACGGAAAGTTATAAGATATCACTGCTAAAAGTGACAGAATTACCATGACGATAAAAATAGACGCGTAAGAACAATAGACATGGTTTTATTGAATGCGTGAAGTATATTTGTGAAAATATTTCGACGAATAAGGTTGCATGAAAGTGTAAACGGAAACAATCTCCCACAACTACGTCACATTTGAGCCGTTTTGGAAAGAAAATCTAAACTACCGCGGTTTCGTGTGGCTGCGATTAACTGTTCGTTTTTGAGCTTTTAAGAGCTTGTAATCACATTCCCACATATTTTGCCTCTACAACACAACAGAGTAAGACATGGTGAATCTTTTCATTTCAAATAGCTGTAATGTGAATTTTGTTGCAAGTCTCAAACCCATGCTTTACATTATACACATGTCCGTTCTACGCACAAAAACTAATTATATCTTCTCAGTATTTACCTCAAACAAAAAGCAAACAAAGTTGTCGCCGATTAGTGGCAGAATTGTCGCTTTTCTGTCCGCTTTGTCGCCTTTTGAATCAAGTGTCGCCTAAGCGTCTGTCGCCCTATAGGCCGTTGCTCAACCAACCTACCGTATAAAAAATTGGCCTGCCTGTTGGGAAACTAACGTTTCTGTTTCCCGTTTTGGTCTCCACAGCACTGACACAGCTCGGACAGGTAAATTGCGCCATCAATTAGTAAGTTTATTTTCCAAGCATAACACTGCGATTCTAAGACCAGTGTCATTATGCCTAAGCGAGCAGCACCAAAGGCCGTGAAAGTACCTAGCGCTAAAGAAAGAAGAAAAAGTGCCCAAATGAATCTTGCAAGTACTTCTGGAGAATCAACTTCCTCTTCTAATGCTGCCAACGTATTTGAGGTTAGTCGTCAAGTGGTATTGTTGAAATAAAAATGGCATACAGGTGCTATTAAAAAGTAAAAAAATAGTGATATCGTAAACCAATGGAATAAGTTATAAGCTGATGTTTTCTATCAAACAACAAAAAAGTGAATGCGTAACATTGAAGCTCAATTCAAACTCATATGCAGCTACGTACGGCACTAACTTTGTAGTCCAGTGCGATTGGGATGGGATAGAGAGTATTAGCTTCATTTGCTGGCAACAGGTATTGTGTCGTCTGTCTTATTCATGTAGTCTTGGCTAAAATACACAAATACTAGAGTTGGTTCTCTTTGTATTAAAATTTTCAACATTCATCTCCAATTCTACGACAGCCATTTAGAGCTCACCGAAAGCACTTCCTAAGTTTTGCGACATTAAATTTACAGTAAAAATAAATGTTGAGAGAAGGGTGACACCCATGTGTAACAACACAACCCACATGTAAAACACAGATGCAAAAACTGCGATTGATTGATACCGATTAGAATGAAGTATTATTTGGTCTAATTTATACTGGAGTATACAGTTTGTTGTGCTACTAGGTGATTTCACACAACCATGATAACTTTTAATGCCCTGATGCAATTAATCAGCAATCATAAAAAGCACAAAAAATCACGAAAGTGTGTAAGGTTTAGCTTTCTGTATTTTAATAGCTTCTCTTCTAAGTATAGATATGTGATTGTTTCAGCCTGCCAAGGAAAGATTTACCTTCTTTTACAAAAAAGATTCGCCTTTCAGCCAGTTTCATTCTTGTCAGTTCACAGTGGCTGGAGTGACCTACAACTGTGCTGAGCAGTACATGATGCATCAAAAAGCCGGTATTACTGTTGTTATATAAATATATGTTTTCTCTAGCTTATTTGGCTGTTGGTAAACTGCGTGAATGCGACAGACAGTCTTATTGTCATGGCGAGATAATGAAAATTTGTTATCTCAAATATGTAGGACATTGATGCTATATGTGAGTAATTCGGCAATTTTGGAGTTCAATTTAATATTTTGCATGAAATATCATTTAGAACATGTGTTTGTATCTGAAAAATCTCTACATAAAACCAACATAATTAAAAAGCATAGCAAATCATATGCTGTCTTCAGGTATGTTGTAGTGTCTTTGTTATGCCGAATGTAGACAAGGTCAGCTTTTGTTTCTAGTCATGTTTGGAGATACACAAATGGCAAAGCGCATTCTCGCCAGCTCCAGTCCTCCCCAACAGAAGTCTTTTGGACGCCTAGTTGAAAAGTTTGACCCAGAAGTTTGGGCCCGTCAGTGTCGCGAAGTAGTGTTTAACGGAAACTACGCAAAGGTATTGCGTACATTGATGCAATCTCATACTTGTGCTAGTTATTTCATAATTCAACGGATGGTAAAGTTCAAGGACAATCAGTCTTTCTCAAATCAGGGGAATCTCAGATGGAAAATGACTGATGATAATAACGGCAAACAAATGTTTATCTCATTTATCTTATTCTTAAAGATTTGTATTTGTTTTTTTTGTATTTCTTAAAGATTTGTATAAAAGGTTTGTATTTATTAATAACATATAAAGTTTATATTTGTTACTTACATATAAAGTTTATATTTGTTAATAATATATAAAGTTTATATTTGTTAATAATATATAAGGTTTATATTTGTTAATTACATATAAGGTTTATATTTGTTAATTACATATAAGGTTTATATTTGTTAATAATATATAAGGTTTATATTTGTTACTTACATATAAGGTTTATATTTGTTACTTACATGTAAGGTTTATAGTTGTTAATTACATATAAGGTTTATATTTGTTAATTACATATAAGGTTTATATTTGTTACTTACATATAAGGTTTATAGTTGTTACTTACATATAAGGTTTATAGTTGTTACTTGCATATAAGGTTTATAGTTGTTACTTACATATAAGGTTTATAGTTGTTACTTACATATAAGGTTTATAGTTGTTACTTACATATAAGGTTTATAGTTGTTACTTACATATAAGGTTTATAGTTGTTACTTACATATGAGGTTTATAGTTGTTAATAACACAAGAGGCCTTTCAGCTTCCTAAACTTCAGTTTCCTGTCCGCATTTGTTTCAAGTATCGACATTAGTAAATCCAACCTTGTGTGCCAACCGTGTGTTAGTCTGCGTAAACACCATGCATTTCCACAATTTTTAGACCATCTCGTCTAAATTTATTTTGCCCGTATACGCTCCATAACTTCCGTCATGACACCTAAAATACTTGATTTCCAAACACTGGTTCCTGAGAACCAGCCCATCAAGCGCCTCAAGCACCCACACTCATCTATCTGATTGACAATAAAAGAAACCTGGGTATCACGTGGCTCACTGTTCTTGCTTTATTCTCATCGATGAACCTTTATACACTCTAAACTGAGTGTACAATGAACAAGTGTTTAGCCAGCACTATTTATATGGGCTGAGTATGCATTATACCAAGACCATACGTGTGAGCTCGAGCGTTCTAGTGGAACATAAATTTACTAAGAAAGCGCATGCGTCTATTGCGCAGGTGATATTATTGATAGTCTATTCTAATACATTGCAATGCTCTAGCAGTTATTACTATAAAATATTCTGTATAATAATATATTTGAGATAGTGTATAGGCTGTCTATGCTCTATGTTGATGAGAGTGTTTCTATAGGCGTTTATTATACGTTATTGTTACAGTTCACTCAAAATAAAAACCTGTTAACACATCTAATTGCGACAGAGGGTACAACTCTGGTAGAAGCGAGTCCAAGAGACAAAATTTGGGGGATTGGTATGGGAGCTAACAATCCTTTAGCACAAAACCGGGCTACTTGGAAAGGTAGAAATTATTTGGGTGAAGCTCTGACACAAGTTAGAGAGAGGATTATGAGAGACAATTCCACGTCCAACTAGGATAGAACATCCTGCTAAATTATTAATATTTTTTCTATCTGTTCTGTACATTTTCACACAGTTTTTACCCCTTTTGAAAAATAGTTTTGAAATTCTTGCTATTTCTACATGTTTCAATTCATCGATAAGTAGCATGGTACTTCTTTAAGATTCAAACCAACTGTGACTCGCAATCATTGAGACCAACCATACCTGATACAGCACAGACACCACAAACCTCTTTGGCTTAATGTTTTAAATGTAGAGCTGAACTACTAACAGGTGTTTTGCCATTGTGCTTTATTAGGATTAAGTAGCTTTGAATAGTTACTTTTTAAGGTAATATGACATCAAGGTCATTTTTAGGCATTTGCAGTCTATTTTGGTAAAGCAAATCCAAAGTACAGCTTTATTAATGTATACAGTTCACTACAATCATTTATGCAGATGCTCATGTTGTATATTGACGTGTTGAACTATGTTCTCATTGTTTCAGTTGACATATTTTACCATTTTTTCTGCTTTGTGGTTCTATTTTTGATACCCCTATATTTGCAACACATTTTCGTAGACTTTTTTATTCATGAAAGCTCTCAGTTTCTCCAGATATCACTGGTATCAGCTCCTTTTACTAGGATTTTGATATTAAACAGTAAAAATATGTGAATGTTACCTATTTGTGTTGCTGCGCATTCATATTATTGTATTTTAATTCTGCCAGTGGTGCCATAAATTCCTTAGATGTTTTACTTGCATTAGTCGTGATGTAATGTAATATAATATAATGTTCTTGCTCATTAACTTTATTGAATGAGTTTACCAAGTTGTCACGTGGTTCGTAGTCTGATTAGAGGTTGTCTTCTTTTTAAAAAAAACGGAACAGGAAAGTACTGACCTTTCATAGACCAATGTCTTAAAGTCACGATCATAGAGTTTTTTTCAACACATGCACACCTAACACGTATAGGTATATTCAATCGGGCTTTGCTCCATTGATTATCTGCTTTTCACGGATCTATAAACGAAAATTTCCGAGTTAGAAGTTTCACTCATCATTTCCAAGATTTTCCCGTTGAGACTGTTTTAAAAATTGTCATTCAATATGTATATGGCGTAGAAGTAGTACATTATTTGGTTACATACATTTGTGATAAAGCACAAAGTATTCATTTTGGTAACTGAACTTCATAGTATTTGATTCGCAAATGCGTTTAGTTACTGAGTAGGTAAGAGCGATTTGCTTTCTCGCTCTTTATAATGTCAGCTAGACAAGTCCCTAGCTCAATTGCGGTTGTGATCATAATTATTAAAACACCAAGTAATTTTAAGTTCGATTTCTTTGTTAGTTATGCCATAAACTCTATTATCTCAGAACATAAATAGCCTACTATGTATGTGTGAGAAGCACGTCAACTATAAACACTGTCTGTCTCCAAAAGATTTATCAAATGTAATCTGTTTATTGGGTACCCATTTTATTCTAACCTGTGATTGACGATAAGGAAATGCCAACTTCAAAAACTTAATTTTTATTCGATTTTTTTCTCATACCTCTTCTTTTTTCGAACACACTAGGCCTACAGCAAATACAAGTGGTGTGCTTCCATACCTGCCAACTCTCACGCATTGGGCGTGAGACTCACGCAATCACCCTAAAGGAAAAATGAAAAGGCGTGAGATTTTTGCCCCAATTTCCACAATTTTATATATACTATCATTGATACATCAATTGCCCCAAAACCAAATCTCACGCATTGCCCCACTCTTGGGTTGGCAGGCCTGTGTGCTTCTACAATTTAAGTTATTAGCTAGCATTTGGTAGTTATATTGCGTTGGAGGTTAGTGGTAGTGTGTTAAAAGTGTTAGTTTTTTATTATGTACATGGTTAGTGAAAGATTTTTCATTTAAGTTTTCTAACAGTTCATGATAGGCAGCTGTTATGATGGGCATAGTTCTTGGCTGGTATTGTCAGTGGTTCTCCATTGACCATCGCTCTGGTGGAAACCAAAGATGCCGGTCAGTTTTGTATCAGGTCATCATATGAACTTAACAGTGCAGTGTGTTTCTCTTCGTTAAATAGAATTCAAAGTAGGAGGGTATGTCTTGTTTTCTTGCGGCTTCTGGCAAGTGTGTCAATTTCAAGTCTTTCACTTGCAGCATATACACTGTCTCTTTTATGTGAGATATATATCTGATTGCCTTATTTTGAACCATTTTGATCTCAAGGCAAGCTTGTTAATTGGTGTGTCCAGTAGTAAAGCTGTATATTTAACATGTGGTCTGCATAGTGTAATGTAAAACTTGATTTGGTCCAAGAAAGTAAGCAAGATGGCTATATGGTTACAAAGGAATGTTATTTGTTTAAACGCACTTAAACTAGCTTCGAAGGCAAAAATCAGATATTTTAAAGCCAGTGCTTGTTGGTGCTCGTAGTTCATAAAAAGGTATGATTTTGTTTTAAAACAAAAACACCAAAATTGCCCAGCGCTTGCCCAGAAAACTTGATCAGGTTACAAGTTTTCACAAATTTGTTGTCAAAAGAATGCACTAGTGTGCACAGGAAGCATGGATGAAACGCCTGTAGCACTCAATATGATCTTGAATGGAGCTGTTAACAAAATCAGAAAAAACTGTGTTCGTGAAAACAGCAGAACACTCAAAGACAAAATAAACAGTCATTTTTGGCTGTTTGTCAAATGAAGCAAAGTTAAATCCCATGCTAATCTTCAAGCACAAAACAATGTCAAAAGAAAAACTTCCCAAGGACGCACTGGTGAATGTCATCCAAATTAGTGGATGGAGGAGGACAGACTCAGCCTCTGAATTAACAAAGTATGGATTAGTCGTTCAGAAGGATTACAAAAAAAGTGGTCTCCGTTAGTGTAGGGCATGTTTAAAACACACATGGTAGAATCTGTAAAAATTGCTGGTAGATGGAAAAATACAGGTGGGCAATCATCCCTGGAGGTCTGACAAGCGTGTTACAACCTTTAGATATCTGGATAAACAACCTATTTAAAGACAGTGTGCAGTGTATTTGGAACCTAAATGGGAACAAGACCTCAGAGCTCCATCTTTCTTTAGTTACAGTGTGTAAGTGGGTATATGATGAATGGCAGCAGTTAGGCTCTGCTGCAATCGTAAAGGCCTTTCTGGATTGGGAATACTAAACGAGCTAGATTGTACAGAAGACGATATTTTTGATATGAACCTGATTGATTTTAAGAAACAAGCGATGATTCTGAGAAATGATAGTGATGATTCACTTGATGTCACTTCATGGTCCTCAACATGTCCATAAACATTGTTCTTGTGCAAGTCGACCAAAAAAAGTATCTGTAAAATAAAACTTTGCGGTGATTGCAACCGCAAGTTTCCAAACCACGAATTTAACCACTGTGCAATACAGTCCTTAGCAATTTATCGCTCTTATCATATACTGTATAACCTTTTCTCGATTGCATATGCTAAATGGCATATTAATTGAAACTATTAACTCAATGAAACACAATGCTTTTTCGTGTTTTTGGGAACTTGTGTTTCCAGGTTGTTTGTAAGGTTCAATCATAGAGTTATCTCCCCCTAGAGTGATAACTACACGAGCGTTTCCGGTGCCAACAAGGAGCGTTTAGGCCACGCCTCTTTTTTGTGCTAGTCAGTCGTAGTGATTGACTAGATCAATAACATCAGCCATGAGAAGGGTTAAACAAGGATCATGAATTCCAGTTGAGATAGTAATTAATGCTCATATTAAAGAAATGATGATTATAGTTTATTACTCTAATATATGCTTATTATTTAAAGCAATTCAATACCTACCAGGGATTGCTAAACATATTATGGAAATGTTTACTTTTTCATTTCCATAAACATAAATATTTCCATAGTTTTAAGGAAATGGATATGGAAATTTTATTTTACAAGTATGGAAATGGTATGAAAATGGAAATAATATGGAAATGAATTATGGAAATGCTATGGAAATGGAAATGAATTATGGAAATGGAATTAATATGGAAATGAATTATGGAACTTTTATGGAAATGGAAATAATATGGAAATGAATTATGGAAATGGAATTAATATGGAAATGAATTATGGAACTTTTATGGAAATGGAAATAATATGGAAATGAATTATGGAAATGGAATTAATATGGAAATGAATTATGGAACTTTTATGGAAATGGAAATAATATGGAAATGAATTATGGAAATGCTATGGAAATAATATGGAAATGAAGTAGGGAAACATTATGGAAATAGAAATAATATGGAAATGAATTATGAAAATGGAAATTGTGACATACACGTAATCCCTGATACCTACATGACTTGCCAAGGCACTGAATAGATAGTGAGTGAAAGTGAAGGTAATGCAAGCAGTTACTCATAGATAACATACATAGTCATACTGGGGTTGTATTACATTGGTGTGATGGGAAGCTAATCAACTGCCATCAACTATGACCTGTACTACCCGGTGTTGCCCGAGTAATAAAAAAGTATTTGGACAGAAAATTTATTTTAATATAACATTTACTATTCTAACTTTTAAACTTCATATCATGAGAAAATATTTTTAAGCAGTTTAAATGAATTAAGAGGAAAAAGAAAACAACTCTAAAGGTTTGCAAGCTTTTTCAAACAACTACAACTTTTAAATTTCATATCATGAAAGAAGTGTTTTGTTGAAATAAATTAGGAAAAAAAATAAAACTGTAAATGTATTTAAATGTAAAATAATTAGCAAGTAATGGCTAAATATAATCTGTTTAGCTATGATTACAATGAAAAATTATTTAATAAATAAGGTAATAAAAAAGTCTATTTTATTTTTAAATAATTATAATTTAGTATAATTAAGTATAATTTATTTTTATCTAACATATAACAACATTTACTACTCTAACTTTCAAACTTTTTGCTTGCTTACATCAAGCAAAGATGTCCACTAACTAGTGGACATCTTTGCTTCAAGCTAGTCTATGTATTTGATTGATATGTATTGAAATCTAAGATTACATGCAAGGGCTGTTTGTGAACTGAGGTGACAATGAATCACTCTATCACCATACAATGTCAATACTTTCAGTTGATGGCAGTCGATTAGCTTCCCATTACACCAATGTAATACAACCCCAGTATGACTATCTATCTTATCTATGAATAACCAATGATATACAGCCCCTCATGTGTGGGGGCTGTATATCATTGGAGTAACTGATTGCATTAACTCATTTACTTAACACCATCTATTCAGTGCCTTTGCAATGCATGTAGGTATTGAATTGCTTTAAATAATAAGCATATATTAGAGTAATAAACTATAATCATCATTTCTTTAATATGAGCAATAATTACTATCTTAACTGGAAATTCATGATCATTCTCATGGCTGACGTTATTGTTCTGTCGATCACTGCGATTGACTAGCACAAAAAAGGGGCGTGGCCTAAACGCTCCTTGTTGGCACCGGAAACGCTCGTGTTGTTGAATGCGCAGTTATCACTCTAGGGGGAGATAACTCTATGGGTTCAATTGCTAATAAGTGGTGAAGGCTAATACTTTTTACGTGGTCAACTGTATTATTTTGAGTAGAAATAGCCTCTACATTTTCTCTCCACTCGGTCAGACTCCACTCGAAGTACCAGACAAAGGCAGCCAATTTCTCATTTTTACATTTACACCAGTATTGAGAGGTCTCAGTATCATCATATTCAAAGTTTTGATGGATAGTTTCTGCTGGAACAGTAACCTTTTTTATACACACACACTTCTATGCACAAATTGGTACTATTAATTCAATATATTCAGGATTTTTATTTTGTTTTCTCAGTTCGTATTAGTTGTATCATTACCAAATCATCTTTTATTGTAATCGTAGCAAAACAGGCTTAATTTAGCTATTACTTGCAAATTATTTCATATTTACATTTAAACACTTTTATATTTGTTTCATTTTGTTTCTTAATTTATTTGACCTGCATAAAACATTTTTTTCATGATATGAAGTTTGAAAATTATAATTGTTTGACAAAGTTTGAAAACCTTAACAAATGTTTTATTTTTCCGCTTTATTTAAACTGCACAAAACACTTTTCTCATGATATGAAGTTTAAAAGTTAGAATGGTAACTGTTGTTAAATGTTGAATAAAAATTAATTTTCTGTGCAACGACTTTTCTACCCCGGCAACGCCGGGCATTCACCTATTATTTGTACATATATTCACTTTCTAAAGGCTTTGTAAAGTATTTATCCTATTACTCGTAGGGTTCTTTACACTAGCCATAAACCTCCGAAACATAGAGAATATGTCATTTTTGTTTCACATAAAATATACATGAGCATATCTTAAATAATCACCAGTAAAAAGTTTTAAGTTGCGGTGCGAACTAACTCTAGTGTTCGCTATGAGCTGATTCAAGGATATTGAAATGTTAGCATAAACAATTTTACCATTTTTACACAGATTATTAGTAGGCTATTTTTACACAGATATTAGTCGGGAGGTATTTCTGTTATTAGTCGGAAGGTATTCATTTCTGTTAGTAGGCGGGAGGTATTCGTTTCTGTTATTAGTCGGGAGTTATTCGTTTCTGTTATTAGTCGGGAGTTATTTGTTTCTGTTATTAGTCGGGAGGTATTCGTTTCTGTTATTAGTCGGTAGGTATTCGTTTCTGTTATTAGTCGGTAGGTATTCGTTTCTGTTATTAGTCGGGAGGTATTCGTTTCTGTTATTAGTCGGAAGGTATTCGTTTCTGTTATTAGTCGGTAGGCATTCGTTTCTGTTATTAGTTGGGAGGTATTCGTTTCTGTTATTAGTCGGTAGGTATTCGTTTCTGTTATTAGTCGGGAGGTATTCGTTTCTGTTATTAGTCGGTAGGTATTCATTTCTGTTATTAGTCGGGAGGTATTCGTTTCTGTTATTAGTCGGGAGGTATTCGTTTCTGTTATTAGTCGGGAGTTATTCGTTTCTGAATAAATTAACACACATTATTAACAGACTTGCTGAGTTATCTTATTCAGTTTTAATTGTGTGTAGTTATTATTGCAGTTCATGTTGGAGTGGTAGTACATACAGTAGATGCAGTACATACAGTAGATGCAGTACATACAGTACATACATGGCTTCAAATACTCCCAAAAAAGAGGCTCAAGTTATAACAGCTCACGCAAGACTGCGCAAAGATTATCTCCGCTTGATGAGTGACCCTGTTCCATATGTTATCGCTTGTCCGAAGGCAGACAATCTCTTACACTGGTGGGTGCCGGTGTTTTATGTATTAGTTGCAGTATATTTCTATATGAATCACTAGTATATTTTGATTGTTTAAACGTTTGTAACTGGTATTTGTGCTGTGTTAACATCCATAAAGAATATCTACAAAGATTCCAAATTGTTGTTGAGAGTTTTCTATAACAAAATATGAAAAATGATTCACTGGTTAAATTTAGGTCAATTGAAATATGCATGCATATTATTGCTGGGCACGGGTAGTAGTACTCGTTGAACTCGCGGGTTTATCTTCTCTCGAGTATCGGGTAATAGAGATTTCAGGTATTCCGGTCCTTCGGGTTTTGCCTTTCGAGTTCGGGTTTTGGTACACGGATCCGTCGGGTAGTGTGAACGAAAACTCGGTCTATTGCACCCTGCGCTCTTAGTCTGGGCCCACAGGGCATTTCTGTGTCATTTTTGCTAAGGAGGCACGTCAATGGGGTATTACGAGTCTTTAATTTAATAGATAGAATAAAGCATCCCGTACTTTATTTACAATACCTACCGGAGATATTGTAATCAAGCAGTGATTACTTGTCATTAAAAGGTGAGTAGAAATACTTAAATCAAATTTTATTTGCGCAATCAGCCAAATCGGCTTCGTAAACAATTCTATGCCTTTTTTAATACGGTGCGTGTTTGCTTTCACCGATAACACATAGATCCTTAGTCTGTTTCCGCTATCGCCTTGTTAGAAACTGTCATCAGCTTCAGTAGTAGCAGTAAAAATTTAATAACTCTGTTTAAATTGATTACCACAGCTAGCTATTATGGATTACATAATTCATTATAACCAAGTTTTACTAAGCCAACAAGCCTTACTAACGGAAAAAGCCGATAATATAAAGTTTTTTATGAGATTTGGAGCACCATCTACAAAAAATCAGAGAAATCCATAGAACATGCTTAAGTATTAAGCTACCATAGACCCTATCTTCTGCCACCTGTTGACACGAAAATTCCCTGTGGCCCCAGACTATCTTGACTGTTTAACAATCCGCCTGTTAACGCTGCGAGTACGAATGTCAGTCGATAAAAACTGTGAAAAATGATAAATAAATTGAAAATAAATATAATTGCTTTGTAAATTTGAAAATATATCTGTTTAGAAAATTTAAACATAAAATCCATATCAACAAACCCGATACCCGAAAAACCCGTAGACAAAGAAATAACCGAGCCTAGCACTACTAGCTACCCGATACTTGAAAAACCCGAACAGAAGGGGGCGGGTCTAAACTCGTTGACCAAGAAGTACTCCTGCCCAGCACTAATACATATGTACATATATGTGGTTGAACTATGCATACATATGTGCATGTATGTGGTTGAAATATGCATACATATGTACATGTATGTGGTTGAAATATGCATACATATGTACATGTATGTGGTTGAAATATGCACACATATGTACATGTATATGGTTGAAATATGCATACATATGTACGTGTATGTGGTTGAAATATGCATACATATGTACATGTATGTGATTGAAATATGCATACATATGTACATGTATGTGATTGAAATATGCATAGATATGTACATGTATGTGGTTGAAATATGCATATATATGTACATGTATGTGATTGAAATATGCATACATATGTACATGTATGTGATTGAAATATGCATAGATATGTACATGTATGTGGTTGAAATAAAACAGGGTTGACAAGGAAAAATGCATTTCTGAACTTGTTTACTAATATTAGCAGCCATACATTGCTTATCCAGAAATACACGGTATGCTGCCATGAATGACTTGTTAATTGGTTAATTGCTTATCTGTTCTTATTATTTGCTTATATGCTGCTTTATGTTGTGGTTAAATTTCAGTCTAAGTCTTCAAAAGATGATAATTTGTGGTTTGGTTTTTTAAAAGCTGTAAGTCGAGGAATTTCAGTTTTGCTTGTCTAGCAAACGGAATTTCTTAGTCTCATTATCGATGTTCTATTTAGCAAAGAATTTCATAGTCTGACCAACTTACTTTTATTTCACGAGCTTCAGGACACTCATTGCCCAACACAGTTCATTTTTCACTCCACCTTTATTTTAAAAAGCTAAAAATATTCTATGTCGTCTTTATGAAAACCAAAAAAAGAGCGAAAATGATTAAACAGCATACCTATTTTCACCACAACTAACGCGATGTGTGAGCAGCTAGTATTTTTGGATAGCATCTAAGTTTAGAAACTGATCTGCTTACCATCTAGCAAGTTTAGGCAATTGATCATCAATCCCTTAAGAGCTACCCCAACAACACTCATATTGCTAATATCATACCAAACAGTAGCCATAAAAACTCTTAAATTTCAACTGTCAGAATTATATTTACAGCTCCTTGTAATTTAACACCTGGCTCTGAACCTTCTGTCATAACTGATCTTCAATATTTTAATGTTAGCCTGCGTTGCTAGTTTCAGCATCACCCATTTTTATTCCTCTTTCTTTATCAGATAGACTTTTTTAACGTCGTCATCAGTTTTACGAATTCCGACGGCACTTTCACAAGATAATTGAATAGTGATGTTTTGGAACCTTCTTTTTTAACTTAGGCACTATGTCCTCACTGGTCCAGAAGACTCGCCCTTCGCGGGAGGTTATTATCATGGTAGACTAGTATTTCCTCAACAATATCCGTTCAAACCTCCCAGCATTCTGATGATCACACCGAATGGTCGATTCAAATGCAATGTCAGACTCTGTCTGTCGATGAGCGACTTTCATCCTGAGAGCTGGATTCCATCTTGGTCAACCTCTACTATACTCACAGGACTCCTCAGTTTCATGGTAAATAAATATTGATTCTTTTCCTTTTCACAAACTAGCCCTCCCTGTGTACTCAGCTATCGCTAAACTCAATAGGCATTGTTATAATATATATATATATATTTATTTCTATACGGTTTACAACAATTATATATATGATTGTTGTAAACCGTTGTCAATGCTCGGAGAGGTTAGTGTGTTTAACCTGATACCTTACATATATCAACATAATGGTAGAATTTCACCTAGAGAGTGTTTGAACTTTAACCTTCTTGCCCTACTAGCTAATCAAGCTGTGAAATTGATGAGAAACTGCCTTTTGACACTGTCAACAGTTTGTGGCTGTCATGCACTGCCTATAAGTCTGGCAAAAATTGCTTCTATTCTGTACAGACAACTCATTTGTGGTCGCTAAGTATTACAGAATGCTTTTATAACTACCATAACTACCATACCACGGATTTCACTTTCTCCTCCCCATTGCTCTCTAGCACTCACAAAATGTCAATAAAATCTGTATCAACTTATTGTATTACTATTATACCTGTACTACCCTAAGACACTTATATTTCGCTAGTATTTAGTTTCGTGAGTAGCGTACAGAGTAAAATTTCGCTGCAACTTAATTTCGCGGATCTGATGAGTGCGAAAATATAGTGATGTGAAAATAAATGCAGTAAAGCAAACATAATTAGATTCCTCAGGTCCAGTTCACTAGTAAAAAAAATTTCAATTTGGGACTAGTTTGTATTTGTGAACTGCTGGTAGAAATGTGTGGGCGAGATCGACAATGCAACTTGATCGCTTGCTGCTATTTGTTTCTTGGACTATCAATGACGTCTAGGTCCTTGTCGCCGTGACTGATGTGGCACCAATATTATATCTCAAGTATTTATAGCACGCGGTGGCAATGCTCATGGTTGTTATTGTTTTTGGTTGGTAATAAAATTCATCGCCACAATAATTATTATTTAATTTTATGACTTTCCCTACCAGACTTTCATCCTCATCAGTTACAAATTCAGTGACTAAACTAATATCATCATCTTCCTCATTTGTCTTGGCTTTTCCACAGGCCCATTATCCCTGGGGCGGCTGGCCGGCTGACCCGCCCCAACTTTTTAGGAATTTTTGGCAGTTAAGTATAGTCAAACTCGGAGAACTCGCCCTCGGATAAAATGTAAAATTTTATCACGAACACTTGGTTAACTCGAACGGATTTGTTTGGTCCGTTCCCATGCAATGATAAATTGCTATAGATAACTCGACCTCAACATCATTAACTCGAACAGTTATTTGCCCAACGGCTACGGGAACGGTTTTTATCGCTGTAGAATATCACTTTATTCCAAGCCATAGAGATAAACGTTAACTTTTAATAGTTCTTGGGCGTCATTATTATCATGATCTGCAAAATATTTTTGTTAACGACTTTTATAAAGGTTTGCAAAAGGTCAAGTTTTACCAAACATCCGTTTGGCAATGGCCCAACGAAAGAGTAAAAACCTTCGGATGAACTTAAAATAAAATCAGCCAAATTGATCTTTGTTAAAACGCTCAAAAGAAAAAAGATGTCTTTTTTCTGAGCGTTTCAACTGCGGTCAAGTTTAGCCTATTTTAATCTGAAAACATCCTGGCAGTCACATCACCTAAAACAAACATATCTCAAATAATAGAAAAAATGTTTATACTTTCCGATAAAATCTTTTAAAACTTACGTGAGATGCCCGGTTGAGGCCCTACATGAAATAAACCTGTTGAGGTGGCTGATACTGCCCCTCCAAACCCCCAGATGCTCATAACTAGTCACCTAATATGAGCTGCCCCAATTTGCAACCAGGGAATACAGGCCTGCTTTTCCAAAAGAACTTGTTATCTCAATTTGCTTTGCCACGCTGCTCAGTCGGCGTATTAACTATGAGTTTAGCAGAAAATGCCCAATGAACCCAACCACACACAAAGTTAACTGCATTTCTAATATGACGATTTTATTGTGAATACCAATGAACAAAGCTATTTAATTTCGCGTTTTCGCTCGTTCGTTATGATAGTTTAGTTTCGCTCATGAAATTTTCGCCAGAGGATACCTGCGCGAAAATGCGATAGTTAGATGACGCGAATACATAAGTGTCCTAGGGTACTATTATACTCGTACTACTATTATACTCGTACTGCTATTATACTCGTAATACTATTATACTCGTACTACTATTATACTCGTACTACTATTATACTCGTACTACTATTATACTCGTACTACTATTATACTCGTACTACTATTATACTCGTACTGCTATTATACTCGTACTACTATTATACTCGTACTACTATTATACTCGTACTACTATTATACTCGTACTACTATTATATTCGTACTACTATTATACTCGTACTACTATTATACTCGTACTACTATTATACTCGTACTACTATTATACTCGTACTACTATTATACTCGTACTACTATTATACTCGTACTACTATTATACTCGTACTACTATTATACTCGTACTACTATTATACTCGTACTACTATTATACTCGTACTACTATTATACTCGTACTGCTATTATACTCGTAATACTATTATACTCGTACTACTATTATACTCGTACTACTATTATACTCGTACTACTATTATACTCGTATTACTATTATACTCGTACTGCTATTATACTCGTACTACTATTATACTCGTACTGCTATTATACTCGTACTACTATTATACTCGTACTACTATTATACTCGTACTACTATTATACTCGTACTACTATTATACTCGTACTACTATTATACTCGTACTGCTATTATACTCGTACTACTATTATACTCGTACTACTATTATACTCGTACTACTATTATACTCGTACTACTATTATATTCGTACTACTATTATACTCGTACTACTATTATACTCGTACTACTATTATACTCGTACTACTATTATACTCGTACTACTATTATACTCGTACTACTATTATACTCGTACTACTATTATACTCGTACTACTATTATACTCGTACTACTATTATACTCGTACTACTATTATACTCGTACTACTATTATACTCGTACTACTATTATACTCGTACTACTATTATACTCGTACTGCTATTATACTCGTACTGCTATTATACTCGTACTACTATTATACTCGTACTACTATTATACTCGTACTACTATTATACTCGTACTGCTATTATACTCGTACTACTATTATACTCGTACTACTATTATACTCGTACTACTATTATACTCGTACTACTATTATACTCGTACTACTATTATACTCGTACTACTATTATACTCGTACTACTATTATACTCGTACTACTATTATACTCGTACTACTATTATACTCATACTACTATTATACTCGTATTACTATTATACTCGTACTGCTATTATACTCGTACTACTATTATACTCGTACTACTATTATACTCGTACTACTATTATACTCGTAATACTATTATACTCGTACTACTATTATACTCGTACTACTATTATACTCGTACTACTATTATACTCGTATTACTATTATACTCGTACTACTATTATACTCGTACTACTATTATACTCGTACTGCTATTATACTCGTACTGCTATTATACTCGTACTGCTATTGTACTCGTACTGCTATTATACTCGTACTACTATTATACTCGTACTACTATTATACTCGTACTACTATTATACTCGTACTACTATTATACTCGTACTACTATTATACTCGTATTACTATTATACTCGTATTACTATTATACTCGTACTACTATTATACTCGTACTGCTATTATACTCGTACTGCTATTATACTCGTACTGCTATTATACTCGTACTGCTATTATACTCGTACTACTATTATACTCGTACTACTATTATACTCGTACTACTATTATACTCGTACTACTATTATACTCGTACTACTATTATACTCGTACTGCTATTATACTCGTACTACTATTATACTCGTACTACTATTATACTCGTACTACTATTATACTCGTACTGCTATTATACTCGTACTACTATTATACTCATACTACTATTATACTCGTACTACTATTATACTCGTACTACTATTATACTCGTACTACTATTATACTCGTACTACTATTATACTCGTACTACTATTATACTCGTACTACTATTATACTCGTACTACTATTATACTCGTATTACTATTATACTCGTACTGCTATTATACTCGTACTACTATTATACTCGTACTACTATTATACTCGTACTACTATTATACTCGTAATACTATTATACTCGTACTACTATTATACTCGTACTACTATTATACTCGTACTACTATTATACTCGTATTACTATTATACTCGTACTACTATTATACTCGTACTACTATTATACTCGTACTGCTATTATACTCGTACTGCTATTATACTCGTACTGCTATTATACTCGTACTGCTATTATACTCGTACTACTATTATACTCGTACTACTATTATACTCGTACTACTATTATACTCGTACTACTATTATACTCGTACTACTATTATACTCGTATTACTATTATACTCGTATTACTATTATACTCGTACTACTATTATACTCGTACTGCTATTATACTCGTACTGCTATTATACTCGTACTGCTATTATACTCGTACTGCTATTATACTCGTACTACTATTATACTCGTACTACTATTATACTCGTACTACTATTATACTCGTACTACTATTATACTCGTACTACTATTATACTCGTACTACTATTATACTCGTACTACTATTATACTCGTACTACTATTATACTCGTACTACTATTATACTCGTACTACTATTATACTCGTACTACTATTATACTCGTACTACTATTATACTCGTACTACTATTATACTCGTACTACTATTATACTCGTATTACTATTATACTCGTACTGCTATTATACTCGTACAGCTATTATACTCGTACTGCTATTATACTCGTACTACTATTATACTCGTACTACTATTATACTCGTACTACTATTATATTCGTACTACTATTATACTCGTACTGCTATTATACTCGTACTGCTATTATACTCGTACTACTATTATACTCGTACTACTATTATACTCGTACTACTATTATACTCGTACTACTATTATACTCGTACTACTATTATATTCGTACTACTATTGTAGTTGGAAGATGAGCCAGCGGTCGGCTGTCTAAAATCCTCGATGGAAGTCGTAAGTATTGATACAGTGACTAAATATATATTGTGTTGAGAGCAAAAAATTCTGTTTTTATTCTTTGGTTTTAAAAATGTTTGATACCCAAATAGTCGGTTCTCCGCTAAGTGAGAATTGTCATAAAGTACCGAATAACAAGAATAACAAGATTAATTGTCTCTATTGCTATATGGGTATACTAAGGCTAAGAAGTGACCACCCAGGAGGCTTTCTCGACAAGGTCAACATCTCTGCTTCCAAACACTTCTCATATTCTTTGTTCTCTCACTCTTACTGCTTTTAGACATTCAACTGCTTATCCTAAAAATTCATTTCATTTCATTAGTGATGTCATCAGACTAGCCACACGAAATTGGTAAGGGATTTCCCCTCAGGATTTTAATACTTAATACCTTCTTGTAAAAGTATATCACGCAACATTAACCAATCAATTAATCAATCAATGCTCTATTAAACGATTGCTTAGGAATACTAGCCATTCATTGAGAGGAGATTTTGTAAGGTACTGTAGCTATTCTTGTAAGGAATACTAGCCATTCATTGAGAGGAGATTTTGTAAGGTACTGTAGCTATTCTTGTAAGGAATACTAGCCATTCATTGAGAGGAGATTTTGTAAGGTACTGTAGCTATTCTTGTAAGGAATACTAGCCATTCATTGAGAGGGGATTTTGTAAGGTACTGTAGCTATTCTTGTAAGGAATACTAGCCATTCATTGAGAGGAGATTTTGTAAGGTACTGTAGCTATTCTTGTAAGTGTGATGGATATGGTTTAAATGAGACTAAGGCAAAGATGAATGATAACGTTCCGCTTCCAACATAGAAGCAGAGCCTGTGAAACTTGCTCAAAGGTTGAGCAGATCAATGGAGAGACCACTTTACCAAGAACACAAGATTTTAGGTGATTCAGATGGTTGTCTGATGGTAGGAACTTTGTATCAAATTAATCCTAGCCAAGGAGACCACCATCTGTCGGACATTATGAAGAGGCTGAGCATATTCGATCGATTGTTAGATCTTACCATCGTGTAGCCACCATATCCATCGTTAAACCCTAGGTTTAAAGATGAACTTCACAAAAATTTAGTAGATTTTATACCCAAGTGTCGGTATTTTTCTATCGCTAACAATTATTTTGGATGTTTGAGGTGATTTGACTGCCAGGATGTTTCGTGATTAAAATCGATAAAACTTGATCGCGGTTTAAATGCCCAGAAGAAACATAAATACAAAATTATGTCACTATTTGATATCATTGTATTAGTTGATATTAGCTATTGCATTCGAGTGGCAGCGTTACACGTCTCTATTCTGTCGGACTATTTACAACTATAAATATTCTAATCGTACATTCTTAAACTGTGTGTTTTAATTATGATCCAGATTCACCAGTTTTAATCTTGAGACATCCTGACAATCAAATCACTTCAAACATTAAAGAGAGTTGGAAATGATTGGAAAATACTTTCTGATGGAAATCATTAAAATTTGTTGCCAGTTCATCTTTAAAACAGTTAATCTAGTTTTAACTAATTAGGAATAAAGACAATTGTTGCAAAGTTTCTACTAGAGATTTACATTATTAGGCAAAAAAAACAAGAGATCGCTTGATGTTACAAATTTGGTGAGTCTGGGTGGGAAAGACTTCCAGCTTTGATGGAATGAAAATAGGAAACAATTGAGCATGTGGGAACCAAGAGCCGACAAAGCATGCAAACCGGTTTAAGTCCTGGGAGAGCATCAAGCTGAAGGAGGCCACGTGTTAGCTGGATATGGTCAGCAAATTAATAAAACTGAACTGTTTTTTAACAGCTCAAAGATGAAAAAATGTGTTAATCAATATTTGCCAAGTTTGGCCATATATTTTCTTCTTGTGGCGTCATTTAAATAGAATTTTAAACTAAATAAGCTTTATAACTAAAAGCTTGTTTCTATCTGCAAGGCCAATTTAAAGTGAATTTAAAACCTTGCTTTCAGAAAAGGAACTTTGCTGCAAAAAGCATAGAGTTCAACCTGGCAGATCGTGAATTCTGGGAATTATTTCCTGACCTTGCCAAGGTAAGTTTTTTGTTTGTTTGTTGTAAACATTTTGTAATTACTGTTGTGCCCACAAGTTCATCCGATTGTTATTTTAGTTTAAAACTTTTACCCGTTAGATGTGGTTGCGTCAAAATTGAGTTGATTTTAAAAGAAAGTATTTTTTTTGTCTATTAGTTGATATGTTGTTTGTTGTGTTAGACGATCTCATTGTCAAGATATTTGAAAAATAAAATCAAAAAAATTCGATCGCGGTAAAAACGCTCAGGCCGGAAAAACATGCCCAGACTTGCCCAAAATGATGTAACGCGTGATACAACTTGCCTCTATCTCTTGTATTCACATCGGCTATTGCGATAAAAGGTATCAGGTCACTTACCCTCTGGCCACTTACCCTCTGGCCATATACCCCCGGTCATTTACCCCCTGTCCACATACCCCCCTAGGCTATATACCCCCAGGTCATTTACCCCCTCTCCATGATATCTTTGAAGAGTGAATGACAGGTGGACGCATTGAACCTGGAATTACCTCCTACATCCATAATGATAGACTTTGAAAATGCTATTAAAATGCACTTCACACTGCATTCCCCGATACTACATTACAAGGATGCTTTTATCATCTATCACAAGCAATCTACAGGAAAGTTCAAAATGACGGCCTCCAGGTGCAATACCAGAACGATGTAGATATAAAGATGTGTATTCGCTCTAAGGCAGCTCTCACAGTCGTGCCTGTAAATGACATCGTGGAACCATTTGAGACATTTTCGGATAACATACCTGAAGTCGCCCAACCAGTTGTGGACCATTTTGAAGACACGTACATTGGGCTACAACAACGTAGAGGTCGACGTGAACCGAGATTTCCTCACTTAATGTAGAGTAATCACGGAAAAGCTGTTAACAATTTGCCTCGCACAAACAATAATGTTGAAGGATGGCACAGACACATGCAAGCAAACATCAGTGCCTACCATCCCAACTTCTGGCATTTCTTGATCATACTTCGTTGAGAGCAAGCACTAAATAAAGTCCCCCATTACCCAATTGATAGCTGGTGAACCGGCATCAACACAAAGGCCAAAATATCGAGCTATACAGTATTGCAGAGACTACAGACAATAGTTGCGGACTATGATAATAGACCAATTTTTGAATTCTTTAATGGTATAGCACACAATATTCAAATGTAACTTCATGATTGTCTAAAAATAAATGTCCATACATGTGCTTGTTTTGCAAATACATGTAAATTACTGTCTGTTTGTATTAAAATAAAATTTTGTGATTAGATTGTAAATAAATGCATTCACTTTTAAGTGTATTTTTAATTTTTCATTATTAACTACTACATGTAATTAAGCCATGACAAATTAGCAAGTGGTTCATGTGATTTAAACCAAAGATTAACTGATTTAAGTTAAACTGTATTATGTGTTGTGTGGGGGTACTTGACTTGGGAGGGTATATAGCCTAGGGGGGTATGTGACCAGGGGGTAACTGACCAGGGGTGTATGGCCAGGGGGTAAGTGGCCAGGGGGTAAGTGACCTAAAATCCGATAAAAGTCTAGTCCTACGCGGCTCTATTGGCATATATTTTATCTTGTATTTGCTCGTGTTGGCTAGAAGAAAGTTTTAAATCCATCTACATATACATTATTAACAATGTCTCAAACGCTTCAAACAAGGAAAATTAAAAACGTCATATTAGCTTCTTCTGAATTCTGTGTAAACATCTTAGTACCGACTACCAATTCTACCGGTCTATGGTAATTCTGCCAAGCAAACTATGTAGAGTAAGGTCTTTGTATCAGCACAGTTCCGTCGCTACCCACACTAATGATATACAGCCTCCCAAAAGCCCCGCCCTCATTATGCCCGTCGCTTATCCTGGGGGTCGGGCGGCATATCATTGCCCACACCGAAAACTAGTTTCTTACTACCGTAAATAAAATAAGTTAGCTGCGTCTTTAAAAAGAACATGTGGTGAAACCAACTACATCCCTACAACTCATGTACATTTTGTAGTCAACTGTCAATGTTATCGAGTCATTATTGGTATTAATTTGTAGAAAAGAATTCACTGGTCACATTTGATTAGTTGATTCAAGTGCTAAACAAATGGTCGAGCTATGCAAAAGTGCCTGTCCATGCAGCTCTGAATGCACTTCATAAATCCATCTATCAGAAAAGATTTCAGCACAGGTGTCAACAGTGTTATGATATATTCAATGTTCTGCAAATCATGTTTTGCATTATCTTCAACAATATTATTCTATTATATAATTTTTACAAGCAAAAAATTCTCACCTCAGCATAAAGCTTTTATTGAAAATATCCATCAAGTCGTGGCCACTCACATAGTTCCAGCTAATACAATAAGACAAACTCATCTACTGCAACAAACTCAAACAAAACATGGTTTATGCAGCACACATTCAAGTCTCTCTTTCCCATTTATGGCAGTTTCCACACTGACAAAGCTGGGCCACATAAACATCCTGTAATCAATAAAACAAATGCAATAAATATATTTCGTTCATAGATATGTCATTCTAACACGTATCTACTGAAAGCTTTCAAATTGGGGTTAGATAGATTGCGAGTGTAATTTTAAAAATGAATAAAGCATAAGTACGCCAAGCCAATGATTCGAAGCTTTGGTTCTGGATGTTAAAGATGTGCATTGGTCAATCGATTTTCTTCACTTTCTACAAGTGAGAAGCGAACATCTAAAGTCAAATCATAAATCTAATTTATTAGATAAAACTGCCAAAGAAAATTTAACGCAAATATAGCTAGGTGAAACGATAAAAAATAATAACGATGATTGGTGATAGCATTAAGTTATAATTTTATTAATTATGACATCTATTAATGAGTACTAAAATTATCACCATAAAAGTTGATTTGCAACAAAATTCACATTATAGTTATTTGGTATCGAAAGATTCACCATGTCTTACTCTGTTGTGTTGTAAGTGCCAAATATGTGGAAATGTGATTACAAGCTCTTAGAAGCTCAAAAATGAAAAGTGGCCGTAGATTGGAATCTCTTTATTTCGATGACGTAACCACGAAATTGGGTTATCGTCTTGTCACGTATGTTCTCACGTGAATTGAAAGGCCAATACAATGCTTTATATAAAACTTATCATAGTACTAGTTTATGACAACCGCTTCGAGTTTTACCAAAGATCCCGGTATCAAATATCGATTCTCGCTACTTTAAAGTTTTGTTTCGCCATTATTCAATCGTCAAGTCGTTCTCTGATCATGTGACCCAATACTTCGCAAATAATTTTTGCAGCACTTTTTGGTTATCACAGGTGACCAACAGGTTCGTCATGATTATCAGACAATGATATGTACTCCTTCGAGCTAAGGTTGAAAAGTTTAACGATTTTTTACCGTAAGTTATAAAATACCAGTGCTAAACGTGACAGCATTACAATGACGATAAAATAGACGCGTAAGAACAATAGACATAGTTTTATTGAATGCGTGAAGTATATTTGGGAAAATATTTCGACGAATAAGGTTGCATGAAAATGTAAACGGAAAGCATCTCTCACAACTACGTCACATTTGAGCCGTTTTGGAAAGATAATCCAAACTACGGTTGTCTTGTGTGGCTGCGATTTTCTATTCGTTTTTGAGCTTTTAAGAGCTTGTAATCACCTTTCCACATATTTTGCACCTACAACACGACAGAGTAAGACATGGTGAATCTTTTCATATCAAATAACGGTAATGTGAATTTTGTTGCAAATCAACCTTTAAGTATATTCATCAATCTAAGCCATTGTATTGCTAGATGCTATGGATTAAGAAGAAGCCGTCAAGAACTCACTGTACATACGTATCTCGCACGCGCAGGAAATTACATTATAACCTCAAACAGGGAAATAAAATCTGAATGTAAACTCAACAGTATATCTATAGGAGACTCAAAGTAAAAGATAAATTTACCTCCATTCTCCTATCTTCTTCCGTAGCACTTTAACCACCTGATGCCCAGAAAACTCGGAGTCACCTTTGCCGTAACTTTACAGTAATTTTTACAATTTTGTTGTTCGTCAATAAAATATGTCGATCGAGTAATTCATTAAAGTAACAATGATAATTAATTTAGTAAATATCGATGTCCATGCGAATTAATAATAGAGTGAAGTCCCTAAATTTGAGATCACAGACAACACGTTTTACGAGTGATAACATTTATTTCGACCTATATAAAAAGTTCGTGCTGGTGATTGGCTAATGAAGCGGCCTTATATTTATCGCTAGTGGACTCTTTTCGGGTGTATCACTAGTTACGTCACGAATGAAGCGCCCGCTGGAATGTGAGCTTTTTAAAAGATGGCCTCATTCAAACGCATATATCTCTGGACAGGATCGGTCTACAAAGACAAAAATGGCATCAAATTGTAGCTGATGTTTTAGCCTTTTATTGGTCTTAATTTCATTAAATCGACCATTTTGACGCAACCACATCTTTAATATAAAAAGCCTTGTGTTCTTCCCTATACGCTGTGAACAAGCTTCTCTGCCTATGGTTGGGTTATGCAAAGAATCGTATAAAATTTCATTGCGCCATATTTGTTGTTCATTGGCTTATCGCCAGTAAGTTCTCATCACCAGTAAGTTCTTTTCGCCAGTAAGTTCTTATCACCAGTAAGTTCTTATCGCCAGTAAGTTCTCATCGCCAGTAAGTTCTCATCGCCAGTAAGTTCTTATCGCCAGTAAGTTCTTATCGCCAGTAAGTTCTTGTCACCAGTAAGTTCTTATCGCCAGTAAGCCCTTTTCACCGGTAAATTCTTATCACCAGTAAGTTCTTATCACCAGTAAGTTCTTATCGCCCGTAAGTTCATATCACCAGTAAGTTCTTATCACCAGTAAGTTCTTATCGCCAGTAAGCTCTTATCGCCAGTAAAAGTATTGACACTCTGTCTGAAGTGGTGAGGTGATATGCTCTAGTTTCACTTCAGAGCAATTATTGAACAAGTTGTTAAGTATGAATAAGCTTTGATTTATGTGCAGTGCACATATTACGTGCAGTGCACGTAGACTTATTACAGTGCTGAAAATTCCAAATAATCATTGAGAATATTAGTCATTCTTACCTCATTACCAGACCTACTTATAGTTTGGATACCCCACTGGACACCCTTTCAAGCTCCAAGTTCTGTTGCCATTTGAGTTTTGTGGAATTATGTTTACATGCACACATATAAGATTTTCAACAACTGCATATTCGTAGCACTAGCCTAGCCAAGCCCATAACGCTGTCTTTAGTGATAAACAGACTATTACACATTCAGTGTTATTCAAAATATTTGGCTGTGAGACTTAACAACAGCGATTTTGGTAGGTACGTTTGTGAAATCTACTCTAGTAGTAATTTAGTGGTCAGGTACGTTTGTGAAATCTACTATAATAGTAATTTAGTGGTCAGGTACGTTTGTGAATTCTACTCTAGTAGTAATTTAGTGGTCAGGTACATTTGTGAAATCTACTCTAGTAGTAATTTAGTGGTCAGGTACATTTGTGAAATCTACTCTAGTAGTAATTTAGTGGTCAGGTATGTTTGTGAAATCTACTATAATAGTAATTTAATGGTCAGGTACATTTGTGAAATCTACTCTAGTAGTAATTTAATGGTCAGGTACATTAGTGAAATCTACTATAATATTAGTAATAAAGTCTGGTTTCCTTTAGTTTCAGCTTAGATTTCACATCATTTGGTTTTAGGAACTTGAAGAACAAGTGAAGCAGAAGAAGGTGCATCAAGGTGGTGACTGCACTAATAATCCAACAAACTCATAGTATTCGTGAAATATTTTGTTTTGCAAATATTGCTAGAATACTGAGAGTTTTAGTACTTGTGACGAATGCTGCCAATGCAATGCTGTCAACAAGTATTATTTCATTTTGGTCCAAAGTATTATTAGAGTAACTAGGTGAACTCATCTCAGTGAAGGTTAGAGGTCAAATGCTTTTGTCATTATCTCTTTTTCATGTCTTGTTTTTTGTGTCATTTATATACAATACCAATTATCAAGTGGATTATTTACAAAATTGTATGCATATTATTTTGTTACCCTTTATATTATGTAATTATTTGTGCATCTGTAAATGAAAGTTGTGTGTTATACACGTTGAGATGGATAAAAAAATATACAATATGGTTAATACAAGCGGGAATTGAAATTGTCTTCTTACACTGCTAGTTCCACCTTTGTAAGTAGTCTCACTTGTGTTATGGTTCGACCTTTGCTAGTAGTCACACTTGTGTTATGGTTCCACCTGTGCTAATAGTCACAGTTCTGTTATGGTTCCACCTTTGCTATAGTCACACTTCTGTTGAGGTTCCTCCTTTGCTAATAGTTACACTTCTGTTGTGGTTCCACCTCTGCTAATAGTTACACTTTAGTTATGGTTCCACCTTTGCTAGTAGTCGCACTTGTGTTATGGTTCCACCTTTGCTAGTACTCACACTTGTGGTATGGTGTTAAGTTTTTCATAGTTGCCATTTCATTTTTTTCTGTCAATCATTCTTTACTTCACATACTGATTTTGGTGGCGTTTACCTAATGATTTGGTATTGCCTGCTGACTTAATGATTCAGTATTGCCTGTTGACTCAATGATTCAGTATTGCCTGTTGACTTAATGATTCAGTATTGCCTGTTGACTCAATGATTCAGTATTGCCTGTTGACTTAATGATTCAGTATTGCCTGTTGACTTAATGATTCAGTATTGCCTGTTGACTCAATGATTCAGTATTGCCTGTTGACTTATTGATTCAGTATTGCCTGTTGACTTAATGATTCAGTATTGCCTGTTGACTTAATGATTCAGTATTGCCTGCTGACTTAATGATTCAATATTTCCTGTTGACTTAATGATTCAGTATTTCCTGTTGACTTAATGATTCATAATTGCCTGCTGACTTAATGATTCAGTATTGCCTGTTGACTTAATGATTCAGTATTGCCTGTTGACTCAATGATTCAATATTTCCTGTTGACTTAATGATTCAGTATTGCCTGTTGACTTAATGATTCAGTATTGCCTGTTGACTTAATGATTCAGTATTGCCTGTTGACTTAACGATTCAGTATTGCCTGTTGACTTAACGATTCAGTATTGCCTGTTGACTTAATGATTCAGTATTGCCTGTTGACTTAATGATTCAGTATTGCCTGTTGGCAAATGATTGAAATCACTTTTTTCTGGTTAGGCGAAGTTCTTAAAATGAGATATGAGCGAGGACAGAGTTTGGTTAGGAAGATTTGTCTAATTTTTAAACCATAATAGCTGCAGAAAAACTTCAGCACCCTAGGAGCTTTTCACAGGTCACTATGTAACCAGTATATGCTGGAGTTACGATTACCGGTAGCTGCAAACTGTGATTAGCACAAAATTTAGCGCTAAAGCAATGTTAGTTACCATATTTTATTTGCTGTGGAATATTAATGTTTAGCTTCAACTTGCTGGCTTTTTGTGAATCTGGTTACATCATGTTATGTTATTTGACTAGGAAGATAACAGAGAGATATAGTGATAGAAGTAGGTGACATCTAATGCATGCTTTCTGCAAACTATTTAACACATCTAGCTAATAGTGAAACCAATGTAGAACACCTAAAACACCTTTATCTCTTTTCTACATCTTCTTTGCCACTCCCTCCTCTTCCCCACCACCCCTGCCCACTTCACGCTCAAACTATCGTTTGTTCTAATCATCATGTCACTCTCATTCATGCCATACGCTTGGTATAGCTGTGTCTATTACCCTTTGGCATAGTTTAAGGAAAAGAAAAATGATTGCCATAGCCTAGTGGTCTAAAGCGTTTAGCCTGTGAATAACACGCCTGGACTCGAAGGCTTGAAATAGGGTCAGATGTAGGGCATTGCTAATCTGGGGAGTTACAAATGCAGACGATACATATTGCTGTTACACAGACTGATAATAATACCAGCAGGTATTTATTAGTATAGTATTACAGTAGAGTGTGTAGGACGTAGGGTGTGTGAAAATACTTACATATAACGTCATGAGGTGAGAAAAACTTAGGCTTACACAAATACATAGTATTTTATGGAAAAAACATGCTATGGCGGGAAAAATAAAGACCTACAGATTTATACACCGGAAAACCTCTAATTTAATGCCATGGAACTCTATTGTTCAACCCTTCCTTTATAGTGGTGGTCATGTAGAGGTAGCGTTTAAATAGAGGCTGGCGTTGTAGTTTTAAATGGCTCATCAGATATTTGGAAATATAAATTTAGCCCTTTTACAGGCAAAACGAATGTCGCCTATATTCTGCCCTCTCTTTCTAGTGGAGCGATATTAAACACTTTCGATGCAATACACCTGCTAATTTAATAAATCTCTTAATAAATATGTATGGAGAAGCCGAGAAATTCCTCTACCAGTTGATATCTAGTGCTTTCAATTAAGTAGCGATGACATTATCGCCTGTGTCCTGCTTTACAATTTGTTGAAACTTTCAATTTTTAATTCTTTATAAATTTGAAGACATAATTTTAGTTTATACCTATATTTAACAATGTTGCATAAAAGCTCATTGCACTCATTGATATGTTTGCAACAGTTTGCAGCCAAAACTAGCTTTTTATGTGCAATAGAAAAGGAGTTATGAGCGTTGATCAATGGTAAGCTGAGTTTAGATTATTGCGATGATGCTATCAAATAATATGCTATGAGTCTGCAAATCTATTAGTTATATAACAATAATCTATCAAATGCTACAAATATATATACATGAACAAGTGACATACCATACTTATAACGCATGCAGAAACAAAAATTAACGTCTTTGAAACAAAAATATTTGCATCATTTGCTTGGCCAGTTGTTACATGTGCACTAAGTATGTGTGACCTTCATAAGCCTATTAACTATACTATATATTGTATAGTATAGTCCCAAGACCAAACACGAGTGAAGCGATTGTTTGGGAGCTTTATGATAAATGCATATGTGAACACAACTCACGAAAATTATTCATGAACGGCCGTCTCAAACCCTTGTGCCCAAATCTCATCAACAAATTTAACCATCTTTTTATGGAGTCATTTAAGTATAATAACGATAAAAAACACATATAACCCTATTTAAATATGTTACCAAGTCTTTGAAATCTGTAGACAATATCCTAAAACTAACTCATCGGATTGAATTATATATAAATAGACAGATTAATTTGGCCTAAAATCGCCATTAAAACTTGACAAGCCTTTTTTAATCAAAATTAAGACCGGCGACGAAACACCGATAAGGCCATGCGACAGAGAGTAGAACCATTAAGTCGTGCTCATTTCACGAGAAAAATGTGTACATTTTACCAGTCTATGGCATTGTCCAATTGCCAAAGGTTTCTGAAATTAACATAGAAGTACTCAAAAGTAATCGTGTCTGTTTTGCCGATTTCAAAGTCACTGACATTTTGGGCACTTATAATGAGTGCTTTGGTATTCCAACTGATGTCCAAAGCAGTGAAAGTAAAAGAAATGACAATAATATTTTTTTAACGATTTTTATAAGATTATTACAATATTTAATTATAAGAATATGTACTTATTCGATTTTATAAGATTTTATAAGATTTAATTATAAGAATAATCATTCGAATTTACAAGGTCAAAGTATATAGTGACCGATGTTGAACAATATGTTACTGTTATTATTTTTCTAAAGATTTTGTTGATGATACTGCGGCTGTGCCCAATTTCACAGTACTGCCAAGCCGTTTTAATATCTGCAAAAGTAAGTTATATGCCTACACTTTCTTATAGATATACAGCTATTTCTATGACAACCAACTAAAATCTGTTTAGAATTTTAAATTCAGCATAACCTTTTGCATATAAATACAAAAGTCTAGATGAATATCACAACTTCTTGATATTGGTTGCTATGACGTTTTGAAATGTAAACAAAATTGTGCATTGGTTTTTGTTTCTCAAGCTTTAACATCAGTTTTCTCAAAACTATGTTTTCACGCTAATGGTAAACATCATAGATATATAAACAGGTGGCAAACAAAGCCAAAGGTGGCAAATAAAGCCCTGATGGCTCATGATTTGTGTGCAACATTTCATAGGTTTTATACTTTTAATCTATGGTGGTTATCAAAAATTATCACAGAATTACTTTAGTTTACTGGATTATGTATCCAAGAAGGTTTTAATGTGAAAATAAATGTGATTTTGTCACCATCTCTTGATTAACTCCATTGTTAATAACAGTGCAGTCAAGCATGAGGTACAATACAATGAGGTTGGTTGCGTCATGCTATTTAAGTCTGACAGGCTTTTTCCCTATTGGCCAATCTAGGTTTGTCTAGATTGGCCAATAGGGAAAAAGCTTGTCAAACTTAAATAGTATGACGCAATGTCATTGTATTGTACCTCATGCTTGACTGCACTGTTATTAACAATGGAGCTAATCAAGAGAAGGTGACAAAATCACATTTATTTTCACATAAAAACCTTCTTGGATACATAATCTAGTAAACTAAAGCAATTCTGTGATAATTTTTGATAACCACCATAGATTAAAAGTATAAAAGCTATGAAATGTTGCACACAAATCATGAGCCATCAGGGCTTTATTTGCCACCCTCTCCTATCCCCATTCTCTCTTTTCCCCTTCTCCAAAGAAGAAGTGAGAAGGGGAAAAGAGAGAAGGGGGAAAGGAGAGGGGGCAAATAGCCCACCCACCCGAAGCGCCAGACCCTGGCTAGGTGAATAGACTAATATCATGCTGAACTAAACATTACTAAATATGATGAGCCTGTGAAGTTTTGATCTGATCAGGGAAATGGAATCAATGGCTTTCTTAGCTAAAGCTGGAACGAGACCAAGGAATGCAGGGTCGGACCAGACTCAGGGTCAGCAATGAGGGCCAAAATCGGGGCGGACCGGGTCAGCACGGTGCGCGATTCTTTATTCATTTAAGGTTAAGAGATAGTTCCATTACAGCCTAATGTTGTTACATCAATAAACTAAGTTAAAAGAAATCATTATCACACCAATCATTATATTTTGTGGCTTGGTTTATAGATGCAATCTACAATTTATGGCTAGACATTGGTGGATCAATGCTATTCAATGGGTGATAGATTAATGGCATGATTTGGCTAGTGTTTTTATTACAGATTTTATTTTCAACTGCTATTATAATCAACAAGAGATTAGTTAAGAAATACTTTACAAATATAGAAATAGATAACCCAGCATAATGGAAAGCAAAAATCCATCACTTCCCTAAAACTTCTGGTATTAGTGAAAGAAACTGAAAATAAGATAAATTTGCTGGATTGAAGGTTCTTAGACACGCTTTTAAATTCCTCAGGATGCCCTCATTGTAAATGCCTCAATAGTATTGAGGTGGACCCTTCTTTGTAGCTTAAAGGTTGACTTGCAACAAAATTCGCATTACAGTTATTTGGTATCAAAAGATTCAACACGTCTTACTCTGTTGTGTTGTAGGTGCCAAATACGTGGAAATGTGATTACAAGCTCTTAAAAGCTCAAAAACGAAAAGCCATCGTAGATTGGAATCTGTTTATTTATCTGACGTAATCATTACAGTTTGGTTATCGTATTGTCACGTGATGTTCTCACGTGAATTGAAAAGCCAATAAAAAGCTCAATATAAAACATATCGTAGCACTAGTTTATGACAAACACTTCGGGTTTTACCGAACACCCCGTATAAATTATAGATGCTCGCTACTTTATAGTTTTGTTTTGGCATTATTCAATCGTCAAGTCGTAATCTGATCACGTGACCCAATACTTCGAAAATAATTTTTGCAGCACTTTTCGATTATCACAGGTGACCAACAGGCTCATCATAATTATTAGACAATGATATGTACTCCTTCGAGCTAAGGTTAAAAAGTTTACCGATTTTTTATGGTAAGCTATAAGATATCAGTGCTAAAAGTGACAGCATTACAATGATGATAAAACAGACGCATAAGAACCATAGACATGGTTTTATCGAATGCGTGAAGTATATTTGTAAAAATATTTCGACGAATGAGGTTGCATGAAAGTGTAAACAGAAACCATTCTGTAACAACTACGTCCCGCTTGAGCCGTTTTGGAAAGCGATTCCAAACTACGGCGGTCTCGTGTGGCTGCGATTAACTGTTCGTTTTTTAGCTTTTAAGAGCTTGTAATCACATTCCCATATATTTCACACCTACAACACAACGGAGTAAGACATGGTGAATCTTATGATACCAAATAACTGTAATGTGAATTTTGTTGCAAGTCAACCTTTAATTTGCTTTAGCATATTGTACAAATAACTTGATATTTTCCTTTCGTGACTGGCTTCTTCATGAACTCCCAGACCACCGACATGTTAATTATTTCTTGCCGAAAAACATTGTGAAACCTATAGTCCAAAAACTATCGTTGCAGACGTAAAAATCTAGTCTTAATTCACCTTGTTTCATTTCGCCTGGTCCTTCCGCTCTAGGACTATATGCGACTCAATTTCAATCGCACTTAAAAAGCCATATACAACCGCTGTTGTTTAGCCATAAACCTCCCCGTGTCTTTGTATAGGAAGACCCGCGGGTTGGGTGGCCTGACCCGGGCACCTCTGACCCGGTGGGTCAAGAGGTGCCCGGGTCGGTGGGTCAAGAGGTGCCCGGGTTTTGACCCGGTGGGTCAAGACCAGACGAGCTATCTGTGTCAGCTCTATTCTTAGCTTCATAATGCGCCCTAATCGGAATATATCTCTTTGCTATCTCACGAGCTAGGCTACTAGCTTGATAATTACACTTAAACAATAGCATGATGTTGAATCTCAGCAACTTCTCCATGGTGGCAATTAGTGCTAGCCTGAGAAAGTTTTTCACCAATCCAGCACTACTAAGCAACACTCTCGTCGCTTTCTCACCGTCTGTTTGCAAACCTCAATCACCACAGGCGAAGACAAAGTCAAGCCACCACGATTCTTATCTGTGATTAGGGAATTCGTTGCTTGGTTCACATCATTGTTGGTAACATCCACGATGCTAGTGAAACAATCATTACACTTCAGCTTTGGTGACCTAGCCAGCTACATAGCCAGCTGTAAAATAATCATTCTGTCTCATTTTTGACTTGAGACATACTTGCATACTCACCATATTTAGTCATGTTTAGTTCAGCAAGATATTAGTCTATTTACCTAACCAGGGTCTGTCTGGCTCTTTGAGTGAGTGGGCTATTTGCCCACCCCTCTCCTTTCCCCTTCTCTCTTTTCCCCTTCTCACTTCTTCTTTGGAGAAGAGGAAAAGAGAGAATGGGGACAGGAGAGGGTGGCAAATAAAGCCCTGATGGCTCATAATTTATTTGCAACAGTTCATAGCTTTTTTAGTTTTAATCTATGGTGGTTATCAGATATTATCACAGAATTGCTTTAGTTTACTGGATTATGTATCCAAGAAGGTTTTTATGTGAAAATAAATGTGATTTTGTTACCTTCTCTTGATTAGCTCCATTGTTAACAACAGTGCAGTCAAGGATGAGGTACAATACAATGACGTGGCGTCATGCTATTTAAGTCTGACAAGGCAGCCGATGGGAATAGCTATTATTGGCCAATCTAGGTTTATGTATCTATGGTAAACATGCATTCAGTTTATTGACCATAAATCTGCTGTAATTAAGCTGGAATCAAATTTTTTTTGCAAAATAGCTGAGATTTTTCTCCTTTTGCTAGTGTAGATAACTCTAAATCTCACACACCCGACTTAACTACGGTTTCTGTGATCATGAACCATTTTTTCACTTTGGTTACAGATCGCCGTCAAAACCATTCTGCATTCAACACAAACAACTATCAAACTGTGTATATTACACCGCAGCTTGCCATTTTACTTCTAATATTGCATTTCTCTTATTGCAGGGGAGAGATATAAACATATAATCTTTTTCTTTCATTATTGCTGTTTGTTGTACATAATAACTCCCAGTACATTACAGCTACCATTGCAGCCACCATTGCAGCTATCCTATTGCACTGCAGTGCCATTTGACTGCTAATATTGCATTTCTCAACCAGCAGTACCTTTTCTTTTTCCATTAACACTTTGGTCTTGGGCTGCATGACACAGGAGAATTTTTAGTATAGTATAGGTAGTTAATATAGTGGAGAAGCAGCCCCGAGCTATCTTTCACTCTTATTTGTATAAATATGGAGAATAAAGTAAGACCAGATTCTTGGCCAGAATTTCATGCTAAGTTTAATGATATAGTTTCTACACCTATAACTGGTCACATTTGAAAGTTCTAAGACGATTTTATTTCGAAGGAGGACAACTTCTAAAATTTTAGAAAATCCCCATTTTCCTGCTTGGAATTACTGCTATGAGACCAGTTTTCCCAGTTTGGAGTTAAAAAGCATGGATGATGAGGAGTGTGTCTTCTATTTTGTGGAAAATTGTGGAGAAACCTTGTTTAGGGTTCTTCAGAAAAGTATCGATGAAGCTGACAAGTCTGCTATAGAAACTGCAGTAGTAGTGTTTGACCAAGCTATATATTTTAAAGCACAAACTATTCAATTCCTCAATCCCATTCTGATGCCAAGACTTGTTCCTAGATTAGGAGATTTCCACACAGTGATGGCTTTCCTTGGTGTGATAGGCAAAAGGTATGGTGATGCTGGGTGGGCCAAAATAATCACAGAATCGCGATGTATTGCTGATGGAAGCCTGAAAGGGGTGATCAATGGTCATAGTTACAATAGGTCCATCATGGCGCACAAACTCTGCATAGAAGCACCGTATGACCTATTGTTGGATGAACCCGCTATAAGTCTTGAATCCTCTAGTGCTCTTGACTCTCTTAGTTTGGACGTTAGTAGAGCTGTTTTAAATCCCACTGAATGTAATCAATCTGAACTCACCCACATGAATCAGGCATTCCAAGATTTTATAGTCACCTCTTCAATAGGCAATCCCCCATTTAGATTCTGGGTAAAGTATATTGAAATGGTGACACAGCTGCTAAGTTTTGTCCGAGCCAAAAGGGAATCTGATTGGAACCTCCATGTCAACTAACTACAACGACTCTTGCCATGGTTTTTTGCATACGACCACTCCAACTATGCAAGGTATGGCACACTTTACTATATGGAGATGACGCAGCTGGCAAAGACTCACCCTCTAATTTACCAAGCAATGGCAGATCACCGTGGTTATTCTACCTTTCAATATAAGCATCACCGCCCATTCTCCAACGTTGCCTGTGATATGGCAATAGAACAGATCATCAATCGTGATTTTATATCACAAGGATGTCTCATTGGATTCACAAAAACCCAACCTGTCTCACAGAGATGGACCATGGCTCATCCACAAAGGACAGCTGCGCACACAAAAATAAAGAAGCTTCTAGAATTAGACTCCACTAGCTCAGACAAGCAAGGTTTGTCAGAATCAGCATGAAAAACTGATGAAGACACAATATGTCTCATCAAAGAAATCATATCAGCTCGAATCAACCCATTCAAGCACAAAAGTCAAAACCTTGTTGCTATCGTCAGTGGAGTGGAGGCTTCAACTGACATTGCCTGGGATTTACAAAATGCAAGACAGATCGGAGAAAAGTAGTTTCAAGATATTGTCACCAAACGGATGACAACTCAAGAAGTAGAATTCAATGCGCCACTAAAGGCAAACAAACTGACAGGTTTTGCTTTGTCAAAGTGCTAAGAAAACTTTTAGTAAGAAAGGTCTACAGTGTACATAATGCATCTTTAACCATCTTCTTGTAATCAGTCAGCAGAAAAACATCGATCTTAGAAAAGCAATTTTTTATTTTTTTGGCAATGTAAGCTGGAAGCCTGGCAAATGCAGATGGATTGATGATGAAGACAGCTAAGTCTACCCTTATGACAGCATTGGAAAAAAAGCTAGCGCCACATCCAACATGTTACACGAAATTTGAAAACCTTCCAAAATTTGATGCTGTGGTCATTGATGGAATGGCTGAGATTCAAGCTTTGAAACCCTCAGCAACATTTGAAATGGTTGCTAGTGTCCTATGAAAAATGCTAGGCTCAATCGCTACATCATATGGTTCTTTTCGGGTGGATTTTGTCTGTGATACATAGCTATCCTGAGGTGAGCATCAAATCAACAGAATGAATGCATCGTGGATTGAAAGGTAGTCAAAAGGTGACACTTTTTGGACCAAATCAAATGGTACCAAAATGGTCAGACTTCGTGGCAGAGGGTGCTAACAAAGAAGCTTTGGTGGCTTTCTTGAGTAAGGAGTGGAGCAGTGCACAGATCAAACAGAATCTTGATGTATACATAGCATTTTCTTCCAAGTGCAACAAGATCAGTTTTCAAATTAATTGGAAAACAAGTAATAAAAATATAATGAGTCTAGCATCAGATCATGAGGAAGCTGACACAAGAATGATAGCGCATACAAAGTACATAATGGAAGACAAAGGATCGAACTGTATGGTGATGATAAAGTGTCAAGATACAGATGTGTTTAGGATTTGTATATCTTTGGTACATGAGCTTCCAACAGATCAATTGTACTACTTCTGTGGGAAGAAAGAACGAATGCGATACATACACATTGGAAATGTATCAGGTATTCTAACACCACCCTACTGCCAGGCACTTCTGGATCTACATGCACTCAGCGGTTGCGATAGTATCAGCACATTTTATTCAAAAGGGAAAGAAATCCTTTCTGAATTTGCTCAAGCAGAACCCTGAGTTCATGAACGTATTAAGCTCTTTGGGCTTGGAGTTTGAGGTAGACGATGATGATACTCAGCTCTCTATAGAGAAACTCATATGCAGGCTTTATAATATTGACACAACTGAAAAGGTAAATGAAGCAAGATATTCGGTTTATTGCTCTCCTTTAAGGAATTCCCAAGCTAACCTTCCTCCAACCTAAGTTAAACTGAGGCTGCATGTAATGAGAGCTGGTTACCAAGCAGCCATATGGCGTAAAGCTGCGCAGTCAACAGTTGATCCTCCCCTACCCACTAATCATGGCTGGACTTTGTCTAATGGCAATCTCAAAATCACATGGATGACACATAACTCAGCGCCTTTTGATGTGATGAAAGACATTTTTTGTCGATGTAAGACAGGATGTTCATCCAATAGATGCCAGTGCCAGAAGGCTGAACTCAATGTACAGATATGTGTCAGTGCAAGGACTGTAGAAACAAAACTGGTGTTGAAGAAGAGAATACAGATTCTGATGAGGATGCTGGTGAAGGTAGTTTATTATACATCAAGTATCAGGTTATATCTTTGAAAGTTTGCAGAATATTTCCACTCTGATACCTTTCCCTGAAAACAGACAGGAAAAAAGATTCTACATTTTGGTCAAATCTTTAAACAGCTGTGACAGTTTTTGACGCATTTTTCCTTCTTGTAGATGTGTAGGAGATAACACACAGTCACGGTGCTACATCAGACCGACAGGCAGACAAATTATGTAATCCATTATATTATATAATATCATGTATAATTTCAAATCTATGCAACTTAGAAAGATATAAATATTAAAGCTGAAATATACTACAAATTCTGATCTTGATGTGTTGCAACCTCTTTGCTTTCCCCAAATGATAAACTGGCGAAATTTGAAATTATATCAATAAATTCATGTATTACATAATATATTATAAAAATGTTGTGGCCAGTTGAAAGAATTGTCAATTACATACACAGAACAAGCTCCAAAGTCTTGTTCAAAAACAAATGGAAGTGGGTGGTATTCACAAACATATTTAATACATACATGTACTTCAAGTTACGCATATAACTTACATAATAATATTATTAAGTAATATAAATTCAAATCCATGCATTTTTGAAATTTCATAATATGATATTTGAAATCAGCTACAAATTTTGATCTAGTTTGATGTATCACAGTCCTGCTTTGTACTGATCAAACTTGTACATTATAAAAATTATATTATTAATTTATTATATTACGCAATGCATTATAATTAGTCTGGTGGCTAGTTTAGAGGTGTAGAAATTAGATATTTAGAATCAGCATAAAATTCTGGTCTAGAACATTATTTCAGCTTATCCATCCTAATATAAAATAAATCACTTTTTTGGAGCACTTTATGATGGGCTGTTCTCCACTAATAGGTCTATGGTGACCTTGCAGCAATGTTATGGGTAGTCCAGGTGTGACTATTATGAGTCATCAGTACTGATTAAACCACCTAGCTAGGCAGTCGCCTTAAAGCAGTGGTTCTTAACCTTTTTTGCCCCATTCCCCCTTTTTCAAACCTAAAGACAGAAATTCCCCCTCCCAACTCCTTCAAATAATGCACTGCAACTAGATAGTGAACTTTATTTACATATATAACTTATATACATATATATACATGTATATATGCATTTATTACAGTCATATTTACATGGAATATTAAAAATGAATGTACATGTATATTGAAACTCAATATATCTATCATTGTAAGACAGTCAGCAGACTAGTGCGATTTCTGTGTTTGTTGAGAGCTGACCAGAATTTTGATGTTTGGAGTTGTTGTAGATAGGGCACACCGTAGGTCAGCTTCTACTTCCAGACGGTTTCTAGATTTGCTCTTTATGGTTAGCATTGCTGAAAATGCTGACTCGCAAAGATATGTGGAAGCAAATGGTATGAGCATCTTGAAAGCGGCCAGGCTTATGTTGGGATACAATCTTTGGGCCTGAACTCAAAAGTGCTCTATTGATAGCTCCTTGAAGTCATCTTTTAATGCAGAGTTGTTTGTCAGCTCCAAAAACTCCTGAAGCTGTTCCGGAATCTTGTGGACAATGCACTTAGAAGGGTCTCGGGTCAGGCTCATCAATTGCTCTGTCCTTGGAAATAACTTTGAAAAATATCTCTCAAACTCTGCTATCAAGTTGTTCAAGTGATGCTTTATGTCGGTTAGCAAAGAAGCGGAAGGAGCTTTCTTGTCAACTAATGAATGCAGAACTGGAAATGAAACTCTTACATTCCCAGTAGCCAGTCTTTCCACCCAGCGTTTGAGCTTGTCCTTGAATGCATTGATACTATCAGTTACATTCAACGCATTTCTGTCTCTACCTTGCATCTTTGTGTTCACTTCATTGATTGAACCACATATGTCAACCAGGTAAGCAAGACACTGGTGGAAGCCTTCCACCTGCATTGAAGCCAGTAATTTGGGTTTGTTATGAGTTTTCAAGAACTCATTGACCTCTGCTCGTAGATTGAAGAAACGCAGAAGCTTGTTACCCCTTGATAACCATCGAACTTCGGTGTGTAACAATAGTGATGAGTGCACAGCATCCATATCTTCGCATAACTTGTGGAAGAGATGTATTTGCAAGGCAGAGCCCTTGATAAAGTTTACTACTTTAATCACTGAAGAAAGGTGTTCCTGCAATCCTTTGGGAATAGTTTTTGCTGCCAGCACTTGTCTGTGAATGAACCAATGGGTACTCACCACTAAAGGATCATTTTCTTTTACCAACTGTGCAAATCCAGCACGACAGCCAAGCATGGCTGGAGCACCATCAGTGCAAACTCCTATTAGTTTGCCCCAGTCCAGATATTCTTTGCTGAAGAAGTCGGAAATCAGGTTCATAACATCAGCAGCTGCGGTGGTCTCTGTTAGAGGACTGCAGAACATAAATTCTTCCTCAGTTGTCTCTCTGTGTACATAGTGTGCAAACACCATCAGCTGTGAAATGCTAGCAACATCAGTGGACTCATCAAGTTGAATGGCGAACATGAGAGATGGCTTGATCTTTTCAATTACTTGCCTCTTTATGTCCGCAGACATATCATCGATCCTCGATTTCACTGCGCTGTCTGAGAGGGATAAATCAGCTATCTTTTGAGCGACTGTGTCTCCGAGAATAATCTTAGTACACTCCAGCAGGCAAGGTTTAACTAATGTTGCACCAATGATGTGTGGCTTCTTATCTCTGGCGATGCGGTAAGACAGAGCATAGGATGCCTCGGTAATGGCCTGTGCCTGGATATGAAAGCTGCCAGTGGAATCCAGTTTTGCCTGCTTGAGTTTTCTCTCTTTAGCTTCAAAGAACGGTTTTGATTTATCCATGTGTTCTACAAGTTTATTTCTTAAGTGTTGCTTAAGTTGATGTGGTTTCATGGAGTCGTTAGCGAGCACTTTCATGCACAAAACACATTGTGGTACTTCGATGCCGCTTTTAATCATACAAGTGAATCCATAGTTAAGGTAAGAATCATCATATGTTCGTCTTTTTGTCTTTGACATTTCTAACACCTACAATATGGGATATGCAATCAAAATATTTGAATACGTTCAATATCTACATGAGCAAAACATCATACATTTGTTAGGCTACAAAGCAAATTGTCAAAATGTTATACGTTTATGCAAACCAATTCGGTAACTGAACAATTAATATTGCAGGTATGTATATTCATGTAGTGTAGCAATCCTTACCTTTTGCACAGTTTTAGATCTTGGCTTTGCTGAAACTACTGAAATTCATTCACTCCTCTCTGCCCTTTATATAAGAAAAATTGGTGCCACGGAAATCCCCTTTGGCAAACTGCCAAATTACCCCCCTGGGGGGGAAGAATTCTCACCTGGTTAAGAACCACTGCCTTAAAGGTTGACTTGCATCAAAATTCACGTTACAGTTATTTAGTATCAAAAGATTCCCCATGTCTTACTCTGTTGTGTTGTAGGTGCAAAATATGTGGAAATGTGACTACGCTTAAAAGGTCTTAAGAGGTCTTAAACTGCTCTTAAAAGGTCAAAAACGAAAAGCCGCCGTAGATTGGAATCTCTCTATTTCTCTGACGTAGTCATGAAATTTGGTTATTGTCTTGTCACGTGTTGTTCTCACGTGAATTGAAAGGCCAATAAAAAGCTGAATATAAAACTTATCGTAGCACTAGTTTATGACAAACACTTCGGGTTTTACCGAAGACCCCCTATCAAACATAGACGCTCGCTACTTTACAGTTTTGTTTCGGTTTGATCTAATTGTCAAGTCATAATCTGATCATGTGACCCATTACTTCGTAAATAATTTTTGCAGCACTTATCGATTATCACAGTTAACCAACAGGCTCGTCTTGATTATCAGACAATGATATGCACTCCTTCGAGGTTAGGTTAAAAAATTGAACAAATTTTTACGGTAAGTTATAAAATATCAGTGCTAAAAGTGACAGCATTACAATGACGATAAGATAGGCGTGTAAGAACAATAAACATGGTTTTATTGAATGCGTGAAGTATATTTGTGAAAATATTTCGATGAATAAGGTTGCATGAAAGTGTAAACAGAAACCATCTACCACAACTACGTCACATTTGAGCCGTTTTGGAAAGAGATTCTAATCTACGGCTGTTTTGCGATCGCGGCCATTAACTGTTCGTTTTTTAGCTTTTAAGAGCTTTTAATCACAATTCCACATAATTTGCACCGACAACACAGCAGAGCAAAACATGGTGAATCTTCTGATACCAAATAACTGTAATGTGAATTTTGTTGCAAGTAAACCTTTAAGGCAGATATTGACAGATACCGTATATCTGTCAACATTCATACAATAAACCACCTAGTGGAAGCTCCACATTATAACATGGTGTCAGGGCATATATACTGTGGATTATCATGGATGGATAGTAATGTCAGAGAGCGGTTTGCGAACTCGAGTTTGCTTTATATCTAATGCTGGCAAGCCCAATGAGACTAGTAGAAGCTGGGATGAATGGGTTGAACAATTTAACTTTTATATGCTAGCAAACGAGAAGTCAACAAAAGGGGGAGAAATCCAAGTAGCCATACTGTTAACCCTACTTGGGCCCCAGAGTAAAGAGATATTCCGAACCTTCAATCTTCCTGATGAAGACTGCAAGGATATTGAAAAAGTTAAGGAGGCATTTATACAGGCATTTAGACAGTTATTGGAATTTCCAACTTAGAAATTCCAAGTGAATGAGCTTAGACTGCATGCAATTCTTAGTACTTGGCCGCCGACAATCTCTAAAAAGTTGAAGCAGCTCAGCCGCCCAGCCATCCCAGGGAATACGGGCCTGACTATCGCGTGCCTTTTTTGGCAGATGTGTGTGAAAATGCAGAAGCTCTAGGCTTACTAGATAAAGAACAAATTCATTCAGTCACAAACGGTCTCCTTAGAAACTCAACGTTCAAAGACCGGCTCCTTAGCACAGTGCAATCAAACAGCACTCTACAAATCCTTAACAGCTACATACGAAATGGCTGGCCAGATAAAATGAGCAAGTGCATTGAACCAATGAAACCATTTCGGGCAGCGAGATAAGACTTGACGACACACGACGGTATGATACTTAAAAACAGTCAAAGAGTCATTCCTGTGTCTATGCGCAACCAGGTAATATAATATATTATATTATTCAAATAGGACATTTAGGGGTTAGTAAGTGCACAGAGAAAGCCAAAAATTCTGTGTACTGGGCAGGTTATTACTATATTTTCATCACTTGCATAATTTTCATGATTGCATTTGAGGCAGTGCCCAAGTTGAGTTACTTCGCGATCGAGCGAAATAATTCGACTCGAAGATCGATCGAGCGTTTCAATCATTGAATTCAAAACCCCATTGAGTTGTAAGTTTTTTTAAGGGGTTTCAAGTTCAATGGTTTCAATGAACAACTGCCCATGCTGCATTTAACGCCAGCGCTTGACCCCATAGGTCAAGTATTAGCCTAACTAATGATTTTATAAATATTTACAACGTCTTAAATCTCTAAGCTTATTAGCAGCAATTGTTCGGAACATTGGCTCATTGAGACTGCTGAAATCGAAATGTAGACGACAGAAGTGTGAAAGTGTTTATAATGGAATAGCCATGGTATTTGATTGTGCATGATTCCCAAATGCCGTTTCTACGATTTGCAAGCATAATGGATTCGATAAAGTTTTGCGAATCACAAAACTCGTTTAGCTTGCTTGCGAATTTATGCCATTTCCACGACGCAGATAACTTGCGGATTGGCTCAAATTTTTGAATTATGTGCATCATGGAAACACAGTGTATCAGGGGCAGATACAGGATGTGGTGTTGAGTTGTGCTACATGTCAGGAGAATGTTAGGGCAAATGCACAAGGTGCTTACAAACCATATGACATAACGTAGTATCCAATGCAATCAGTAAGCGTAGATGTTTTTACCTAGCTGACAAGGAGTATCTAGTCAGGGTAGACAGATATCCCAAATGGCCTACCTGCTGCGAGCTAAAGAGTTCAAAATCAGGTAACATTGTCGAGATACTGCGTAGACAGTTTCTTGACTTTGGTAGACCTGAGGTCCTAGTTTCTGATAATGCTTCGTATATTACATCATTTGAATTTGAACAATTTCTAAAAGAACTTGAGATACAGCACATCACATTTAGTCTGTATTATTCTTGTTCTAACGATCTTGCTGAAAAGATGAATCAGACTATCAAGAGCAGCCTGAAAAAGGCCCATGAGTCAGATCAAACATGGTTTGGTGTCTTAGCTTCCCTCCGATCTAAACTGCTGGGGGATAAATTACCATCGCCTTCAGTTTTATTACAGTCAAGAAAACTGAGAAACCATTTTCAGTTCATGCCTCAACAGCTCAAATTCCAGGAAGTAGATCTTAACCTCACTGAGAAAGCTTTCAGAGAGCGCCAGTCTCGAGATATGTTCAACACAAGCCCTGCTAAGCACTCTATTGAGATGTGTGTAGACATGAGAGCTTGGTGTCAGCTAGGCCATTGTCATTGGGTAGATGGCGTGATCATACAGACAGCAGAAACACCGAGGAGCTTTTATGTGGATATCAGCAAGGCTAGAGTTTTTAGAAGAAAGGTAAAGCTCTTGAGGTCATACAAGGAAGCCCCAGCAATCGTGCAATCTTCGTATTTAGAAAATAGAATCATGCGTAATTTCATGACAGTAGAACATAAGTAGACCGGTACAAGGTGTAGACCGTGGTGACACATGGTTCGAGACCACACAGCCCTTAACCTCATCAGCTACCTCACATTCTTCACACTCCACCCACCAGCCCGGTAGTCTTCATCAGTCGCTCACATCTGCGCAAACGCACACAACTAGGTCAGGTCGCATATATCCAAACCACCAGGGAGGTACACCCAGCCAGAAAGCTAATTTTAGGAGTTGAGCGTGTAACACCAACCTTGCCTAGTAAGCTGCATCCACCGACATACCTGTACATTTTAGTTAACTCGGCTCCGAACTCTATTATAAATGTTTTTAATTTTTTTACTTTTGTATTCACTGACATTTAAAAGATTGATTTGCAACAAAATTCACATTGCAGTGTTTTGGTATCAAAAGGTTCACCATGTCTTACTCTGCTGTGTTGTAGGTGCAAAATATGTAGAAATGTGATTACAAGCTTTTCAAAACTCTACAACGAACAGTTAATCGCAGCCATCACAAAAACACCATAGATTGGAATCTCTTTCCAAAACAGCTCAAATGGGATGTAGTTGAACAGAATGGCTTCTTTTTACACTTTCATGCAACCTCATTCGTCGAATTATTTTCACAAATATACTTCATGCATTTAATAAAACCATGTCTACTGTCCTTAAGCGTTTATTTCATCATCATTGTAATGATGTCACTTTGAGCACTGGTATATTGAAACCTACCATGAAAATTCATTTAATTTTTTAACTTCAACTCCAAGGAATGCATATCATCCTCTGATAAACATGACGGAGCCTGTTGGTCACCCGTGATAGTAAAAAATTGCTGCAGAAATTGTTCGCGCTATTCGGCCGGAAGTATGGGTCACATGATCCGATTACGACTAAATGATTAGACCAAGCTGAAACGAAACTGTAACGTAGCGAGCATCTATATTTGATCTGGGCTTTTTGGTAGGACTCGAAGTGTTTGTCATAAACTAGTGCTACAAGACGTTTTATATTGAGCCTTTTATTGGCCTTTAATTTCACATGATCAAAAACAATAACCACAATGTTTGAGCGCGTCGTCGAAATAAAGAGATTCAAATCTTTTATGATGGCGGCGATTAACTGTTCGTTTTTGAGCTTTCAAAAGCTTGTAGTCACATTTCCACATATCTTGCACATACAACTCAGCAGAGTAAGACATGGTGAACCTTTTAATACCAAATAACTGTAATGTGAATTTTGTTGCAAGTCAACCTTGAAGTATTGTTTTACTGTCCTCCAAAAAAGGAGGCGTTAAGTCAGAACTAAGTATGTGTGACCTTGAAGCAATGTTATGGGTGGTCCAGGCATTATTATTATGACTCATCAGTTTGGATTAAGCAGCCCATAGATATAGTAAATAGTATAGGGTTTACTATATCTATGAAGCAGCCTATCTATCAGTCGCCAGCCGCCTGGATAGGCGACTGCCTAGCTAGCCTGGCGACATATCTGTCAATATTCATACAATAAATCACTTGGTGAAAACTCCACATTATAACACCAATTACGTTCCGATTGTTGCTTTTGATGAAAGGAACATCTTTGGTTGTTCATTAGGTCGGTCTTCTGATCTCAACTCTTTTTCTGCACTGCTGAACTAGTTGATATTAAGGTTAAAACAATTTTTTAGCAGAGCAAAACTTTTACGTGTTGTATTTTGCACAAACACATGTAATGGTAAATGTTTAGCAGCATGCGTGTTGAGCACAACTTTTGGCCTAAAACTAGTCGTTTGTATGCCATCAAAGGAATGTAAACTATTTTTATATACCTCAAAGTATCAAGACTGCCTTAAAGCAGGAGCTGCTTTTAGCCTGATACAATTATTAAGAATGGTATTTCTATGGTATTTCTTTCAGAGTTTTGATCAAAAAACTTAAAAGCTTTGGTGTTGGACAGTGAGTGAATTATTTGTTATTGATATAAATGACTCATTATTAATATGATTTTGTGAACACTTTTCTACTAATCACTTGCTATCTCGCAAAAATCAAACAATGTCAAAGTGAAGGTTAAATAGAGGTGGCTTTCAATTAAAGGGTGGTTCTCTATTTTTCAACCCATCTCCCATAGTGGCGGTCAAATAGAGGTGGTGTTCAAATAAAAGTGGTGTTCAATTAGAGTTGGCATTCAAATGGAGGTGGAATTCAATTAGAGGGTTTATGGTATAATGCGTTTCATGATATGTGTCAAGCATTTGCATGACGACATAATATGTAATACAGTATCTTATCATGTTCGGTACTTAGTTACTAGCCTAAAACTGCGCATCATTTTTATAATCACCAGCATAAATAGCCAAAATCTTCATAATTACATAATGGATTATTACTCATGATGTTCTAGAAAGCTCTCCTATATATAGGGAGGCAGCTGCCACTCAGTTCAGTTTTTAACTTTTTTAAATCACCCACGGCGAAGAGAGCGTGAAGATCATATCAGTACCTAAATCCAGATTACTTTCAACAACATAGATGTATATGAGCTAAAAACACTGGCCAATAAATATTACATTCTATTATCTGTAGTATTTGTATCGTATCTGTACTAAATTAATTTGCAACATTTTAAAAGTTCGTAAAGTTTATAAACGGTTGACTTTTACGCTTTTACCTTCTTAATTATTATAAAAACTGCTCATAAAGAATTTCATATTTTTGCCAGAACGTAAAAGCAACAGTTTGTTCAATTTGGTATGAATTGCTCGACAGCAGTAAAAACAGATAATTTTGCATCACACCAACTTGAAAGGCAGGATGAGGGAGAAAATCTACAGTTGATTATGACATACTTTAAAACATGAAAACTTTATAGATTTATGATGTAAACTTGCATAAAATTGTACATATCCTTAATTATTCCTTTTTGTGTGTGCAATCATTGAATGTTTATGGTAGGACTAACCATTATATAATCATTTATTGAAGGTAAGGCCTGTTTGCTGCTAACTACAATAACTCTTACATAATTAACCATCCTATTTACCCTCTTGAATTTGTTAACCTTTTTATGAGCAACTTCCATGCATGTGTACACCATGCTATAGCAGCTACAACATGTTGTTTTGAGCATATACAGCATCTTCAATTGAAGCATTAGCTAGGTTCTGGAGTTGGCTTCTCACCATGTGAGTGGAATTTGCCCTTTAGGATATAAATACATCTGTGTGTATAATTATATTCATTATTCTGCACAATATAAAACATACTGCAACCTTTGCTGTGTCTAGAAATTATCTGCATTGCACCAGCATTCACAGTGCACCAGCAACCATCAGAATCATCAGTAAGTGACTAGGTTGGCAATCACCTAAATTGCACCAGCAACACAGTGTACCAACAAGCATCATCTTCAATAGGCAGCTAGGCTGGCAATTTCCTAAATTGCACCAGCATCATAGGGCGCCAACAGGGCAGTGGTATCTTCCTGGCCATTTCCACCTGTCCAGGACCCAGAGGAAGTGTTATTTTCCTTCGAAAAAGCAGCAGCAAGTTTTGAGTTGCGTTTCCGTCAAACAGAGGGTAGGAGGTCAGACAACCTCTCATAGCCCTTTAACCAAAATCTGTTATTTTTTGCGGCGATTCTTCAGTTCAGTGCATGTAGCTTACTGCGTCTGCTACTATCTTAACTAAAATACCACGCTAATATTTAAATAACTTTGAAGTTGCTTTCTCGATCTTATCACACTCTACTACATGTATTTTTAGTGAAGCTTCAGTCCAAATAGCAATAGAAAAAAGTATGTACGGTCTACGTTTATTGAAATAATAGCACATAGATCTACATGTACTCCTACCCCAAGCTAATAATGTTACGCAAATGCCCATTTTATTTTTGGTATTATTGCTGTTGTTCGCTACTTCCGGACAAATTCTATAGGTTGTTATGCCATTGTACACATAGGAGACTCGTGGAAGTATTGATACAACTTCATTTTGAAAAT